>NW_026252087.1:368999-879638 GCF_025399195.1 Umbelopsis ramanniana AG | reverse complement strand
TGTTAGTTGTTGGCACGGCACGATTTGGCGCACTACGCTAAGTAAAACTCTAATGTAATAATTAATAAAGTCTTCTTCTCGACGCTCTTAAATTTGATGTGTTGCTTGATGTAGACGCTCATGTAGCTTCCACCAAGGCAGGCTGCGGATCATGCTGATCAACAAACAAGATTGACAGTGATTAATAATCCCATCCTCGGACTGACCAGCATGAGCCTAAAGCTTTCTCTCCCTCTCACATTAGTATCGACTGCAGATTCAATTGATAAAATGTGGTTGATAACATGGTCAGCTCATACAGTGTTCACTCAGAAAATCATAATGTTGAAACTTGCAAATTAAGAGTTTTGAGCGGGATTGTATCTCAAGCCGGTCTTTGGAGGGTATATTTCAATGACAGCTTCCTGGTTTCCAGATCCGAGAGTTGAAAGAAATATTTTGTTCTCTGGTAGGGATTGATGCTTCCACTTCCGGGTAAATGTTCCATCATATGTTGGACAAGCTGGCGATTCATGCAAGTTGGGTGCTTCTGACTTCTACACCTCCGTCTAATCAAAGATTTTAGGAGTTTGTCGTTGTAGCAACGCTTGTATCTGGGCTTGTGGGTACGAGAGTTTCTCCTGTAGATGTTGTATTGTAATTCTTGAGGCATAATGTCTCTAATGAGATAATGCTTTGAACGAGTTGCGGTTTTAACCATTGTAGCGAGCGAATTTATAAATGGGGTACATAGGTTTTCGTTGATTAATTTGAAGATTTGACTCTGAAATTCGCTGGAAAAGAAGGCAATGTTGTATCAGGAGTCATACGTGGAGGTTGTTAAGTTTGTTAAATTTGACCTTAATATTCAGTAAGTAGTGACTGAAATTGTCGGTCATAATTAGATCTTTCAGACGTCGTAATGGCCAGTTACATATGCAATGCAAAGTCAGCAAGCACCAAAAAATTATACTGCTGTAGACTGGACATGTCTCCACCTATGCAGACTAGACACCTAATATAGATTTTAAAGAGAAAGCAGAAGTCTGATAGTTAGCTCCTCGCATTTGAACAGGAGACGAAAAAGACGCAACAAAATAAATGACATATTGTGTTTCTCTAAAACATCGCCGACCAGTGCTGTGCTTGTATATGCTGAACTAAATTCGCTGTTGTTCCAGGGTTAATGGAATTTTTGCTCCATTGCAAAACTGAAATTTGCCAGGCGAGCACTTGCGAATTGAGTAAGTAACATGGAAAACAATAAGATTGTTTCTGCTGAAGGTAAAAACATGAACTTGTCATTCTGAAAATACTGCTTCTACAGAGTTCAACAAGGCTACCAGTGAAAGCTTTGATGGAGGAGGTATGCAAGGCTATAGACATGAAGCAAGAAGACGTGTTTGATTACGCTGTTCTGTTACCACTGAGAACTTCGATGAATATTGATATTGTTGTGGTACCACGACGGGTACCATCCGCACCGCCCGCTGTAGTCACTGAAACTTTCGCGGAACAGGTATTTACACGAAAGCCGAGAGGGCCATACAGACGATACAACGTGCATTAAATCGAACAATTATCTGACCACTTGATTAAACAAAGTAGAACCGCAAAAGACGCCGCCCTTTTGACTGGGATCAACATTAGGACAACTCAGCATATACCAAAGTAAACAATGTGAATGATGAACGATGTCGCTGGTAAGTAGCAGAAAGCGGAGCTGGACGGAAACGTAAATTAACAGAAAGTCATTCCTAGTTTTTGATAGGTTATATTGACCACCTGAAAGCTGTATTATCTGATATTAGAAGAACTTCATATGAAGCCCTCCCAAACCCATCAAAATCAATTTCTGCGCTGCATAAACACGTGGTTTCAGAAATGCAGGTTGACACTCAAAAACTTGGAAAGCTACCGGCTGCAACGGGAAATAGCGCGACCGTGTGATCAGATTGCGAAGGGAAGAGGACGAAAAATGGGAAGCGAATACTGATCTGGATTATGGTAAAAATTGAATTATCAGTCATGAAGGAGGATTCAATTTGCACACTAGCCGAAATTATGGTTCATCTCGAAATGGAACTCCAGCAAAAGATGTTATACCGACAGTAAATGGTATAACAATCATTTCCCACTACATCTTAAGCAGCAGTGATAGATCTATCGATGAAGAAAATTGCAAGCTGTGTCAGTATCCAATAAGTGAAAGATAAACGACGCAAAGTCGATAGTGGTAAGCGGTCGTGTCGGAACAAGAACCGAGCATTTTCTTCGTATTCTGGATGCAAGCAATATGAAAGGATACCATATGGTGATGGATAATGCTTCAATACATATTCCGTTCAAGGTAAGTGAACTAGCAGATGGCCAAGGTTATAAGTGCCTTTGCCTTTCACTATATTCGTCCATTTTGAATCCCATTGAAGAGTTTGATCAAAACTTCATGGCTGGTGTCAGGCAAAATGTATTTACTGTTGATGATCCTCTCAGTGATCATATATGCAATGGTTTCCGACTGATAACTCAAAGAGGCTGTCAAGTATGGATTCACCATGCACTGTCATTCTTTTGCAGACATAAGAAGGAGATTATCGATTTATGCGAAGACAGAACGAACGGTTTGATGGACGAGGACGGTTGAAGAGTCATTGGACGAATGTGTCTGAATTAAACCTTCGGGTAGTATGCCAATGTTGGAAATACTTGGGCTAAATTCGCAGATCGAAGACCATAGATTATTATACAACTCGTGGATCAAGGAATTTTTATACCTGCATACCACCAGTGATCGAGATGAAAGATTTATAGACAACTCACAAGTAAAACGCTCCAAATAAAACTCGAAGGATATGAATACTGAACATTTTACTGATGTGCTAGAAACTGGTGTCTTTACTGTTGTACTTTTGCGATTGATCGTTTTTAAAGATGGGTAGAGAGCAAAATCTGCGAAGTATTATACCAGAAAAGAAAAAAAATGGCCTTCAAACCAACAAAGCGAGGCTACCTTTCGGTAATCACGCTACGAAGTGTTTGTCATTATTTCAGAGATAAGGGTTTTTTGATCTTCAGTCAAGGAAAGTCAGGGAATGATAACAAAGTAGCTCAAAAACCTTATTTCTATTATACTTCAATACATGCCCTGTTTTGCAACAAAATCGTATCATCGATGACCCCTTTTCGCTTACTACATGCCTTTCATGTTTCTTCGAAGAGTGCCTTCGGTCTCAACTTAGAGATAGTATTGGTGCGACATAGAAGTAAATATAATATCAATTAATTTATAGTATTTGTTAAAGCATGCTTATGTATCTAACTTCCACTTAATCTTTATCGTTTGATTTATATCATTCTCTAAGAATTCATGATTTCCTGCAAGTAAGGTCAAAGAGCCTAATACAAGTCACGTGACTTTTATCGTACTGATTGTTGCATACGCAAGAAGTCAAGAGTTTGTGAAATGTGTGACATACGCACAGAGTGAGAAGTTTTGAACTTCAGTTTTCATATGTTTCTCTAAGAGCATATGATTTATGTAGACATATCATGAACTTCAAATAGGTTTGCCGATAAACAGGGCAGTTCGTCAGGGGAATTGCTCGTGCGGCTGCTGGGGAGAGCGGACTTTCTATTATCTGGTGCAATACACATATCGCACATGAAGGTGACAAGGATCATAAGAGACGGCAGCCCTCTGCATCAGCAGATATACTCCAATACTCTCTTATTACAACTATGTAGCTGACAAGGTATATCTAGTCAAATGATGCATGTCAAGACATGTCAAATGGTTATGCCTCAAAAACGTGCTTGAGTGCACTTTCACATGTCGGGTCGGGCCAGGCATACCCTTGGGGGACAGATTTTAATTGGGCACAAGTTTCATTATCTGTATGGTAAAGTGAGCATCAGAAATCTCGACTTTGCCTTATTCATTTCTTTTTATTCAAATCCTCGATAGCACCGTTCTCCTTTCCTTCTTTACTTCTTACAATTTTTGATCACTTTCTGCATTCTCTTCTGTGATGGCTGAAAATAAGACGGCAGAATGGATCAACTTTGCTGTGAACAGAGCGAGTGATATCCCTGTCATTGGTGGACGTATTCGTAAAGTGTCGATGACTTATGGGCCACAACCAAGTTTAACACAGTCTTCGCCATCTCGTCTCTCCACATCATCCGATCTACGACCTCCTCCATCGTATTCCTCGGTGCAGGCGAGTAGTAGCCTGGCAGTTTCCGGTGGTCTTGACTCCAAATCTATCATTGAAAAGATAGGAGCCAAGAAGGTGGCTAAACTGGACCGACAAAGCATAATACAAGGGTTACGGATGGTCGACTTAGCAGCAGTCGAGTATCAGGAAGGAAATGATAGCATTGCATTAGATATTTATCTTCACGGCTTGGATAAAATCGTCATGGGCCTTCCAGGTATCAAACTTTCCTTTTTATACATTAGGCAATATTTTTTATACCACGGATTCTCCTTCCGCAAACCCACTACTGAAATCTTTGAAAACTCGTACACTAATTTGCGTTTGCATTTTTTTTCGTACCATCCCTCTAGTTGAGAGTGATCCAGAAACAAGAAAAGCTTTAGAACAAAAGCTACGTTTACTAGAGAGAAAGCTTGAGCTACCATCAATATACCAACCTGTACAGCATACTGAAATCATGCTAAATTTAAAGTCATTCAGTGACCTTATCGTGCATATCACAGTGTCCTGTGCAAAGCTTATCAAGGCCAGCCCTGTTCCTGGTTAGAGTCATTAATGCGCTGTATCTGTCATAGCGTTGAAATAGTCTTCTTATCATTATTTCTTGCCAGGGATCACATTTTCTTTCATCAAGGCCAGTATTAGAATTATGCGGACAGCCGATAACACATTACATATCACTCAACGTATCCAAAATTTACTGATATACTTCGTCAAAGTCATTCTTGACATTGACGAAAAATATCAACTGCACCAACTTTTGTCTGAGTGCGTGCACATGCTATTCGTCGCCAGCGTCAAAGCTTCCATTGCCTTTAAAGAATCCCCTGGTTATCAGCAATCGAAAGCCATTGAGAAGGTCACCCGCACAACGCTTTGACTCTAATCTTGCAGCAACTTCTTTTTTTTGGGGGAGGATGGAGGATTTCGACTACATGTACAGTATACCTCAACACACAATTGCCACCTTTCACTGTTTCGATTCCTCCTTTCTCTTATTCATATACTTCTATTAACCTCGATTATACCTTTATTCTACACTTTACCACTTTTGCATTGACCATTTTCTCTGTCTCTCTCTTTTCAGCTATGTAAATAGAGTATTGTCCGTCAGCCTTTCATTTGATAGTAATGATAATAAACATTGAGCCCAGATTCTCTTGGAAGCCTGTAGATTGATAATATTTTTTTTCCTACAATTCACGATTTTTTTTCGTAAGTATAAAGCTGCACAGTTCACAAAAATCTTTTGCATATATGTAAGCTGCCGTTCCTTTACAATACGTTATTATTATCATCTACGAGTACCTTATTTGTTGCTGGTGGTGTAAGCAATTTCAGCAATAAACCTATTTCAAACAAAATGGCATCACAGACAGATACAGTATTCAGGCGATGTTGATGAGATCTCGAGAAGCATTGTTACGTTTCAGCCAAAATAAGTGCGCAAAGATAGATGGGACAACAGACACATACAAAATTGCTTCGACCGAAATGATAGCTGGATCGCCAACTAGTGAGTCGTATTGTTTTTCTTAGAAGACATCCCATTGAGGAAGTTCAACTTCCTGTCAAGCTATTGTATCAACTCTCGTTCGGTGGATTTTCTCCAATTACGAATGTACTACAGGATAACAACAAAATTTAACAAGGAGGGTTAGTTTTCCACAATGTTGTAAGATGGTTTTTTATGCGGATCTTCCCACGTGTTTCCGCGTAATACTTCGTAAGCCGCCGTTGCTATTTAATTTTCAAATCACTCAATAAAGCCAAGTATCCAATAGCTAGATACCTATTAAAGTACATAGTGACAATGCCTCTCAGCATTCAACGTAAGGATTTATCTGGACTGACAGTCATAGTCACTGGAGCCAATATTGGTAAGCTGAATTCATCATGCCACTCCCATCAGAGTCAGATCAGCATTTGATAAGGGTTCATCATAGGTATTGGGTTGGAGACCGCCAGAATGCTCAGTGAAATGGGAGCACAAGTTACCATAGCCTGCCGTAACGCCAATAAGGCAGAGACAGCTGCCGAAGACATCGAAAAAACGACGGGCAAAAAGCCTCATGTAGCATCACTCGACTTGTCCAATTTCGATTCTACTGTTGCTTTCGTGGATGAATTCAAAGCAAATCATGATCGCCTGGACATTTTGGTAAATAATGCCGGCGTCGTTTCCTCGTCCAAAGGAGAAGACGGCATGTCGAAAAATGGATTCGAGATCGAGTAAGTTTTGATCCAGCCAAAGTCGTCTTCGTGTTATTTGTTGATATTTACTAATTCTATTTCCATCTATGGTTTGCCCCAGCTTCCAAGTCAATCATCTCTCACAATTTCTTTTGACCAACCGCCTATTGCCGTTGATAACAAATGCTGCGCAAAACAAGATCAACAATTTCACTCCACGCGTTGTTACCGTTGGCTCCAACGCAGCAACAATTGGAAAGATTGATTATTCTTACGTTCAAAACTCTGCCAACCTGCCATTTTTATTCACAAGATATGCAAACTCAAAATTGATGAATGCCATGTTTATCAAAAAGCTATCCGAGATTGTGAAGGACAATGGGGTTGTTGCTCACGTTGTTCACCCGGGATTTGTCGCTTCAGGTACAGTTTCATGCTGTTTCTCATGCTGATGCTTTCACAAAACTTAATGCCTGCAACTCACAGACATCCATGCCAAGGAGGACCATAAAGTTCCCAGGTTCGTGATCAAAATCGCTGACTTCGTAATGAAGGCAACTGCACGCTCACCTGTTCAAGGTGCGATGACCAGTGTGCATGTTGCGATATCGGATGAAGCAGCTGAGACCACCGGCAAATACTGGGATTCTTGTAAGGTAGTCGCTTACCCTAACAAACTGATTACCGATGATAATGCTGTGGATCAACTGTGGGCCGATTCTCTTAAATATTTACAGGAGAAAGGCATAGAGATTGATCATTAATGTACTATGCCGCTGCAGTTGAAAAGAAATAGTACCTTTTCTCCATCCTGCTATTATCAAACAATTTTCTAATACCAAATCCGCTCCTCTACATCTTCGACATTGTAATAATAATGATAAAATGAAAAGACGTCGAAACGATCTTACAGAAACAATTTTGCAAACAACGGTAGCAATTTTTTTTTCATGGTGTGATCTTATACGTGATATCCCTCTATATTACAATATGTGGAAACTCAGCGCATTACGCTTGAAAATGGCTCGAACTACTTTTGAGCCTGCCCTATTGCTTGACTCTGTTATTGTAGAACATCAGAGAGCAAAGAGCTGCCATTATAGCGTTTATCATCTCAACATCCGCCAAACAATACGTTATATTGAAATACTGCTAAATTATATATACTATTCACATTGCCGGGGGCGATTGGCTTCCATCATCACCAGACAGTCCTAAAGCCACACTACCTCGACTAGCAAAGATCAAGATCCATTTCATATTTGTGAGCATATACTTGAGTGCTCGAGTCCACAATTCGTCTTGATTGAATTGAAGCCGAATTGAGGTATCACCAATCTTATCCTTGTTAATTCTTTGAAAAAAGAAAAATGAGATATACAATAAGGTTTCCTGTTCATAGTTCGTTCAATATGGCAGCATAATTTCCACTGACCTATAAGGCAATCTAAGGCTCTTGTCCCGTTGCTCGGCAAAATCACTCAGCTGTTGTAGACAATTTAGTAACGCGACTAGCGCATGATCGAATCTCCTATTCAAAAACATGCGGTTGATAGCGAAGTCGCCAGACCCATAGCTAGGTAAATTGGTAGCACTAGTAAGTAATCTGCCTATGAACACTTTGCTTAATAAATATGGAGAACTTACAGTTCATATGTAACCACGCTATCTCCGTCGATTTTCTGTATCCGCGAGAACGATCCCATAGGAACCAGCCTATATCTGTTTCCGACATTAACAAAAACTTAATAGCCATCCATGATGGTTCTCTGCCATGTCAGCGATGTCTTACGTCTTAAATTGAAATTTGAGCTTGTTGGCGACAGTATAAAGTAAGAGTAGGGTTTGTCCCATAGCTGCGTTGATTTCATTCCAGTCAATCTGATGATAAGTGTGCTCAGTCTACTAGTTAACGTATTTTGATCAGAACTTTTTTAGCATTACTTACTGGCTGAGTGCTCAGTCGGCCTAATCGAAAGCCATTTATCGTACCAAATGGGCCACTATGTCCGATGCAAAAGGTATCGTTGTATACGACTGTTTTTTGTAACTTTTCGTACTGTTTGGCGTCATGGTCATACTTCATATTAATACTGTCTCTCTCGTTATGAAACGCTTGCAGTTTTAGCTGAAACTCATTGCTCTTTTGCCAAAATTCTTCTTCCTCAGCTTCCAGATTTTTAGATTCGGCTTCTAGTTCTTCAAGCTCCTTTTGCAAAGCGTCACGCTCTTCTTCTGTCCTTCTCAATGTTTCGTTTGCTTGATTTTCAGCATCTGCCAGCTTCATTACAAATGTGAGTATCGATACTTTCAAAAACGCATGCACTAGCGTTTATGAATGAGCTGTACCTCCTCAATTTCCTTTCTCAGAATCTTTTCTTCGGCAGGGTCGATCTTGCTCTCTGATACCTTTTTCAAGAATTCTATATAACAGTCTCTTTCCCGGCTGACGTCGTCTAGCTGTCTTCTTAAGCTTTCCAACAAAATATCTGTGCATTCTTGACACATTGGGTGATCGATATCTGATTTGGCTGACATGATGTCAAATAGTTTGTTCGCTACCTTTAATCGTCGAGACATGCTGCTGTTACGAGCTTCGTCAGATTTTAAAGTCGAAACTTGTGAGACTACGGGCGGTGCAATTTGTGAACTGGATAACATGACAAATGACTCTGACGGACCAACCATGGTATCTTTGGATCGGAGATTGGTATGTCCTGGCAAAGAGTTGCGGTTGCTTTTGTTCGAGGTAGTTGTTCTACGCGAAATGGGTTCCATTGTACGGTCAGGAACATTAGTAGCTACTGCGGAAGGCGTAGCTCGCGGATGTGCTTTTTCTTCTGCCTCCAATGGTGCTATTTTTAAAAGCACATTAGCACTCAGTGAAATGACTTTCAACAACAACTTCGTCAATTACTAACCTATTAGTAAATCCATAGCTGAAGGTTTGAGATCAGCTAACGATTCCTCGACTTTTAACGGTTGCCGGCATCGCTGGCAGAATAACGGTCTTGTTGAATCAGTATTCATGGCAACACTTGGGCGAGATCCATCGGTCAGCTGGCGAAGGACTGACATTTTGATTGGAATTTCAGTCTCCGCAAGGTATCTTGTTGGGAGACGGCTGGAACAGTTGACGGATAACCCTTTCATAAGTGGTGACACGGCACTAGCATTTCATCAATCTATACAGCTTCAAGTAACACTCTTCTTATGATTTCATGATTTTGGACAACATGGTTTGTACTTGATGTTAACAACATAGCAATCATTGATATCAAGCATTTCGTGCGAAAGTCGTCGACTGTAGTATATAGTGGAAAGCCGAAAATTAATTTTTGCGCGGGACGAATGTCTATTGATTGTTTTTATGAGGTACTGAAATTTGGGAATGCTATTTGAGAACTGACTGCACTATGTGCCATTGTTCTGGGCAGAAATGATTTGAAGAGGTATGGTGAGATATTTACAATAGTGTAAAGCGTGTTTTAACTTCGCTATGGGGACGGGATAAGGAAATGATTAATAGCCAATAGCAGTCATGATGCCATAGCCAACGAGGATAATAACAGCGGTGGAGAGGATGGAAGCGGGAACACCAGTCTTGAGGAAGTCGTTAGTAGTAAGGTATGGCTTTCCAGTGGGATCCTCCATCATAATGGCAGACATATTTGGATATCCTGAAACAGGCAAACCTATGGAAAGAATGCGTTAATTATCACAGTCAATAATATGATCATGGAGATAGTACTAAAATAATTCTTACCCATTCCAGCTGAACAGACCAATCCGGCTCCCATGACCAAAAGATTGGGATGAGGTGTGGGTAAAGCCAAACCAACTTGTTGGACGATAGGAAGGATGATGAGAGCAGCGACAGTGTGAGAGACAAAGGTAGCAAACACCAAAATTAGGATAGAGAAAATGCAAAGAATGGCCAGTGGTTCAAGATGCTCAACACCATCCTTGATACTCATAGCAATGTATTGCAAGAGTCCAGAAGAGTTGACTGCATTACCCAAAGCAGAGCCACCTTGAGCGAGGACAACTACAGACCACAAGAAAGCGTTCAAGTCATCCTTAGCCAGAATTCCAGTTCCAAAAAACATGAACAAGGGAATTGCTGCGATAACACCAGCATCACCGAATACAGATGCCAAGCTTGATTCAGCACACCACAGAACAATAGTAGCGATAGTGATGAAGCAGACGAAGACTTGTGAGCGTGTGACTTCTTGCTTGGTTGCCTTGACAGTATTGAGAGCCGGTGTGGTTCTTCCAGGACGCATAACCAACAGAAGGATTCCCCAGGTGATGAAGAGAGAAAGAATTGAAACGGGAAGAGCAACAGCAAACCAGTTACCCCATCCAGGGGAAGGCGACATGTTGTTGATGGTAATAATGTTCTGAGGAGAAGAAATTGGAGAGGTCATTCCACCAATGCAGCTTGCAAGAGCGATACCGAGAATTAAGCAAGGAGCAAAAGTAGATCCAGGAGGCAATGTTCGAATGATAGGTTGCACAAGAGAAAAGCAAAGTACTGGAGTGGCAACGTTACTGATCCACATACTGAGGAAGCAAGCGACTCCCATATTGGCCAAAAGGACGAAGTGTGGTCTTGTACCAGCGCGGCTAAGAACGTGAGACGCAAAGGCTTTGGCAATTCCATACTTGCTAAGGGCAGCAGCCAAAGCAAATCCACCCAAAAGCATCATGATGGTTCCGGAAAACATGGACTGGAAAACAGCCTTGGAAGCATTTGTGGCGGTCATGACACTACCGTCGGGATTACGCATGACTTGCAAAAGAACGATGAGGAATGGGATAAGCATAGCAGTGGAATACAAAGGCACAGCCTCCGTAGCCCACAAGATAGCGCAGAAGATCAACAAAGCAAAGCAGTAGTTTTCAGGTCTTGAGCCAAAGATATCGACATTAAGGAACACAACAAAAGCAACCACTGCAACTAAAAAGCTGATGGTGCTGTTCAATAAGCCTCTCGTGACAGGAATGTTGATGTATGGAATTGTGAAGAGTGGCTTTGGGGCGTCCTTGACATGAGCATCCATTGTCCTTCGTTCTTGACCGATCATATCCTTCCAAACGGTGTTTCGCTCATAGACAATATGATCACGAAGATGAGTGCGGAATTCTCGAACTGCAGCATTGACATTGCCATTGGTGAAAACATCAGCATATATTTTTTCAACTCGTTCGATTTGTTTTTCCAAGGCTTGGCGAGTTTCCGTCATGAATGGTCTACTTTCCAGTACCATTTTTTTGAGGTAGATTTCACGGAGGTTACCATCCAATAGCTTGTCATGCTTCTTAAGAATCTTGTCAAAGCCTTTGCGGTTGAGGTCTTGGAAGCTCTGTAGTTCGGATAAAGCCACATACAAGCCAATGCATCTTGTTCGAAATGAGACCAGGCGATTGTAAGCAACGGTGGAGACAGATTGGGCTGACTGGAATGACTTGCGGGATACACTGGAACGGCGTGTACTGGTACGCGCCAAAGTGTCTACCACATTAAGGTCGCTCAAATTGTTGGTGCTGGAAGCAATATTGACGTAATGAGCTTCGCTTGCTTTGGGAGCTGCTCTGATAGCACTGGAACGGCGACGTTCATGGGTAGAGTCAAGCATCTCCAGTTGCGATGGCTTTAGTTCACCGTCGAAATCAGGACTCTCGCTGTCGATTTGAAGTTGTTCTAACTCTGCATAAAGCTCTGCTTCTTTCTCTGTGTAGAAATCAAAGACTTTCTCCAGTTGCAAGTCCAGTGCTTCAATGAAGCGCTCATTGTTACGATGAAACTCTTCATCAGAGAAATTGGTAGCCTTCTCTGGGTCCATATTAGGGTTATTGGACATTTCTTCTACCCGCTCCTTTTCCAATTGATAGATGAGTTTCTTCAAATGGTCATAACTGCATAAGTTGCGGAAAATAGTTTAATCACATAATGTTTGGAAACAATGACGGACAAAAAACAATCGAGTAGGAGAGGCACACTTACGCCATGTAATAATCTGTCCATTCTGGCACAGCATTAAACTGCAAAGTGTGAGAGAACTTCATCGTCGAGCCTTGGGAGCAGAAGAATGAAGGATAAGAAAGAACTGTAAGTTTTTCTAAGGCTAGTTCATTTAACAAAATTTAAGGAAAAAAATTTCAAGCTGAGCTTGATTCCTGGCACGCCACGACGGTTATGGCCCGATTTCACTGGTTCTACCAACCCAACGTGAGTCAACGTGGTTTTCCATACACGAACACTTAAGAAGAAATGCCTAAAACAACAAACACCGCTACATGTATTTTTCATTATGTACCTTCAACAGTACTTGTATCATGTATTTAAATGTATGTTTAATTGAAAACAATCAATTGTCACGGCAAAATCAGTGTCGAAAAATTCTTCATAGCTATCCAAATATGGAAATCCCACCTGAGCGGCATCTAAAAATCCGGGGGAAATGGTATCCAATCACTTTCCACACGTGCGTGCACAACCGCGTTTCAATGGATAAACGGGAATCAGATGCTATGTTTCAGTTGACTTACGGCGAACATCTGCTTATATGCTTCGAAGCCAGATATGAGATCTTTTCGGAACAAGCCAGGAAGGAAAAAGTTTCAGACAGCAATGAACGTGCAATAGAAGCTTCAATTTCAATGGCAAAACAATGATGCAGGTTGTCTTGCTGTGGTAGATTGATCACTCACCAGCAGTTCCCAGTGTTATGAAACGATACCTTTAGAACATTCTGGGTATGATGAGACATGAAGCTAGATCAGTTCTTTGTGTTGGTTTTATGTTCTACTAGGCTTGTTCCCCGTAGAAGTAGTACATTGCCGTAAGACCCTAAGATTGCGAAGCATGAGTACTGAGCTTAAATTATAACTTTATGCTAGGCCCAAGGCAATTTGTAAATCCGTTTGTCAGTTCGCATTTGCACGCAATGGCGACGCTCTTTGACAATAGATGTGAAAGTGTAATTGACCTGTCAATAGGCGCACCGTCGCGGGATATGATGCCAATTAGTATGATGGCAGCAGCCTGTCATACAGCTCTGAGCTGCGAAGATGCTTGGCATTCATTTCAGGTGAACTTGCACACCTTTATATATTCAGTTCTACACGCCACGCTTGATATATCTCTAATGGTCAATTTATAGTACGGGCCAGAGAGTGGGGATCATGCTTTTCGAGAAGAACTGGCTGTCTTACTATCAACTCAAATTTTGAATTTGGACTCTGACCAACATACCCCAGTACAAAGGCAAGACACGGTCAGAAGACCCGCGCATGTTTTGAATCTACTTTTTTGCTTAAATCATTTGACGCTATCTTGACAGCCATACCTTAGCGTGCACAAGCGGTGCATCGCAATCATTGGCAAATCTCCTGAGTCTGTTGACACATCCTATTTATACAACCCATGTCTTTTTACAATCGCCGACGTATCATTTGGTATTTCAAATGATTAAAGATAGAGGCTTCGATCAAAAGCAATTGATCGCTGTACCTGAAGACGCCGACGGAATTAAAATAGAATGGCTGCAGAAACAACTGGATGAGCTTCAAATCGGTGAAAGCTCAAGGCACCCACGTTTCTATAACGCAGTATTGTATACTGTCCCAACTTATAGTAACCCGTCCAGTACAATTTTATCTCCTGAAAGGCGCTTACAACTCGTTGAACTTGCACGTCGGCATAATTTACTTGTCATCTGCGACGATGTATATGACATGCTGTATTATGATACCACAATACGTCCACCACCTTCGCTTATTTCTTACGATCTTAATGACATACAAAGTCGACCTGGTCGGGGCAACGTTATTAGTAATGGAACATTCTCTAAAATCCTTGCTCCCGGGACACGCTGTGGATGGATACAAGCTCGACCTGAACTTATCAACTTAATCACAGAGAGGTAAATTCAGATGAGGTTCAACAGTTGAGAACGAATATTAACTGACTCTATCAATCCGTCATCGAAAAAATGGATTATACTTAGTGGTGTATATGTTTCTGGAGGCTCTCCTGCACACTTCGGTAAGGAAAATGCTGCAAAAAGATTTAGTCTGTTTAAAATCTAATCGATAGAGGTCTATGTTATAGTGAGCAAAATGATACATGAAGCATTGAAAAACGGATCACTATCAAAGCATATAAAAGACTCGCGCTCAGTGCTTCACGATCGACTTGTGAACGGATTATCGAAACCGATTGATAATTTACTTTTACCTTTGGGGTGCTCGTATTGTAAACCACGGGGAGGCTACTTTGTTTGGCTCAAACTTCCAAAGTCTATCAGCAGTATTCGACTTCAGAACACTATAGAGAAGCATAAGATAAATGTATCTTGCGGCTATGGGTATAAATTTGCAGTACCAAGTGAAGGCGATATAGAGAGCAAGCTTGATATTGGTAGACACATTAGGCTATGCTTCGCATATTACAACACTTCAGATTTAAATACGGCCGTTGGTTATCTACACCAAGCCATACAGCTGTGTATTGATGAAGCCGATGAGGAATGCAACTAACAGATATGTGCTTACTCAAACATTTAATAAACAGCTGTGAAAAAATAGGCATACGAAAGTAGCGGCAATCAAATTTGTAAAGGAAACACACCACTTTGATAATCAGAGCTGGGGATTTCCTCACCACCAACGTGTATTGGCTGGCTCCATGTGGGCACAAATATACAGCTCACAGGGTAACAGAAATTTGTTGCATTTCGAAGCTTTCACGTGACTTATGACAGGGCCAGTCGGGAGGCGCGAGAAAAAAATGAAAAAAGAAAAGTGAGGGAACGTCACCTCCAGCAGATTTTTCATACCTTTCTGTCTGTACTTGTTTTTGCTTTGTATATCATAGCTCTATGGTCTGCGATGTCCTCAATAACATCACAACCACCGACAAGAGGTTCAGGGATGCCACATTTGTCAAGAGAGACGACGTCAGAACAGAAAGATGTCCTTGATGCTCCACTAAAAGTCACTCATAATCCGACCCCGTACTTCTTAGAAACACCAAACGAGCGTGACAGGCGTATACGGAACTTATTTGAATCCCTCGATCGAAATGCTAAAGGTTACCTTGATTCGGACTGCATCCTGAAAGGATTTCAGCAGATGACCCACTTGCCAGCCAGAACAAAGTACGCTCGTGATCTACTGGAGAAGTGCGACACCAGTCAGGACGGTGTCATAGATTACGACGAATTCAAGATATATGTGGAAGAACGAGAAAAAGAACTATGGGCTATGTTCGAAGAGATTGATAGGAGTGGAGACGGACGATTGCAGCCTGAAGAACTGGAACATGCTTTACAGCGAGCGGGTATTCGAGTCACTAAAGATGATTTCTGGCAGTTTATGGAGGCTATGGACTCGGATGGAAATGGAGTCATTGATTTTCAAGAATGGCGGGATTTTCTTTTGGTAAGATATGTTCATTGGTTGAGAAAGTAGAAGACTTACATAATCGTTGATCTGGCTCTAACGAATTTCCTACAGCTTTTACCCAAAGAGACCAATATTACTGAGGTCTACAGATATTATCAAACATCAACACAGCTTACGCAGGATGCCGAAGTTGTTATTCCACCCACAGATGAAGCAGCCCGTAATGCTTTCAAATACCTAGCAGCAGGAGGGTGCGCTGGCGCTGTATCTCGAACTTGCACAGCTCCTTTCGATCGTCTCAAGGTCTTTTTGATCACCCAGACGACTGCGACTACGAAGGAATTAGCCTCTAATCGAACGAAAAGTACCTTACTCTCGGCAATGAAAACTATTTATTCACAAGGAGGCATACGCGGCTTTTTTGTGGGAAATGGACTCAATGTTATCAAAATTGTTCCGGAATCCGCCATCAAGTTTTGGGCATTTGAGTCTGCAAAATCTGTTTTAGCCAGAGCTACTGATGCTGAAGACAAAAATTCTATATCTGTTGGTGCACGTTTCATTGCTGGTGGCATGGCCGGCTTATGTTCGCAGTTTTCAATATACCCGTATGTCCACAACAACTAAGTAATTGGAATTTGCTCAACCGGACTTATTTTTCTTTTCCATTTCAGGCTCGAGACCCTCAAGACACGCATCATGTCGAGCAAAATCATTTCGTCATCGACTCCTCCGACTCCTCCAACATCTGGTCGTTCTGACTCTTTGATATTAACAACAGCGAGACAGATGTATCGATCTGGTGGTATTAGGGCATTTTGGCCGGGATTGGTAAGCTTTGGGAATATTTTGGATCCGTGTACGCTTATTGGATGGACTGCCTAACTTTTTCACAGACGCTGGGTCTGATCGGTGTTTTCCCTTACCAAGCCATGGATTTGGGTATGTTTCCGTTGTTAGTGCTCAAGTAAATGGAGGTCAAAGATGGATCCTAACGCGAATTTTTATTCAGGTATCTATGAAACCTTGAAACTAACTTATCTGGGATATATGGATAAGGCCGATGGAAAGGTACAACAACCTAACGTGTTTGTACTTTGGGGATGCGGAATGGTTAGTGGATCTATAGGCGCTACCAGTGTCTATCCCCTCAGCATGATTAGAACTAGGTAAGCTAATGTTATTACAGTGGAAATGGCAAGGCCGTCAATTTCTAATTGAACGTTGTTGGTGTTACAGATTACAAGCTCAGGGCACTCCAGCTCACCCACAAACATACACATCGGCTTGGAACGCTGTACAAATCACTTATGGAAAAGAAGGAATTCGTGGATTTTATAAAGGTTTGGGGCCAACGTTGTTCAAGGTATGTATTATGTGCTGTGGTTCATCTTATGGTTGATGTCTCCTAATGAATACTCTCTCCTCCAGGTTGTACCTGCTGTCAGTATCAGCTACGTAGTATATGAGCGCAGCAAGCGCTCACTAGGCATATCCTAGGATACCAAATGTACCAACATCTAGATTTTATTGTAGGCAATATTATATGATGTATTTGTAAATACTTCACTTCCCTCAACCAAAACCAACATAGAACATCCCAATATTTTGCCAAGCTACATAGATTTATTGAACAATTTCATTATATTGATGTGGGATAGAGTATTATGGGTTATAGTCATCATTGTTGAGTGTGTACATTCTGATCAACCATGTCTGCAAGCTTGTTTGCGTTTTCCTTGGCTTGCTCCTGATCGGTGTGCATTCTCTCTTGTCTTTCCTTCTCCTCAGCTTGGTGAATTTGGTTTAAAGAGGCGTCGTGCACTTCGCTAGGTTCGGAGCGGGTAATTTGAGGAGCAGAATCCTTTGAGTGGTCGACATTAGTGGCACTCTGCTTGTTATCTCCCTTGTTGAAGACGTTCTTGATTTCACTCTTGATTTTATCCATTTTGTTATAAGTATGTACATTGAATGTGGGATAAAGAGCGTCATTTTATATAAATTTCGGACCAGTCACAGTAATGAGCGCATTATGACGAAACCATTGCAGTTAGGAAAGTGCAGCCGAATGTCAAGCACGTCCTCCTCGTTTACTTAAAATTCTGGCATTGTCTAAAAATACTTCTACCATTGATGCAAATTCGGATGCCTCGCCTTGAGCCTGCTTCCTCTTCTCAGCCGCTAATATTCGGGTGTCTATAAATTCAAGTTCGAGTTCATGAGTAACATCTTGCTGACCAGAGGTGTCCTAAATGATGGAGGAATTATTATAAGCATATATTTAAGTGTGGCATTCATAAGCCGCCTTGAAATGACGTTTTCTTACCGGTGATTTCACTTGAGTTAGATCAAATTGGATGTTTCCATGAGAGTATGAGAGTCTGTCTTTATTACGTTCGTACATATGGTTGCCACCGGGTATTGACGCTGTAGTTGCGTCCGGCAGAATTAGTCATTGATCACAACGTTTACTGTCATTTACACAAAAATCGACTCACCTGGATTTTCAATACTCACAGAGATTCTGTAGTCAAAAGCTTGATTAGGCGAGTATATATTCAAATCCGCAATTCTTGTTTTTTCCAAGACACCATTTGGTACAATCTGGTCAAATGACAGCTTTTAGGCTCATGGTAAAAAATGTAGCGCTAATAGATCATTCGTTCACTAACCTCTCCAGATTGTTGATCAGTTGTTACTCGTATTTTTCTTCCGTCTGATAGCTTGAAAAATCTATCCCTTTCTCTGGTGTGTTTGTATTTCACGCGGCATCCCTTTTCCAACAGGTCAACATCTACTTCTCATCCAAACAATTAAACTTCTTGAATTCTTACCTCTGGTGGCTTTTGAACCATATCGTTGAGCATCTGGTTATACATTTTATGTTGATTGAGACTCATATCGCTCTTGAAGCGAGTTCGGAGATCAGAGTCTGGTAGGATTACTGGAAACATTTTTCAGGCAATGCACTCGACTTTATCACAAGACTTCTGTTCACTCACCAGTCTCGGTACCAACAGGCAAAGACAACCTTTGCCTCGTTCTATTATCTATTATAGTGCCGAGCTTTGCTTCGATCTAAACGCAGATATCCATCAGCCAATAGAAATCAAAAATGTAGTCGCCATTGATTAATGGTATAGAAAACAACTTCGAAATACCTCAATATTATCTTGATCGCAATACCGCCATAGGAAATTTGCAACATATTGAACGGTGTCGTTCATCGGTTTGTTACCAAATATTGTTGATGGTCGTGTACTCTCCATTCGCGCTCTATTCGCATCTAGAGTGTTACCATTCTCCGAAGTACCTGATGCCACTGTATCTGCATCAGTGGAATTTGGACCTATTTTTCGCTTTTTATTGTTGGATTCTCCTTGGTCTTTGAACTCGACCTTGTCCTCGTCGGTTGTCTCGAATGTGTTCATATTAAGTAGACCTTCACATACTGTATTAATTTTCCGCTGCCCAAAAAGAAAAAAAAATCAAGCAGGTCGAACGGAATCATGTGACATATTGCCATGGCCACAGCTTTGCTAGCTGACGATTTGTCCCGCAATTAACATTGAAAAATATTCACAAAATGAACAATATAAAAGATGCTTCTCGTAACTATTGTAACTACATTAATAGGCGCTTTTTGTGAAAAAGGGTAAAGAGGTCTTCTTTTATGCCATCCAAAAAGTGACAGTCACGCTATCCAGGGACGATTCATGGAAACTGTTAAGAGTTTGTGCTGCACCTTGAATCGAGTATCCATCCGACATATTGCTATAAATTGCCATGTTTCCAGCTCTTGGATTGTTCCGATCTATAACATGTCCTGAATATCCAGGATGTCACAGGTCTTCCTGTCTATATTCTCACGAGGTCACTGAAGGTGGGTTACAGTCGATATGTTTAGTGCCACACAACACTTGAACTAACACGCTTCCACTTTGAAAGAGCATATTGCCAAAAAGCGAAAAGTGGAAGCTACTAGAAGTCGTCAGGAAACAGAACGTGCGCCTATAGCTCAAATAAGCAAATACGCTACTTCCACCCAAGTACGACCTGTAGCAAAGGGACATGCAGGACCAGCAGCTGCATATGACATTCGCCCGTCAGCTGCGAAACTCCCCAGCAATTTATCGACTACAGCTGAAGCAAAGCCTGCTTACCGTAATATTATCAGCGGGGTGAGCGAAACAAAGATGAAGCCCACTGCTACAATATCCAATAGATCATCGACCGGTAGCAACCTTAGTCACTCTGTACCTGTACCAGTACTGCAGGTGAGTAATGATATATTCAATAATTCTATTAATTAGAACGAGCTAGCTCATGACATCTCGTAATTTCAGGCTAAATCAACTACTGGTGGACCGCCGATGATCCTCCCAGATCTAAAATCCCAAGTCCCACAGAAAGTTCGACAGGTAAGTAGTATACCTTTAAAGCTCTAGAAGGATTACCATTTTTAACATAAGTTTACATTGTACTAGATGACAGTAACCAGAATGTACGAGCAGTTCCTGCGCATTTATAAGCCATTAGACGAGCATATGCTGCTTGCCTTTCAGGACTCAGAGAAACAGGAGAGAAAAATCCATGAGACTAGTGTTAACCAAGCTGGATACAAGCAGACAGCGGCTGGCGTACTAGGACGTTTGAAAAAACGTTTACCCTCAGAAGATAAAGACGACATTGGAATCGACGGTGAATGGACAGACAAAAAGAGCCAACAAAAGACAGGGATGCGAAGCAAGCTTCAACAGTACGTCTTAACGGAGGAACAACTAGCAAAGATGAACTACCCTCTAGCAGATGCTCTCGAAATTCCGCAAAGCATAGATAGCTCAGTTGGAATAGAGCGTAAATGTGACAGGTGTACTAAGGCATTCATTGTCAAAGATATCTTGACAAAACAAGATATGGAACTATGTCGCTATCATCATGGGCGAATCAGAAAAGTCAAAGTTCATGGTAAAAGAAATCGTTTCCTATTTGTATCTACAATACGAGATTCTGACTTCATGCTATTGTAGGGGAGTACGAAAGGTTGTACTATTGCTGCAATAGCCCTCCTGAGAGTCTAGGATGTACAACTGGACCACATGTATACAAAGGTAACGCACGAAAAAAGAACTACCTTTGCACGCCTTCTTCGTATCTACTAATGTTTAAATATCAGATGAGACTATTGAGGCATTAGCAAAGCGTATTCCGTTCTCTTCTGTAAAGCCAGTCAGCGGTGCGAGCAAAGATGTACGACAAATTATCGCTCTTGATTGTGAAATGGTAAGCTGGATGATATTATGACATGACTTCTATGGAGATATTCTTACCTTCACACCAGGCATACACTACTGCAGGAATGGAGCTGGTTCGCATAAGCGCAATAGATGAATTCAATGAAACCATTATAGATGAGCTGGTTTTGCCTCAACACATGGTTGTCGACCTGAATTCACGCTATAGTGGCATTCAAACCTTGCGAGGTGCAAAGTATAATCTTCAAGATATTCATTTGATGTTATCGAAATTCATGGATGAACAGACTATCCTTGCTGGCCACGGATTGGTAATAATTTGTTTTAACTGGCAATTTTTTTTGCTGTGTGATTTCTGACGAATCAATCAATTTCATATAGGAAAATGACTTGAAAGCTTTGCGAGTAAGTTGGGTGGAATTGAATGTGATGTATCGGCTGTTCTGCTAACGAAATGGGTCTGTTAGATTGTTCATCCAAATGTTGTAGATACAGTTGCAGTAAGTTGTATAAAATGATTGCCCAAAACTCACATAACTTAATAACCCTTGATGACTCTTGCTACAGCTCTATCCGCATCCCAATGGACTACCGTATCGACACGGACTTCGCTTCCTAGCTAACAAGTATCTTCAAAGGTTCATACAAGATAGCTCTGAAGGACATGACAGTTTTGAGGATGCTAAGACTAGTCTTGATCTGATTAAGTTGAAAGTTGAAAAAGGTACGTGCAAAATGTCAAACACTGGTGACCGCGTCTAGAAAGGTGGATTGTAACAACATTTTGTTGCAGGCAAACAGTTTGGCTCCAACTAGACTTACGCGTCACATAATTGATTGATATGTAATGCGAGATAATGTTCTGCTTCTATTCAAACAGATTATATGTAAATAATGTAACACATATCGCTGTAGCAAAAATTCTAATAGGCGTCTACCCCACCCATCACTGCGTAGTCACCAGCAATTTCTTCCAATCCTCCTTACCATGACTCACCACGCTGTACTGCGAACTACAATTGAGAGTTTCTACGCTAATTTTGTTCCTTTCTTGTAAAAAAGTTTCCTTGAAAGCGTAAGCAAGCAAAAAAATTCCAAAACAAAAAGCGAGAAGTCCAGTGTACCCATGCCGTAATTTTTATGTGAGGGGAATTTGGCATGACCAAATTTTTCCAGCGAAACGAGTCATTTCAAAAAGCCAGCTTTCCCGAAAAATTATCGCCACAAAGACTGAGCACTGCCATGGCGAACAATAAGCTTCATGTTCGACTCAACGAGCGTGTGGAAGAGTATAAACTTACACCAGAAGAAGTAGCAGCCATCGACAAGGCAAGAGGTCAACTGAGCTCACATAGTAAGTACAATACAATGCTCAAAATCGCAGCAGCAATTAGGTTTTCACACAACTACAATTAGCCACCTTTGGAGGATTCGCTGGCGCAGCAGTGGGAGCATTCTTAGGTAAATACAATCGCATGGAGGACGTAACGTAGCCACCTTGTTGACAATATTCTTCCAGGTGTCCGGCGACGCTTTTCCCCTTGGGCCTCCTTTGCACTAGCCGGTGGAGGTTTTCTTATTGGTACACAAATGGGATTAGTGTCCGGAGCGTTGGCTGGCGTCAATACCATCAAAACGCTACCTAATTCTGAACACCTTATGAATCTCGTTCGAGACGTTCAGTGAGTGTTCAATTTCGCATTGGAATAACCTTCTACTTCCTACTTATAATGTCATCTGCAGGAATGAAATTTTGGCTGAGAAAGGCTTCAAGCGAGATTCACCGACTTCCCCACCGAGGCGAATGTCACCAGCAGAGCGCGAAAGTGAACTGCGGAATTACCAGCATGGCAATCAATTAGGCAAAAAGCAGGACGAAAATGGAGAGTTTATGTCGGAAGACGATTCTTTAACGGACAACAGCGGTATTGAGAGACCATTTGAAGAGACTGACGGTACGTAGACAATATGGCTGAAGGTGCACTTCATCCTTGAAATTTAATTTCTGAAACGCCTAGCAGCACCCAGACGTCAAATTACCGGTTATACACAACGACAGCAACCGGAAACGGAAGCTGGTCAAGATGAAGATGAGGGCAATGCAAACTACGGTGGACGAAGAGGAGCTTGGGAAAAAATACGCTCAGAGAACCTGCCTAATGAACGGCCGACCTGGGCAAAGCTTAGAGAGCAAGCTCAGAAGCAAAAGGTTGGCCAAGACTCCAGTGGAGCAGCTCAGGATAATGGTACGATGACATCTACTCAGCTTCAGCCTGACAACATTCCTCGTACACGAGAAGAGATGGAGCAGGTATCACAGCGCTCCCGTAAAAACAAATACGGTGACCCAGTTGATTAGTTTTTGTAAGATAACGCTTATTAACAGACAATCAAGAAATACAAAAAAAAACACTTTTATTATTGGTCTGTCAGAGCTAATTACATTTTTGCTGATACTAAAGCACCACCATCTACTGCAATGATAGCACCTGTGGTATACTGACCGGCACGAGATGACAAATAGATGCACGTTCCAGCAATGTCCTCAGGACTGCCGATACGACCAACAGGAATTCTAGCAACGATTGAATCACCAAACTTCTCTAAGGTAGCCTTCATCATCTTGGATTGGAATGATCCCGGTGCAATGGCATTGACAAGGATGTGGCGGTCACCAAGCTTGCCAGCAAGATGGCGAGTTAATTGATGCAAAGCTGCCTTAGAGCTAGAGTAGGCGTAGGTTTCAAGGCCAGGTACGTCGATGCCGTTGATAGAACCAATGTTGATCACACGAGAGGGATTCTCGGCAGTTGATTTAGCCAAAAGCAATGGAAGGCACCTGGAAGAAATGTCAGTTACGCAAAAAAAATGCCCATCAGCCTACCGATACTTACGCTTGTGTCAAGCTGAAAATGCGCTTCAAATTCAAGTTCATTACTTTCTCAAAGGCGTCTTCGGGATAATCATCGACAGGAGCAGCCCAGTTTGCTCCGGCGTTGTTGACAAGGACGTCAAGATCTATGCATATTGAATCGCGTTAAAATTTAAGTGGCGTGATAGAGGTACCTATGGACGTTGAACTCACGTTGCTCCTTTTTGGAAATTTCAGCAACTAGGTGCTTAATTTCATCCAAACTTTGCAGGTCGGCAGGAATTGAATAGCATTTTCCAGGTCCTTTGGCAGTAAGCTCCTTGGCAACCTGAAAGTATGGTGTGAGAACCCATTCAAAAACCCCCTTTCTCTCTGTTTCATCTTGTCTTTTGTTAAAACATACCTCGTCACAAACTTTCTTTGAACGAGCACTGATATAAACAGTGGCTCCTGATGAAACAAAACCCTGTGCTGGACATTAATGTCGAGTTACAGTACTAACAGTGCAAGCTGAAACCATACCGTGGCGATCATTTCACCGATTCCACGAGAACCGCCCGTCACTAGAACAACCTAAGATCCGGAGGCTATGAGCTTGCTGTGGTCAATGACTCTCCTCAGACATTGTAGAAAACTTACCTTGTTCTTAACGCTAAACAAATTTTGAGTATCCATCTTGTGAGAGTTTAGACGTACATGGTCTCCGGTCTGCCTTTATAGTGTGTGAAGAAACTCCTCAATTCTAATTACTAACAGCCAATACGCACGTGACAAGCGGTATTTAAGGCCATGCAAGCACCATACAGGGCAAGCGAACAAGCGATTGTTTTACTGATGACCAATCCGCTTTCCCTTCAAAATACATGCTTTTAGTATCAATGGTAATGGAAATCTCTTCGATTCCAGACGGCTATCATTAATCTGAATTCGTAAAGTGGCCAATGGGCCATACGAAATATCAAACTTTCACTCTTTCTGTAAATTGAGGGTTTGCTACTTCAATTTATATTGTGGCACAGAGTAAATTACGGATGCTGGCGCTTCAACTGAATATATCTGATATATTTTTCAATGTTATACGGATTGATTATAAAAGTGTCAGAGCACCTGTAGCTGTACTGCCGGCATTTTGGCCAGAAGGCAAGATGATTGCAAGCTTGATTCCTCCAGCTTGCTGCTGACACTTGAAGCCTGTAGAAGATGTCTTTGGACATTTAAGCAAGGTTTTGCTGATGGATAAATTTAAGGTAGATTGTGTCTGTGTAGGGTCAGATACACTGACTGCAACAGATCCATTTTTGAGGTTGAGCTTTAACAATACGATGGATGGCTGGTCAACAGTCAACGAGAACAGAGAGCCTTGAATATGCAGACTTTGTGAAAACGCTGAGGTTTTCGGCAAATTTAAGGATCCAGCTTTCCAGAATATGCTTCCTAACGTAAGATCAGCAATGTTCAAGACGGAAGAGACTTGATCATTATTGGCAAGTAGTTGAATGGATGCCTTCAGCAATGCAGACTTCGCTTTGAAACCGCTGTATGGCACGTTCAAGTCAGCAATATAAGCAAGTGAGCCGGTAGCTGAAGCCGGATGGGTGACCCACGACTTGAATACGTTGGTGGTGACAACAGTTGTGTCTATAGCTATAGACGACCAGTTTCCAGATTGCTGACTTGGAGAAACCGATAAAGTTGGAGCACTATTATTAAGGAACACATATCCAATATTACCATGCCAAAGCCAATCAGGGTTGGTATAATTGGTAGTGGTATTGGTAGGAACAGGAGTAGATGGGTTGGCCGAAGTGTAAACGCTTCCATTTAACTTACGCTGATCCAATACGGAGTACAGTGGTGACCCGGAATTGGTGGTGATACCGTTACCAACAACAACATATTGGTTGTCGAAGAAGAACCAACCCTTGCTCCAACTAGTACTATTTGAGCTGACCGACAAGGGATCAGTGTATTGCATTGCCCCAATACCAATATCTCCGGTCGATACACCGCCAACAAAATCGTTTACACCGAAAGCACTAGCTTGATCACAGTTCAGCGGATCTGCTCCATATGCTACAGTGGTTCCAGGGAGGAGATTCCAGTCCCAGGTGGGGAATATGTCAACATACTCATTGCCTGTCAAGTATGTATACACGAGACCATCTGACAAATGGTAGCCCTTGATATTCTGAAGATTTACGCACTCGGTATTACGAATACGGGAAGAGAACATCTTGAGTGATACAACATAGCTATCACGACGCATGATCTACATGGCGTATATGTTAGTTCCTAATTGTGTTGCGCATCATTAGATAGAGAAAACGTACCATGTAATCAGCATTCCAAAACAGCCGGTTTCCGTTCAGCTGACCAGGATTTGCAGTAGCTCCAGTTGCTTGCAATCGCTTTTCCGATGCGGATATTTCAGAGTATTGAGACCAAGTACTTGTGCCATTTGGATACTGTTTAATATTTACATCGAATGGCGAGTAGCTACTCATAGACACCATACGACCCAAACAGGAATATTCCCATCTTACAGTCTTGGTTACTGAGTCGTAAAAGCTCATCCATTCTGTACCCTCCAACAAGTTTGTGAAAATTGCTTTCTGAGCATCCACAGCCTGGTACGATGTGCCAACTGCTGCAGAAGCAAACAACAAAAAGTCGTTTGCGAAAACCATACCGTAGTTTCCACTGTAGAGGACACCATCGTGCTGGAAGAAAGATCCGTCCGCCTTAATGCCTAGTGATAGCTTATTCAGCAACGAAAATTTCGCAAAAACAGCCGTTCAGTGTCAAGCTTACCATCATTTGGATCCACCAATGTCACTACTTGTCCGTTAGCGTGCGTGAAAACATCAGCCATCAAAGTTTCATTATTGGTAAAGAGGGCCAAGGCAAGACCGACACTGGACACATCCAACGTGTTTGCTCCAGTCACTGCACCAAGACCATATACCCATTGATCGACTTGCGACCAAGAACGACTCATAACCCGAGTGCATCCTGCTGTTTGATTCACATCTAACCCTTGTTGGGAGAAGAGACAAGCAACACTGGCAGGCTTTGCTACGCCAATAACTTGATCATACCAGTTTGTATTCCAAAGCCCTGGTGTTCCACAAGGGCATGTGGCATTTGTTAGTCCTCCAAGGGCAATGCAGTCGTCAGACACATAATCATTGCTAAACCAATAGTTCATAGCCAGTTGGATTTTGGAAAGAAGTGCTGTGTTGTTCGCTGGGCCGGTGTAATAGCTGATGGACATGGAAGCTACATGGTCCCCATTAGTTTCGACAGATGTAACGAATGTTCTAGGTGATATTCTTACCTAAACGAGACCAGTGACTGATGGCCGGCCAGCTGGCGCGCCTTGCTGGACATCCACTGGTGTAGTCGATATCAGACCAGGTACCTGATGCAGTCAACGCGTTTGCCCTAAATTCATTTTTAGTGCTTTCTCCGTAGCATTCATACCAACTGGTAGTAGTTGCTTACCATTTCTGCGTACCCGATATTGAGGTCATATTAATCTGCGCTTGCATGAATGTCTGCTGTATCGTGGCGAGGGAGCTGCCGGCCACAGGAGCAGCATATACCCCTGCTAAGTGCCCGATGACTCCTGCGATGGAGAACCCTAGCAAGCAAAGCTTTACCATTTCAAGTGTCGTTGACAAGAGTAAAAAGTCCTATATCCTGTTTTACAAAACTGAACTGCTTTTATTGTTGTTACCCATCTAATTTATGTAACTTACCATTTGAGGATAAAGTTCCATCCTTGGGCCGGTCCTCTGCACGATTCATAAATGCTTCTGGCAGTGCGTACCCCGAATGACTCTTCATTACATGATCCTCAAATGCATGGTGTCGATGTCAATATCGGCGAGTATATTTCAAAGTTGCTTGACACCAGGATAAGTCGTATTGTTTCGTACCTATAGGGGGTTTCCTAATTTCGATAATGTGCCTCATTTGGACTTCTCGCTCATCCCACACTTCGTCCAAAATATCCCGACCGTAACACCAATCTGGGGAAGTCTAACCATCTTGTGTGCCATTATGAACCCACCATATTGTGGAGCGGAATGGTAAATCATAAAAGGGGTGTGTAGTCTTGTGACGTTATACAAGTGTACCTGGGAACTGGAAGGAGAGGGGTTACCTTAATTCTGTCATTTGTTTGTCTGTTATATTCAATGGTACTTTCCATCGCAGACATCAAAGCAATTAAGAGGAGCCAACTGTGTACTGCTTTCTGTTGAAATAAAAAAGTTCGCTAGGGAGTTGGTACAGTCAAGCAGACGTCCAAATATGAGCCTAGAAGTGCTGTAATTTATTCTTTTATTTCAGCTATTTATCAGATATCAAAAATAATGTAAGTAACAAGTATAAAGGACTACGTTGATAAATCAATGCAAAACATCATATTTCTTTTGCCTGGCCACTACCACGAAGAAGAGAACATCTCAAACGCAATTCTTAGAACCATACAGATGTAACCAATATCTTAGCCGCTCAAATGGCCGACGCAGGCAAGTGATACAACGATCGCTGAACCCGATGAGCAAGATCACGGTATGGTGTCATCTCGACCTCAACTACCTGAACCCCCCCCCCCATCCGCATTTTTCAATGGCTACCACCGCAAACTTCTATACGAAGGCATCCTAACTTTCTCAAAGTGGAGTTTTCAAACAATTATTTTCAGACGACGAACGCAGGAGCGTCACGGAACACCACCTAGCTATCCAAGGATTGAAGTACGCCTCTACCTTTTGTAATCCTTTGACTCAGCGCCGATTTAATAAAAATAAATCCAGGGAGAACAGTGTCCTTCGCATCCTCCAGTACACTTCTTCTGACCTTCTACGTCCATTTGACGCTGTGTCACAAATTCTTGCGTCTGACCTCAATCAAAGAATTCCGAACGCTTCTTACCACCTCAACAACGTCTGTATTATCATCCTTAACTTGTGTAGTCAGTTAACAATGCCCGGAAGCTTACCGCATATAAAATAATATCATGCACCTTCTTACTTCCAGGGAGCTACTGGCCATCATACTACTCTCAAAAAAAACCCCTGAAGGAAAGCCAGTCTACTCCGCATCAACTAGGTTTTTCCCAGGGACCCCGCTCTAGGAGCCTCACACTCTTCAACGCCCGTCTAAACTTGAGCCAATCTAACCACGACAACAAGCCAACCGTACATTCAACAACTACCGGCACAGCAATAGCAACAGTCGTTTCAACAACGACAAGCCGTCCAGCGACAGATACAGGCAACCGATTTACAACATTTCTGCCCGGTATAATCCCGGCTAAACGGACAGCCCATGGATCCACTCGGCCTTCCGAAATAGACCCAATATCCACTTCAGCTGCCGTATACTGATCTCTGATACACGCCCCTACCATTCCGTACAATCCAGAACAGCGCCGATTGTTTCGGCAAGAATTCCATTTTGTTGTCGGAGGAAGGGTTCTTCCGCTATTCATCATTTTTTTCTTAAGTCTGAAAGCCGAAAACCAATATAGTCCATACAGCTTCAAAGAAACCACTTAAAAGCTAATCCCAAACGTTAAGAGACAGACAATCTTAGAGACTAAGCACTCCAAAATGTCTGTTGCAGTGCCAATGTAAATTTTTTTTTGGGGTACCGTGCGAAAAATTTTACATTTGGCACTTTTTTCCACTTGAAATTCTATTTATTTAAATCGTTATATATAACACTTTAGAATGAAATCTATTATTTTAGAAAAATATGTTATATATTTATTTATAAATATTTATAAATATTTTTTTAATTTATGCTAAATTACAGGTAATAATTTGCATATTTATATTTTGTATTTTACTATAATATTGCTTAAATAATGTATGTTGTGTTTAAAATATTTAAAATATAAAAATATATAGCAAAAAATTTATAAATGTATTTAAATTTATATATTATGATCTAAATTGTGCTTACGTCACCGTACAAAAATCTATTCATCAATGCGCAGTGGCTAGAGGAAAGGGATAGTAGACTGGACGGCTCAGAACGTCCATATCACCTACCCAAGTATACATATTGCTGAATAATGCATCTCATTATAATCTGCTCCTTACATTTCAGTGAAAAATTTACCAATGTCATAAATAAAGCTAATTTTGATCATTAAAAAAAAAAAAAAAAAACCAGTGGCTAGAGGAGAATACGCAAGACAGGTCCTTCGTCTGCACTTGCCATGTCAAACAATGCCTGTGACGGTTTGTCGCTACACTCATGAACCTGGGAGGGCATCTCAAGGTGAGATTATCCGACATCACTTATGAGCGGATCCAAACAGGCTCTCATGGACCTCTTCCGCAAATAGGCAGACGTGATTTAAGTCATATTCGCAATCACTTTGGAGTGTATTTGGCGTGCCCACTGGGCAGCGGTGTTTAACCAATCAGACCATCCTTTTGTCTATGAAAAGATAGCCCACAATATACGTTCTACATTACAAACGCGAGTTATAGATGATTCTCGCACTCAGCCCAGTGTGCATTTTGGAAGTTCCCCCAACTCACCAGCCACCGCCACGGACGCAGGAAGCATTGCAATTCCTTTCCCGTTTATACCAGCATAAAGACAATTCAAGAAAAGGATATAGTTAATGCCTCTAAACAGAACCTGTAAGGATACCATAACCATAACGGCTTGGCATGTCTTCAGCTATTCATCGCGTCAATAAATACCAAGTTTATTTATTTTATTTTTAAAAAAAAAAAAAAGCCGCTTGGCTATATAAAGTCCCGTTTCTTCACAATCTCATAACCGGATTCCTTTTCTTCCTCTTCTTCTCCGTCCTGCCTTCTTTTTGGCCTACTATAGGGGTGATTGCTTTTCATAAATATATATATACACGATACAACAAGAAAGAATTATGGACACTAACAAAGTGGTTCCAAGCGTTGTAGCTTCTATTATCATACTATTTCCTGCCTTTCTTATTCTTTTTTTGACTACAAGGATGCTTAAGCTAACTCTGTTTTTCAAGTTATCAGCAATTGTTCTAGTGTATTCTTACTTGCTTTATCAATCAAACTTTACATTGATTTCAAAAGACAATGGCTTTGAAATGAGGTACAGCAGCAACTGAAATTTTTTTTTTAAAAAAAATAATTTAAATCTTCCTCTCCATCCTGACTACTTTCAGCATTACCACAGTGTGTTGTGGATTTGAAAGTAATAATAAAGTTAAGAGAAAAACAAAACAAGGCAGGTTAAAAGATTTCTACATAACGTTATCATGAAAGGCTACCCAGTTCAAGTTTACAAGAATATCATTGCACTTATGAAGTCTCAAATAATGCCAAAAGTAATGAAGTTTGATCTTAAAAATTCTAAAGCTTTTCAAAGAACTACAAGAAAAATTAACTCAGAAGGACAAGGAGGACATTAGATTTTATGCGTTGAATAATGACCCACAAGGTATCACAGGAACTTGTTGGAATGTTGGAACATTTACTACGAGTTTGGTTGTACAGATGACACCAATTCAGAAGAAAATATAAGTAATTACTCTGAGGAGCTATTTTATTCACTCATTAAAAACTGAAGACTCCCCAATCTTAGTACCTTTGTGTGTGTTTTTTAAAAAAAATGTGGGACATGCAGCCGATACAGAAAACTATTGGATATACGTCTTGTAAAAAATCTCATAAATAACATGCGCAGCCTTACAGCATCAATGATGATATTCATAGATGAATGTAGATAAAAATAAATTGAATAATAACGCTGTCTGTCTCTATTAGAATTCAATTACTTTATTTCGTAATGCTACCAAGGATCATATAGAACGCAAAATAGGAAACGGATACAGTAAATCATTACATAATTGCCGAACATTTCTACCTTCTGCTTCCTTTCTATTGCTCCTTTGACATTGCTAATTTCACTGAAATATTTGTCTATGTTAGCAGTTCTTCCTATTACAAGTTAAAGGAGAATTGTTTATATTACTAAGATTACGTAAAGCCGATGTAGAGCGAAAGCGAGAAGACTGATACTCTTTGTATCATAAGCAATTTTACACCCCGGAATACGAGGTAACTAGTCTGGAATCATTGTTTGTTACTGCCAAAGAGCCGGCTTTACATAAAAGTGCACATGAAACTAACAAAAAATGTAAAGATAGGCAAAGTACTGTGGACCGAAAATGCGTTTGACAACAATTGTTGCGTAATCATAAATCTATAAACCTATATACTAAAAATTAGGACAGCAGTGAAAGACAGAGGTTGAATACAGGTCAGCATAATTTAGTCAAATCTCATCTAGTGAACACTTTTTCAACACTTTTTCCGATATCATGATCGGAGAACATATGGTGCGAGTTAGCATCACAAATATCTTGACATTTGTGATTGCAGGAAGGAAAAAAATGATGGAGGCGACAAATATGCTTAATGCTCACTAACGCTTATGTTGTCAGACAAGTAGTAATCGGCTAAGGCTCGAAGTTATAAAATTTAAATATCATTCGCTTAAGAATATTCCTTTCTTTTCGAATGGTCGGTGTTATTCACAAGAATTTCTGCCAAAAAGGTTTGTACGAGTGATTGTGTCAAGCAATTGAGCTATGAATGAAAATTAAGCAGTTCATCGAGGTCTTCTAGCTAACGAGTTTGTGGCTCTCTTTCATTTGACGTTTTGACTGCTTGTAAGGTACATTTTTTAAATGCCGCACGTGATTAACGCGCGCCAAAAAAAAAAAGGGTAAAAATGAGCCAGTCGCGTTTCCAACTTTTGCACGCGATCAACAATCACTACGTCGAAACATGGATGAGAGCAGCACACTAAAGGATCTCCAATTTGACTTGCAACTTGTTCTCGGTGGTAAGAGGTCGATCCCAGTAGCGACTCTGCTGGAACGTCTCAAGGTAAGTTCGAGTCATACCAGGCACATCAGAACTTGCTTCTCGAACCTAAAGTTTTTGTCAACAGGCATTACAAGCCGAGCTGGAAGAATGCGAGCAGAACAGTGTTAATCTCGACTCCTTAGCAACAGTATCCAAGCAGCTTGTCAGTACCGAGCTTCTGCGCAGTAGGGATAAAAGAGTCAGAGCTGTCACAGCTTGCTGTTTAGCAGACATACTCAAATTGTATGCAGTCGACATTCCACCTTATAATGACAGCGAACTGAAGGTTGGTTCTTAGCCGATTTTTTCCTTTGGTTTACATACATCTTACATACGTTACTTCACTCTTCAAAGGCAATATTTAGTCTTTTCATCTCGCAATTAAAAGAGCTGGCAGATACAAATAACGAATATTACCGCGATCGATTTTACTTGCTCGAAAGCTTGTCCATGGTTCAGAGCATTTTAATCGTCAAGCAGCTAAGCAACTATGCTGCAATTATGACCGAACTCTTCAGAGCAATATTCTCGTTGGCAAAGTAAGTTCTTTCGATGATGTCTCAGCGGTAAAAGTCATACAAGCGATTAATGGTACTCCTGCAGCTCTGGAATCGAGAACAAAGTGCAAGTTTGCCTGGTTGATATTATGATACAACTTGTTGAGGAAGTCAAAGACATACCCCGTGAAGTAGCCGAAAGCATCTTTGAGGAATTGAAACAAAAGGTTGGTTGCGAGCGAATGTATCAGCCATGGCAACTAGTGAGAATACTAATCAAGACTTTAGACTACCGTTTCTCACCGCATGGCCGTTGACCTTTGTAAAAATACATCGGAGGTGCTTCAGAAATATGTCTGTCAGGTAAGGCGTGCTCAAGCGATTGACTGATATACTATCGGTCCGATATTGAAAATGGACGAGTTAGTACTTTTCAGATGTCCTACTTGAGGCAAAGGCCAGCGATAGTGAAGAAGACTACGAACACCTAAATGAAGCTCACGAGCTGATTCAAGAGATTCATCGAACAGTGCCAGATCTGCTACTCAATGTCATCCCTCAATTAGAAGAAGAGACGAAAGTGGATGAACTTCATGTTAGAACTCTAGGAACTAAAACTCTGGGTATCATGTTTTCAGAAAGGAGCTCATTTACAGCCGATAGTTATCCACAGATCTGGAAATCATGGCTCAACAGGTAACCATATTATTACTGAGGAGTTGCATCGAGAGGAAAGTGTATTAATTTTGGGCCTAAATTCCAGGCGAAGTGACAAAATAGCTGCAATTCGAATTTTGGTCATTGAAAGCCTTGGAGCGATATTGAAGTCACATTCGGGATTAAGCCAGGACATCATAAGTAAGACGGGCTGTTTTATGAGAGTTCTTCCGTCCTTGTTATACTACTGCTAACTACTTTGAACGTGCTTTCAGGCTGCTTTGAGCAAAAGTTGTTAGATCCAGAAGAAAAAGTCCGAGCGGCAGTTTGCAAAGCTTTGAAGCAGCTTGAATTGGATGTGATAAAGCATCAAGTGCCGAAATCTACATTAGAAAAACTCAGTTTGCGATGCAAAGATAAGAAGGTAAAACAATAATGGGATGAATTTCAAATGCTGATGCCTCTTTAACGTTTGTTTTTTATTATGTGTACTACCTAGCCGCTTGTCCAACAAGAAGCATTAGCGACGCTAGCGTTTCTATTCGATCAAGCATACGATGAAATGTAAGCCAATATCTACAGAATCTATGAAGCAGCATTTTCTCATGCATCAAATCAATAAGCTTACTAGGAAACGAAGAGTCACGAAACTTGTTTATATGGATACCCACCGCCATTATCAATTGCATTTACGTCGACGATAATCATTTGACGTAAGATAAAATAGCTCATGCCCGTAACGATGCTTTCTTTCTTGACCGTTTCTTGTTAGATGCTCCATGGAGAAGGTACTAGTGAATCACGTCATGCCTCCAAATGAAGATCCTATTGAACGATCCAAACGCCTATTATTGGTGTTGCAATCACTGGATGATCGAGCAACAAAAGGATTTTTAGCACTGATGCAAAGACAACACATGTGAGTGAAACGCTATGTATTCTGTATTTCACTGGACGAAACTAACGTGAATGCATAGAACTGCTTCGATTTTGCAACGCATAGTTGAGACATGCAGGGCTACAACGGTAAAATTTTGTTATCATCATTTATCGCGTCATACTTGCAATTCCTCAACTATTCTTAACAGAATTCAGATCATATGAACAATGGAAATCTAGAAGTGCTGATCAAATCAATCTCAAGTAAGTTGTCAGTAGTCCATCTAAACCAGTGTTCAAGGCATGCTCTAAACAATCATCATAGCAAAACTTCCTGAGCCCATCCGGGTGTCAAATAACCTTCGTCGATTCTGTGATTTGAGTGACGAACAGCTTTTAAATTGTTTAGACGTGCAACTTGGTTCCCAGTTCGAATATTCTGTGTACAGGAAACAGTCCGTAAGTAGATAACTAACTAGCTGGAGATTTACTCTTAGCGATGTCATATCAGTTGTATTGATTGTCTTGCAGACCCAATTTTTAGAACGTGTGGAACAAGTTCTACCTGGTACATCTGACACATTCACGACGCTAATGCGGCGGATGTCAGTATTCCTATTCGACAAAGAGAGCATATCGTATTTCCTACAACTTGAGAGTAATTCCATTATGGATGAAGATTATGGAATAGATATGCGAAGCGCTGCTCGGAAGCTGCTGAAAGTAAGTTCGCGTGGAGTATTTACCATTAATTGTATTTTATTCTTAATGAAACCTTTAGAGTATATCGAGCAACTTCCCAAGTCTTCTTCAGGATCACTTGGACAACCTGACGCACTTGCTCTTGAGCACGCCAGATAATCACCTTGGTAATATCAGCTCGTGAAGGAGTAATCATTAATAACCTACCACTAATGCCCATATATAGCCGAAGATGGTTTGAATCTTTTGGCGCAGCTTTGCAAGCAATGTCCAAATGTATTATTCTTAGACAGGTGCGGTCAAACCAAAGAATGTTTCTGCTATGATTAAATACGAGCTAACTCCCGATTTCAGCAATGCTGCTAGCAAGCTATTAACTGCCGCCAAAAGTGGATCACCGCAAGAAGTGGAGTATGCCACTGCGATTCTTACCAACGCTTGTAACGCTGACACCATTTGTGAGGACTTGTTCAACGTAAGTGTCCCATAATACTACCAGCGACTGTACTTTCTGTGCATTTTTTGATATATGCTGCAGGAGATTTGTTCGAATTTGGAACCGACAAATCCCAAATTATACGAAAGGTTGATTGCGCTCAACCAGATCGCTGCCTTTACCACATCATATTTCGATGGCTGGGATCAAAAGATAGCCGACTTCTTGATTGGTAAGATCAAGGAACCCGATAATGTGAGTGTCTCACATATTGATAGCAAGCATGTAGGTAAACTTCGGTTTGCTAATGTGATGCTCAACTAGATCACCGAGAAACAAGCACCTAATCCTGTTTGGGTGGAGACGGACAATTTGCCTAAAAATGCCAAGCTCAAGGCAAGTGCTATCACCTACGAGAACCCACATGAAAGCCAATTCGTCTAACCTTCTATTATAGTTGGTCGCACTTGCAATTTTGGTGAACAGACTAAAGAAGGTGGCTAAATCGACGAATACCATACCATCCATTGTAAATAATGTCTTCGACCTTCTTTGGAGTTTGCTAGAAGAACCACCAGCCGGATCAATGTAAGGGTGAATTAAATCGTCTACTTACGCGCTGACCTCACTGAATGACATCGAATGTATTTCCAGCCTGGCCATCAAAGCACAACTTCGACTTGCTTCGGCTTTAGCCATCACAACTCTTAGTCAGCTTGATTCTTACTCACAACTTGCATCAGTGAAAGGTTTTGAGAAGCTCGCTCTGACAGTTCAGGTAAGCTGCCTTCTAGTCGTGGCAGTTTTTCCTCTGAGCATTGCATTAACATGATTGTTCAGGATGCGGTGTTTGAAGTCCGTGCTGGATTTTCCGAGATGATCATTAGAGATTTGCAGTCTGGAGCGTTGCATCCAAGATACTTCGCCGTCTTATTTTTGCTTGCCCATGAACCTGAGAAGGATTTGATGCGTCAAACCAAGACATTCATAAAGAAACACGCAAAAGTAAACCATGGATGTAAGTGATTAAATTTGAAGACTGAATGATTTCCAGGTTTCTCTAATTGCTCATGGTGAATTTCATGTCAGTGGTGGCTCAGAAGTCCTATATCGAGATGTCCCTTGTTCAGTTGGTTCATCTCTTGGCACATCATCCTGATTTTGGAGAATCTGAAGAAGATATCAAATTGTTCATCCCATACATCGAACTCTTCTTGGATTGCGTTGCAACTAGTGACAATATTTCGTTCTTATATCATATCGGACAAAAGTTCAAAGCAACTACTGATGCAGTGGACCCTAGCCATAGCAAGGTAAGTTTTGTTGTTTTCGGTATACGAGGAAGAACAATTTGGCTCACAAACCAATAGCACTCGTACATTTTGAGCGATTTAGCCTGCGCGCTGATGCAACAGAAATGCAAAGCTTCCTCATGGTCACTGACTTCATATCCTGGAAGAGTAAAACTCTACACCGAACTCTATACTTCGTTTGCAACTAATGAACTCCAGACTGAGGTAAGTCAACGTTGGTAGGAAAGCCAAGCGATGGCAAACTCAACTAATGATGTATGTAGAATATGAGGCGCACATTCATGGTGCCAACAGTACTTCACGATAAAGAGAACATTGAAGCAGTGAATAATCAATCAAAAGAGGTAAGCACTTACGAGGGAATTTGTGAACTCCATTTACGTTTTGCTCACGTCGTTTGTATTGACTCAGAAGCAGGATGGAAACAACACCAAAAGAAGCAGGGAAACAATTCACAACCATGATTCTTTCAAAAAGCCTAAAACCGTCAGCATTCCAAGTCGAAAGTAAGTTTCTCCAAAAAAAATCTACAACCGCACAGTGTGTGTTGCTAACAAAGGTTTCCATCAGAATGCCTTCAAGAGAAGCAAAGCAAGGAGTACGCACGATAGTTGAAGATGAAGACGATAGTGATTAGCGCAACCACCCATGATTAACCCCAGAATAAATAAGTCAATATGTCTACAATGAAATGCTATCGTAGTCTATATTTTATAAGCTTATTTTTTTGGTGGAACACCGAGCAATGAATGGTGAATTTCTACTGAAGGAAGTAATGCTGCAGATGCCTTTCTTGCTTGTTGTTGGAGGAAAGAGCTATTAAACGCGAAAATAGTATTAGTATTGGCTTGATTGATAAATCCACAGCTTTTAGAAAATCATTAAACTTACTCCATAATGACGAGCGCAGCCATGGCCTCAACAATAGGAACAGCTCTGGGTGCAACACATGGGTCATGTCTACCCTTGGCTGCCAATGTTCCCCAAGCACCGTCGTACGATGCAGTTTCTTGATCCTTGGATATAGTAGCAGCGGGCTTAAAGGCTACTCTGAAATAGATGTTTTCACCGTTTGTGATACCGCCCTGTACACCGCCAGAGTTATTAGTTTTGGTACCTAATGTACCATCCTCCTTACGAACGAAGGCATCGTTATGAAGATGGCCGGGGATTTTTGTGCCTTGGAAACCAGAGCCAAATTCAAAGCCCTTAGTAGCGGGAATAGACAACATTGCATGAGCCATTATAGCTTCAAGCTTGTCAAAACACGGCTCTCCCAAACCGACAGGGCAATTGCGAATAACACAAGTGACCGTTCCACCAATAGAGTCCTTCTCTGCCGACTTTTGCATAATAGTCTAGTGCCAATTCCACAGTAAGTAATATGATTACGACACAGTATAAACCATGTACGGTTCAGTTGGGATACATACCTCTTTCATCTTCTCAGCTGTCTCAGGATGGGGGCATCTAGTGATATCCTTGTCAACTTCCTCCTGGGTGATGGTGTTCAGCATATCGTAAAATTCAGCAGAGACAGGTTCCTCATCTTCGAGTTGATTGACAAAAGGCATCGCAACCTTTCCTACGCTTGATACAAAGGCGACGATCTCGACGTTGTTTGTAAGCTTCAGGTACTTTTGAGCAATGGCACCTCCAGCTACACGACCGATAGTTTCACGTGCAGAAGCTCTACCACCGCCTGATGATGCCTTAACGCCATACTTTTGAAGATAGGTCCAGTCAGCGTGGGATGGACGGGGGTAGATATCCATTTCACCATAATCGTGAGGACGCTGATCCAGGTTTGGTACCTGCAATCCGATAGGAGTTCCGAGGGTGATGCCATACTCGGTACCAGAAAGAATGGTAACTCGATCCTTTTCATCTCTCTGAAAGTATATATTGTTAGAATATATCAGGAACTTCGTATCAACTCTTGACATTCAGTATTCGGATCCTTACCGGTGTTGTGAGCTTGCTTTGGCCAGGTCGTCTTCTCGTTAACTGAGGTTGAATGTCATTTTCAGTGAGTTCCATACCAGGGGGAGCACCATCGATGATGGCACCGACGCCCTTGCAGTGTGATTCACCGAAGGTGGTGACTCTGAAAAGTTTACCAAAGGTACTCATTGCGTTTGGAAAGTAAGGATGAGGACCTGTCAAAAAAAAAGAGAGAAACCAAAGTCGGTTCAGTGGCAGAGGCAGTCACATTTTGATTTGCGAATGTGACTCACTGCAGATTTGATTTTCTGATTAGTGCAGAGAGCCAAAGGATATTGCACTGTTGATACTTGTAAGCCCTACATAATATCATCATCCACCAGAATACAATTCTTATACTCCTATAATTACTCATGTAAAATAAAACTTTAATTTGAAAACTTGAAGCCAATGGTAAAAGTGGTAAATAAAGATTTCATGGCGAAGGAATCTTAACATTGCTATTGCGGGGCCCATATCACGACCCAGTCTCGGCCAGCTTTGCAAAGCACAGATGGCCATGAAAACCGCAAGATAATATTTAACAATAATGATAAACTTATCGTTGTCTATTCGATTTGATGATTTAAACTTGGAGTGGTTTCGAATGTGAGACCAATTTGATCTGTACCTTCTTTTACCTTATTTTGCAGCCCATTACGCTGAAATGGCAAATTTGACTTCTCTTTTGGCTGCTGCCCGGTAAGGTCTGTCAATTCACGTGTAAAAATGCATCCACTCGCACTTATTTTACAGAGCTTTAGCTATATAATATGTTGGAGAAACACTGCATGATTGGATTGCCCTTTATACCCAAATGTGAACATCTAGACCATAATGTATAAAATTTGACTTTAAGAGGTAGGACGTGAGAAACAATTCGCACAATTGCTAATGGATTTTGACTCAAAATATATTTATGCTTAGGCCTAGAACACGTTACTCTATGTTACAAAATCTTTTCTCCTGAAATGACATTAAAAATGTGTTAAGTATGTTCTCTTCATAAGTGAGGCATTCAGTGGAGTGGTTGGGGACCGTCGCCGAGAGGACGATAAATGTGAACAATGGTTATCTATGACGCTTTCTGCATGATCAGAGAAGTAATTGAGTAGGAGGCAATTGGGGGGATAATGGCGATACAGCCTTGCATCAGGTCGCATCGGTCATGAAAGGCAATAGAAAAAGTTTGTAAACTCGATCATTGCTGGTAGCTAGCAACTCGCTCGAGAGGCTCTTGTAAATGTTTGGAAACTGCTTCAACCTGGAAATTGCAAAGTTCATCAATATCGACGCCTACAATGGATATACTTCTCAGCCGCCTTACCTTTGCTTTGAGCAGACCAAGTTCGATGGTGCTATCTCCGACTAAGCAAAGTAGCATGGTGCTTGGTGCAGCGACGGCAACCACGCCTTCTTCGCAAGGCAAGATAAGTATTCTTAGATCGTCTCCATCAGCTTCATTTCGAAAGGAGGATCCTGTCATGGCGCTTTTGAGATAGGTTGACCATAAGTTGGCTGCGATCGCGGCATAAATTCGTGCTTCTCTATCTGATGCGGCTGCAAACGCAAGTAATGAGCCTCCAGTGTTCATTAGCCTGGTTTGATTAAATCGCGAACATTAATCGAAGGGTTGACTCATGTTACTGTTCTATTAAATACACCTACATCGCTGCTTTAATTCCACCTGTGGTTGTTTGTCGCAGAACTTGTGATATAACTTTTGGTTTTAGCATTATGAGGGAATGAGAAGACGCTGGTGGAAATCAATCCCAGTTCGGCGGGGCCATGTCGTAGCGGGGACAAAATTTCAGTTGCCTGTTCGAACGTTCAATTTTTCTATTTAAAATCCGTGGAATAAAGTACAACAACAGGTTTCATAGGATTTGAATACAATTTAGAGGCATTGTGATTTCATAGCTAATTGAACGCTTTGTAACTTGTTTCTTTTCTTTGTCTATCGTTGGACACCGTGGCAATATAGTGTGAAATTTGCGTACTTCATCAGTTATTTTTCGCCATTCACAAAAATGTCGTCGTCCATGCATATCCATTATATATATTTAAATGCAACATAAGTGAGGTGGCGGCGTTCATAGATGATACACGATACGACTGAATGATTAAGAATGACGTTCAAACCCCACAGAATATCTAACACGCAAAATATAATATGGAGCATGCTCAGTCGAAGTAATATTTCATTCATTTCCAAATTGAACAACTGGTTAGTGGTAAGACTTCTCAGCAGTATGCCTCTAGTATTGTCATTGTATTCGGTTGTCTATGCTGTTCATCTTGGTCGGCGGTCCCTGCTGCCATGTAGGAAATTTTGGAGCAAATTGATTGGCCGTCGAGCTCACTGTATAAAGATTTGTTTGGACAGGCAAAAAAAGTACGCCAGCATGTTTTGCAAGAGAGTCGTCGGTAGGCTACCAAGCCTCTCTCAACAAGTACAAGGGTTTTCTCAGCGAACAACAAGATTGTCACAGAGAAGCTTCATTTCACAATCCGGATCATCCTTTCGCAACAATGGCCGAACCCTGAGGGCCGATCCTCACTTTACAACCAATCCATACACTCAATCTGTCCTGGAGGTTAGTCGACAGGCAAGACAAGTTGGCAAAGCTGTTGGAATATTTGTCGTATCCACAACCGCAATTGTTGTCATTGGATGGCAAGGATATCACATATACATAGAGCACTTTTTGCACCCAACTCCACCTGAACTCAAACAAAAAGCGCGTAACCTTCTGCACGGTGCCTATGTTCGCGAAGAAGTACAGCCACAGCTGAGCATTGCGACACTATACGTCCAAGAGGCTTTGAGAATTGCTTTGGAAGAGCAACATATGGACGAAGATTCCGATGTTGCTTTAGCTCTGAGACGACGACTTGCTGAAGACTTCAACAGGGCAGGCAATCTTCTGGATTCGATTACAGAATACACCAGATTCTGGAAGCTGTTGATCAAACGGTTGGTGGATAAAGGAGAGGAGAATGATGCTGAAAAGGTGTTTGAGTTGATTGAGGTTTCCAAAAAGATTGGTGATCTCTACGTCAGAATCGGTGACTACAACGAAGCCGAGGAGAGCCTGGCTTGGGCAGTTCATACACTCAAATCGTCCCAAGCTGACCTGACGACAGTCAAGGACTTTCAAAAGCTGGAAACTTTGACTACACTCTCATTAGCCAATTTGTACGCCGTTCAGCGAAACTTTGATTTGGCTCTCCCGCTATACCTCCAATCTCTCAAAGCATCTAATCAAGCAGCCGAGCAACAACCTGAAGCATTCGTTTGTCTGACTGCAATTATAGAATGTCAGTTGTCAGAGACATTGTTTGGTATGGGTCGAAAGGATGAAGCTCTAGGGTGGGCACAGACTGCTTTGGAAACAGCAAAGAAAGGAATTAGTGAAGAAAATGGAGGAGTCGCCACTAGCGATGTAGAACCCGTCAAAGACTGCCAAGAGTGCGCTGGAGTAACATTGAATAACATTGGAAAGATGCTTGAGGTATGGATGCTTTTTCTTATTCTCATTTCTTTACCTAGAGATCTGTCGCCGTATCTAAGGGTTTCCATCCTATTCTCTTTAGTTCCGTAACCAATATGACCAAGCACTAGCCCACTACAGCGAAGCTATGCGCTATGCAATCGCAGCAAAGGACGCGGATGGAGAATCATCGTACCGATTCAATGCAGAGCGACTTGGTAACATCATTCAAAACCCCGTGGCCGACGAACCCGTAGTGATATCTCATGGGGATGTCCCGCCCGAAGTACAAGCCGAGCAGCCAAAGAGATCATGGAAGCAATGGTTAACAGGCAAATAAACGGTCGACTTGTGTGGAATTAAACATATTTCATGCAAATAATTTATGTACAATAATGATGATGGCGACTTATCAATACAGGAAAGTCTTGAATGTACTATAGACTGAATATATAAAAATGGACAGATGTTTGGTAAAGCAAAAGTGAAAAGAAAATAATAATAAACCCCCTCCCACAGTACAATAAAGATACGCGGTGCATGCAACGCATACATGATTATGGTGAAATGATGCCTTTCCTTAGGCTTTCGATCTCGCGAGTGAGTTCCCTATAGGTGCATTATAGATTAGAAATAGGTAGACGGATGGCAAAATACCGGTGGGATATTCCACTTACCCTGATTTTTGCTGCCAGTAGTAGCGCTCCTTGATGGCTACCTTTAGCTTACGTCTTAGTTGACCTTCGGGGGTAGGATGCGAAGGGCGCGAGGCACCAAATCCATCACTCTTGTATCTACGATCTTCCAATACGTTGGCAATATCTTCAAGTTCTTCATTGAATTTCTACAGAGTGCTAAGGTAAGTCATCGGCCAAAAAGAAACCTCACTGTTGTTTCAAATGCTTTACCTCGTATAAGATCTTGTTTTCGTCTGCTGTATCTCGATACAATTTCCGTAAATTTGTTACTTCGTTATTGCGCTGTAATGGTGCAAACATTAGTGTATGAAGAAATGACGGCCATCAGGCTGTTAACAAGTACTTACGTCTCTCAGCGTTTCAGTGAGATCCTCAATTTCCTGAGCCATCGTGCTACATTTGTCAAATAGTTCCTGCCATTTGCCAACATAATCATTTTGCAACTTGGACATCGATTTGGAAACCACATTCATTGTATCTGAGTTCACGGAGTCTGGGGTGGTAGACTGTGGTATGGAGGAAGCAAGCCGGACTACGGACGACCTTCGCTGATTCTCAGGAAGGAAACTTGAGGAGTCGAGGTCTGTTTTCAAGGCGTCCTGTAATATTGTCATTAGTTTTCGTTCTTTTTTCTAAAGTCTGCTCCCCCAAGGTAAAAAAACTTACTTTTTGGTAGTCCATGTCGTCCAGACTCAAGGAGCTACGTGTGCTGTGTATGCTATTGTCCGACGACACGGTACTGGAACGACTAGCTCTGTTTGAAAAGGATGCGCTATTGTTGGTTGCAGTAGATGATGCGACGCTGCTTCGACTTTCTGGGCGGCGGGGCGACCAGTCAGGTTCAGTCCACTTTCCGTCCGATTGGCCGTCGACTTTCGACAGCGAGGATCTAATAGAAGATAAATACTTTTGCATGTCTTCAAGCCCATGATCGAGTTTCTAATGTGGATGATGAGCGTTAGTAATCGTCACTATATTGACAATAGTTGACATATATTTGTTACCTTCTGCTCGTCAGGGTGGCCATCCAATTCAACCGAACGCTGCTGCATTGTCAATGAAGAAGTCGAAATACTGGTGCGAGTCTTCCTTCGTCCCCTCTGGTTATCTTCGGCAAAGTAATCTAAAAACATTTCAAACCAATTTAGTTTGAGCACATATACTGGTTATTGAAACAAAAGATCCTTGCACATACCTTCTACTGGTCGACTATCACTGACAGCATAACCTTGTGGAACAGTAGGTAGAGCCATACGAACGGGACGGGAACTTCGAACCACTGGTGGCTTTGGTGTCAGATAATCCATGTATTCAGTGCTTGTGCTACTGGATATTGAAGTCCCAGACGACCACATATCAGACTCGGTACTAGTATACGACCTCAGAGAGTTGGCACTGCATGAGCTTCTAGAGGCCGATTGTGAGTAAGGTGGTGGCTGGCTGCAGTCCATTACAGGTCCACTGATACTGTTCAGTCTGGGGCGGCGCTGATTTACAGATGGAGCGGCAGAAACAACAGAAGAGACAGTACTACTGCTAGTACTCTTAACAGGGGCCAAGCTATTTTGTGAGTTAGCCGTTGAGGAGCTGTTGGAACCAAACAGTTTTCCAATGGTAGGAATGCTTCTAGGTTTGGATAAGGATCGTGGTCGACCATCTTGCGTTTTGCGAGAAATGATACTGTTGATGGTCGCATATTTATCTTGATACAAGTTTGAATGTCTTAATTTAATTTCAGTAGCTTGAACTGAAAAGAAGACATGACAATGCGTAAGTATACATGATGATGATTATACCACCCTTTGCGGGACTTACCATTGTTCCAAAAGACGCTTTCAAAATCTATAGCACCCTCATCCGCTCTGGATATACCAGTGGATAATAAAGGCATAGAGTTGGTTCTTTCTCTTATAGTACCGAGGTGTAACTTGCTTCGAATGGAGAACCGAAATCCTCGAATGTCGGCATACACTAGGCCAACCAACCAAGGCGCATCGTCGTTTTGTGCCAAGCATTGATCAACTGCACACTCTCCTTCTTCTACGTAAACGATTGTAATGTTGCTCTACAAAGAAAGTATAAGTAGAAGCTGAGGATATACATAGAATTAAACTTTTATCTACCTTTCTCTTTACTGATGCATAGTTCCCAAAGTTGTAGATGTTACTGTAGGCGACGGTGCTTGATCGCGTGTGATGGTAAGTGGTCTCTGCAGCTATAGACAAAAAGGCACAAGATGAGATGAAGGCAAACGGCAGTGAAGTTTCGAAGGAACAGTGTCTTACATGATCCCAAGTACTGTGCCTTGGAATAGTGGAAGCTGGAATAGAAGCTGTCACGCTGCGATTCGAATGATTGCGTATTTCTCTCAATTTCGTTTTCGTCTTTTGGTGGGGCAATGGAGTACATGCGAATAGACTGTTCACTAAAATACTCTTCAAAAGAACTAGCAGCTGAAATGCCGGAACTGGAGACATTGGAATTGACTCGAAGTAAAAATGAGGACGCATGGGAGGCAGGGCCATTGAAAAGTTCGACTTGATCAATGTCTGACCATCCTTTAAACTTCAAGCTTCGGTCTCTTTTCAAAGTCTTTTCAGCTTTCTTGGCCAAAAATGATGATGTAGAACCGTTAGGCGAGGTAATGTCGTTATCAATACCACATAGGTCCGATCCAGATACAAAATAGGAAGGCCGACTGGCAACCAAGACTTTGTCTGTGAAAACCAAGATGGTAACAGGGCGCAACGGTTTTCTTGTCATAATGTCCAGTTCGGTAGCATCCACATGGTGTATAAGGCGTCTGCTCTGATTTACGAGCGAACATGGGGAACCTTTGATGGAGTTATAGAGGTTGAGAAACATGCGGGCCAGCCGAGTTCTGTTGTCATCCGCCATATTGGCAATTTCTCCCGCTTTTGACAATGCAGATATGAGAGAGGCGTGGTCGTGATGCTCTGGAGGCGTGTTCTTGATGATTTCTAAAAAAAGGAAACGGAGAAGAAATGAATACATGCATAGAACCTTAACGATGTAACCGTTGGCTGAATAGAACATACCCTTTAGAAGCATAGTGTATCGACTAATGCGTTGCACAGGTTCGACCAGCAAATCTTGTAACTGTTTTCGCTTTGCATCAGGATGATCTTTTGCCTTGATTAAAAAGCTTCGGTAGCTTTGATTAACCTTGTACTCCTTGGTATGAAGAGCGCCAGCAGCTCGATGTTCATGTAAATATCGGGTATAGCAGTCAAAGTTGGCAATCTAGCATTTGCATGAGAGAGAAAGGAAAATATATAAGTATGGAAGTACAAGAAATTTGTGGGGTATGACACAATAAAGTTTAAGTCTTACATGAGCGTCACAGATGGCTCCAAATGAGGCTGCTTCCGGATTCTTCTGGTACTTACGAAGATCTTCAAGAAATCCTTCGTTAACACTTAAGATCTGATCAATATTGAGAAAAATCTTGGTGCAGTTGAAAGGCTTCAAAATCGAGTTCATTCGGTCTTGTGAATATGATCTTAAGGGACGAGCAAACACATCGACAACCGTGATAAGATTTTTCACATAAGTTTCCTCACTGGATATGAACTCTTGAATACTATTAATTCTTTGTTCGGGATCATATTGTTGCTAATGGATTTAGGTTCCGATGAGAGTGATTTAGTTCTGGCAGTCTACACATTACAATTTCAATTCGTCATTTTAGTTTACCTGCTCCACAAACTGTTGAGAGTAATAGCTAGGAGATGGTGACGTGGGTGACGCATCCATCGATATTTCATTTCGATTGGATCTTGATCCAAGTATACTCAAAAATTGTTGGTATAATTGATATTGTGCTGCGGTGATACATTTGTTAAATAGGAGTTGAATGTAATGCAGAAGGCTTATGGGAGTACATGCTTACCAGGCGTTCGATATCTGCGGCAACCATCGACCACGATGTCTACTGTTTGGCACTGAGTAAACAAAAAATTAAAACGTGTTGTTGTTAGTTTTTTTTATAAAGGTGTTTCAAATGTTTGTTTTCTTCACTACTCACGACTGGGTGCTCCAACAGAGCCTGAAGGGCGTCGGTTGAGTCATTCGTCGCACGACGGTCCAAGGCAGGGGTGGCTGATTTCTGTTTGAATAGCTTCCAGCTATGAATGTAACCATGCTTACTCAGTACAGATTCTAAAGACTGTTGCATGGGTTAGCGCAGGTGCACGGATGAAGCAAGGGGAATTCAAAGGAGGTTGTCTAGCCATACCCTCAAATCGGTCGTCATGTTTTACAGTACACGCTCTTTGCAATGAGAAGGTTGATAGGCGTTTGCTGAAAAGAGCCGACAATGAGACTCTGTTTCGCGATAGACGATTTAGTTTTTGAAAGTTGTGAAGTGAAGAAGGCCAAGAAGCAAAAAGCGATAGAGAAAGGATTTGTTGATGTATTGAAGGATCCAGGTTTCCATATTTGGGTGAATCAACGGACTGACGGAGCGCAGGATGAAACTTATTCGCATGTGTCACAATAATTACTTTGCCAGGAAAGCAACACGCGAATGTGGACACGAAGCGATGACCCCAGCGTTACAACAATAAACACAGGTGCTCGGATCATGCCCGAGATAGCGTTTCATTAGCAACCGCTGTCGGGATCCTCATCCGATGCTCCTGGTCTCTTACCCTAAACAGTTCCTTGACGCTACATGCCGCCAATCCGCATCGGCACGCTTTACTGCGCTCCGTATTAAAATTGGTTGCACTAATTTCTACAACACGCTTGGCTTGCATCGTCACAGTTTTCGACAGGTTATCATATGTTCTCTGACCTGACTTCTAAAATAACTATGCGATCATGACTACATCATTGACATAATCTTACCGTTGACTGAAGTGTATACGTACCAGCGAGGTTGGGATGGAGTCAAAAGATAGCTCTGTCAGGCATTAAAAAAATTTTATGGCATGAATAAGTTGAAATTTCAAGTGCTGACGTAAACGCCTTGCGTCCACTCATTTGCAAACCGAACGACGCAGGGGATGCACTCCCTATCAAGTATTGCTGACCGAGTCTCCCTTCCCTTCCTTTAATATTAATTTTTTTTTTTTGTTCCTTTTATCGTGACGGTGAGCGTAAGGACATGGCCTGCTTGCTGGTGACAGAAAACGAAATATAAGCTCCCTAATGGCGTACATTTGCATCAAGCTTGATAAGCTGGCATGGAGACTCGTTCACACTATCGTAGCTTTTGCTTTTTTTTTTTTTCCTCAATACACCAAATCGTTTCCATATGCATGTGTTAACGCCGTTGCACATTGTGCTTCTATCAGGCAATTTATTTATATCGTTGTTGGTGGTTCTATTAAACAGCCTAGCATTAGCGTACTTTGAAGTGGCCAGGCATATGAGCAATTCAAGTACAGTCTACCTCATATCCGCCAATGCTCAAGACACACCCACCAGTCAAATAGAGCCGCGTGATTATATCCTAATTATCATTGGGCTGATATCAAGCGTTGCTTGCCTCGCCCTGATACTCTCCGACCTGCGACGAATTTGCTGCGGCTGTTCGAAGAAAATGCAAGAGCAGGAACAAAAACGGCCTAGCATCCTTGTTGAGTTGTCAGTTGGTACCATTGTACTTGTTTGGTGGGTTGCCATGATCACCTACACCCTTACAAGCTACGAAGGATTTCCAAAATGTACCATGATTGGTCCAAAGGATGTTACTAGCAAAGTCTACAGTGGATGTTACTTGATGGATGGTGCCTTGGGAGCTGGTAAGTCGTGTCGGGCTAATATTTCTGAGACAGCTGGGAAGAAACTCCATATATGTAACTTTCCATTCTCATAGGCATCCTTTCCTCCATCATTTGGATATTGACAAACGTGGTGGCTTCAACAAGAGCCCAATTGAATCATCCGCAGGAAAGCAAAGAATCTGGCCACAATGCGGTGGAATCGAACTTTTCAGTGTGACAATTTTTGTCTGACACCAGTTTCAATGTGGGAATCAGTTTCAACCTTTAAAAGTTGAACCAATCAGAGTAGGCGGAATTGTATGCCCTGGCGGTTCCCATCCTATCGACCAGAGCAATTACCCTGAGGATACATCATCACCTCAAAATAAATGATATCTCATACCAAGAGCTGTACTCTAAGGCATTCTATTTTCTCTTGAAACCATGGCTTCAAATTTATGCTGTTTGAGGCTGTTGCTGGTTGCAATCACTGTAAACGCCACGTTTCGCTGTTTCAAAGCCGCGCCACGGATTTTCTCACCAAACAGGCAATTCGTGGAGAGGGGACCGGTCATGACAGAGCCTATCATTCTAGCTACAGTGAAGTCAAGAGCAGGGACGAATGTTGTATTCATTTTATTCGTGATGAGCACTACATATATGAGCGATTTAACGGTATTGGAAAAAGCTGAATTTCGACCCAGATTGTATTGGATGAAATTGCCGCAGCATCACATGTGGAATATGTTCTTAACCCGTGATTGCTGATTCAACATAAAATAATCCCAGTATGTTGCGGGAAAGCTTCAATCCAACTTTCTCTTTCATTTACTATTTTGTATGGTTCCATCGCTTTCAAGCATCTTCTTTAAAATATCAAGGGTTACCAACAAATCACTGAACCGCCAGCGATCACGAACCTCGTCCGTTGATACCGATAGTACAGGTTGCAAGTCCGTTCACTTTAAAGACTTTGTCGAAACCTACGATTGCTACAGTCCGACCGAATATGATAGACGACCGTCCACTGAGATAGATGAATTCTGGAAACCAACGTCAATGTCCTCTGTTGAACGAGAACCTGATGAAGTCGACGACGAAGCGGACCCTGCCTATGTCAAATTGGTGGAAAAGAACACCAAAATCAATCAAAAAGTCGGTCATCACAGTATGGCTGTTTTGATTAGCTATCGAAGTATACGATAATCAAATACTGTTTCGATATCTATATACCCTGGCATGCACAAAGTGCTATTCTCACGCCAACCGCAACAGATCGTCGCACATAAACCTGTACCATAGAAACGCCAAATCTTTACTCGGCATAAAATGTCCTTACAAGGGAATTTTTGTTTCAAATTCCCTCGACTTTAATAAAGGACTTGTATTTATTGAATACTTTCTTACTTGTCTTTAACTTTTGTACCACTGAACGCCATCCACTGGCATCCAGTTTTTGAACACCATAAACCTGGCCAGAGCTATATTCCTTCTGCCAGGTGATGCGATTATTTTTGTTGGCCTTTTTGAGATCAGTGCTATATTGGTCCCAGCCCAAGATAGTGTAGTCCGATTGATCGTATTGATAGACACGAATGCCAGGGTTGTTTTGAGGAAGAACGGACGGTGCGTTTGTAAGGACACCTACAATGTCGTTTGTTTTGAAGTCGATGTTCACTTTCTTCGACAGTCCAGTCAAGCTGTAATCTTTACCATTTTTGTACAAAACGGCCAGATTATCGTCTAACCAAAGGAAAAACATTTTTAAATAAAAGGTGTCAGTGCCTGTTTCATTCGTCTTCAACGTACCATTTGTATGCCCTGTAAGATGGGCTGCTATAACTTCAGAGTATTTTCCCAACAAGTTAACATATTGCGAGTAACATTTTGATTTGTACAAGATGTCTGACTTGTCTACAGGCGGTACATGCGACATAAGGTACGCTTTCTTGTTCGAACGTTGTACCTCTTGCAATTGTCCTTCAAGCCAGACCAGTTCCTCAGCACCAGGCGAGCCTGCCTTATCACAATCAGAAACCTCTGTATTGCTTGTAAAAAAGTACATGGAGTTCAAGCTAATGACGGATGGGCCATTGGCTATATTTTGTACAAAGTAGCCACCGTTCGAGAAATCCGAGGTAAGGTTGAGGTCAAGTGGCTTCCAGAGCTGCTTAAGGTCTTCCAAAATGTTCATAGAATTCTTATCGCTTTCGGCTACGTTCATTGCGTTATGGTCGAACATATCGTTATTACCGAGAGTTGGTAGGAGCGTGACCTTGTTCATATCAAATGTCTTGCTAAAATAAGAGAGAACTTTCTTATGGGCAGCTAAAATGTCTGAGTCAGTTCGCTTGAGTTTAGAATCTCGGTCCTAAGTACCAATTTAGACCATTAACAATCATTTAGTCAGTCCGGATGATGAGAATTATCATAGAAACAGTGGGATATATAACTTACGTGGCGAGCAGTATCTCCAGTATAGACAATGAAATCAACGTCTTGGAATGCAGCTCCTTTCATAAAATCAAAGACAGAGTCAACCTATAAACGGAATGTCGGTTATTGGATGTTAAATCAAGTGTAAACAATACTGACTCAATATTAGTTTCATACCAGTGACACTGGGGAATCACAGTCGCTTCCTAGTGTTCCAAAATGTCCAGCAGTGTTTTTGGATTTGTCTCCATCTTTTCGATGGCAGTTTGTAGCAGGATCGGACTTCTCCAAGTAGTGCTCATCCAAATGGATATCTAAACGGATTTCATGGTTAAGATTATATAAAACGTACATGTATACAAATAATGACTCACCTGTAACGTGGAGAAAGGTACCAGATTTTGCCATGACATTAATTTTGCCTGAAAAAGTTGAGCATAGAGCCAGCGCAGCTGTGATCTGTAGAAGACGCATATATGTGACCAGTTGAAAGGAAAGTGGTGGTGAAGAAAAGAATGTTGAATTAGGTTAAGGAACAAACGAGGCACAATATATAGTGAAATAAAAAACCCATCACGAGCTAATCATGTTGTGGAGTGGGAAGTCAATGAGCGGGATCATGGTATGAAAGTCAAACTACGACGAATAATAACGTTTCGCAATAAACGCACCAGCTTCTAATTTAGCGGCTGTTGAAATCCGGTGATATAAATCTATTGTGTAAAACGGAACTACGGGACTAGTCAGTGCTTGTCCATGTAGAGAGCTTCTTCGACTCAGCGGTAACCAAAGAAAAAAGATTGAGAGAGCTCATGCCATTTTTCAGAGTGTTTATGATTGTGTCTTTCTTTTTGAAAAAAATTGCTTAATTAACGTGAAACGCTAGAGTTTCAAGTACCGAATACGCTTTGGATTTGATGAGTTCCGACATCATTGATCTGTTTGTCTGCTCATCTTAATTTCAGCCAGACCGGGCGTCGTGTTGCTTAGCTGTTGAGAGCCTTTTTATTTTTGACAATTAACAATATGTAGAAGCGGTGGTATGTAATTTTTTTTTTTTTAATTTCTATTATATGTTCTGGTGCTCGCTTTGTTGATACCGTTTGGCTGGAGGAGAGAAACATGCAGCCTGTCGATCGTATATTGTGAACAAGGTAAAGTGTAATCAGGAGGATCGTTTTTTTTTCTTTAGTGCTGAAAAACCTTGATTTCAACTGAGGATGGACTCGGCTTGCTGTTTGAAGAGATCGTTATGACCGTGATTGATGTGTTATGAGGTAAATTTTTTATAATCACATCACATTTCTAAGACCAAAATATTTCAAAACCTTTTTTCTTTTCTCTATGGGAGTTTTTTGTGGTAAGATTTATGGCTCGGCGTTGAAGTGGGGTTGATTTTTTTCACTTAACTTCTTGTCGCTTTTATGGAGGTTCTTCCCCCCCAAGACTAACTCAGAATCAGCTGCACAAATCCGTACAAGGGTAAAGAGCGGCAGCACCAAGTGGGTCGGCACTCCAAAAATAGGACAAGTTGTTGGAGGTCATGTTGGAAAGGCATGGACATGGTAAAAAGCAGGGAAAGGGGAAGTGAGCTTATCGATTGAATCCAAAACAGGAAGCTTTGTGCACAATAATGCGGAGGAAGGACAAGTTTCCTGATTTCAGGTGATGTCAGGATTTTTCACCTTTCGCACATTGTTCAGAGAGATCGCATTCTCTTCTCTCTCTCTTTCTTGTTTTTCATTTTTTTTTCTCATTTCATCTTCGTACAACTTACCCGCACGGTATGCCTTATTCTCAAATGTGCTATCATCACACCATTGACGAGCAAAAGCCAGCATGTATTGTACACCCACTTTCGGCTTCTGAAACTCGGAAGCCGTCGGTTTCATTTGACCTCAGCAATTTACCTGAAAAGTCCACCACCGAACCTATTGTCTTCACCCAAGATGGAGCTGATCAAGAGTCCTCTCCCATAGACATCAATGGCCAAATTGTTCCGGATAACATACTGGTTGCTCTATTGGACCGTGATAATGAAATGAAGGAGCTAGTAAGCCGCAACAAGGTTTTCTTCAGCATGTTGGAGTCCCATCTGCATATCTCTTGGCCCGATTTTCAGAGACTTTTGTTTGCTAGACGTGAACATGTTCCCGATGCTGAATGGATCCAAGAAATTTCTGACTATTTGGAACATGCCCCAGTCTTGTTCGAAAAATTCAAGGAATTAGTAGGGTATGAAGAATACTTGTTTGATTCGGACTCATACGAAGAAGATGATGAAGAATGGAGTCGACATGGATCATACGACGAATCAACTTTTGAAAACGTTGACATCACTTTAATTCGAAATTATCCTTCCAAGCTCACTGCCTTTCAAGAATCATACCCCCAGTTTTTCATCAATGCCAAGCGCTGTTTCACTCCACCCAGTACCGAAGTCGAGAAACAAGGCAATTCCACATTTGAAGAATTTGAAAAGCTCTTGTTCTGTTCTCGTCGCGATATTGAAGATGAAGAATGGGAGAAAAGAATATACGGTATGCTGGACAATTGGCCAAACCTCCTAGCTCAATTGAAAGAGATCATTGCGTACGAAGTTGACTGTGAGGATGGTGGAATTGAAGAAGGCTCGTGACATAAATATTCATATCATTTTGTTGGCTGTACGTTTTTTAACCCCACCCCACCCGTTTTTTTTGGTTACCCTGACTCCTTTACGTTCCCGCGGTAACGAACCCCCTAAATGCCATCACTCATGACACTGAAATTTGAATCTTCGTATTATAGCTACCTACCTATACACAGCACATTGTAAAATTACATCCGTTTTGATTTTAATCGTCCTCTCCTTCAGACCATTTTTTTATTTATTTTTTGGGAGGTTGCCAATGGCTGATGCCTTACTGTGTCATTCTGAGAACAATAGAGTGTAATTTGTCCATATTACCTATTGGTCTCTTTTAGAAAAGAACAAGACGGGAATTTTTTCACCTCTGCATTTTTATACCTCATGGGAAATAAGCCCAGCTCCTCCAGCCAGTCGACTGAACTGCTAGCTACATTCACCAGTGATGAACAAGCTCAGATTAAACAACAATATGCAAAAGCAGTGGGGCATTCCAGTTCGCCCGACAAACATTCCAAAACAGCATCGTTGCCTCGGGCAACATTTGAACACGTCCTATGTCCGCATGTTGACGAGGTCCTGCGAAATGCTATTGCAGCTCACTTAGTGGAAATGTCAAACGCAAATAATGACGTTATAACGCAAGAAGGTTTTATTCGAGGGGCATATTCTTTGGCGCGGGAAAATAAGGCAGAATCAATATATTCCCTATATACCAAGGTATCGCCCTCCTTACAGCAGTTTGTCACCCATGTCATTAATAGCGCGCTGCCATTCTGGTGGCAAGGATCGACGCTATCGATGGAGAAATGGGATTCCAATGAAAATCGTCGCGCCTGCAAACAGCTTGCAGATTATTTGGTTTTTAGTAAACCTCCAGCACAACGGAATACATTGACCGAAGATGACCTTTTTTCCACGGGCAACGCCGAAGTTAACACGTCCTGGAACGCTGAGACAACAGACAATGTATCGGCTGACACATTTCAAGCATGGCTGGCTGGCAACATGGAATTCAGCCTTCTTATCGATATTTTGATTTGTTCTATCTTCTGGCCTGAATCAGCCGACCGCGACAAAGCGCGCACGCAACATCATCTTGCACCAGCCATGGATAAGCCCAAGTTACCCAACACCGACTCATTCTCGAATCTTTTGGATCCATATATGTACTATTTATTGACGCTCCATATGCCTGCCGATTGTCTAGCGGGCCCCCATCCTAGCAAAGCGATTCCCCACAGTCTTCTATTTTCTTCTAAAGTAGACGGCAAGAGCTGGCAGAATTTTGCTAGCAACATTGTGAATCGCGGCGCACTCGTGATTGTCATCAAGACGTCAGACGGGGCAGTTTTCGGTGGCTATACTGACGAGCCTTTACAACTTTTGACACGATGGACAGGCAACCGCAATAACTTTTTGTTTCGACAGAGCCCAATGGGGCTGTGGGATGCAACCAATGGCACCAATGATCATTATCAGTACCTGTGCTGGGGAAAGAAGAGTCTACCCAACGGTAAAAAATACTCATTTAGTATGCGGTCTTATCTCAATATATCGGTAATAACCAATCTGTGGAACCCCGCATCTTGTTAGGTTTTGGAATGGGAGGCCAATTTGATTATTGCGGTTTGTGGATAGGGGCCGACTTTTCGCACGGACACTCCAAGGCTGGCCCGTTGTGCACCACCTACATGAGCCCCCGTTTATCTTCCCAGGAAGACTTCACCATTGATCAAGTCGAAGGTAAGTCCAACCCCACAAGCTATTGATGTTGGTTAGGAGAGAATGACTGATGGCGTTCGCTATGATGAAAAAAAAAGCTTGGTTGGTTAGACCTATCCCCATCGATGAGAATAACCCCGACGCAAGGTCACAAGGCTCGGTCTTGAATCACGCCGAAGAGATGGCATTTCTAGAAATGGCAGGCCGAAAAATGTACTCCAAAGACGTACGAGAAGCTGACCAGAAACAGGATACTGAAGCCAGTTAAACCTGGCTGGAGCAGCGTCAGAAAGACGACCTTTGGCCGTTCCTATGTAGCCATAGAAAAAACCTACCAAAATGAAAACAATATAGCTAGCAGTCCCTTCTAGCCTAGCTGGCTGCCCCCAAGTATTCATATCGCTGGAAAGTCATAAATTGGGAGTGTTGGTCCATCGCGCGGGCACCGCGGTACCAAACCAGTGTGATCTGCTTGGTTTGGCGGTGTTTACTGGGCGTCTGGTCAGAACACACACTCTGCACTACATATCTCACTAAGATTTATATGGAGGAGCACTTATCTACTCAACATGTTATGTTTTATTTTTCAATGCAACCGTATTGACTCTTCATGCCTACGTATTTTGCTGGCATTTGTATAAGAGCATGGCTAGTGTGTCGGCGGAGTAGCCAAAAGTTTATTCAAACGTAAAATGAAAAAGGAGACATGTGAGCTGTAGTGGGAATGGATGGTATTGCGGGAGGGGAGTTTTTCGCTTTGCTTATTTTTTTCGAATGGAGTATAGTTATTCGTGGTGCTTGCTGTTGGCAGTACTACTGGTGGGTAGCAATTCACTTGCTGATCGCTTGGAGACAAATACTCTGTAAGCAATACCTAGCACAATAGCAAATAGGAGGACGGTGAGGGCGTGGTGACTTTGAATAAAGCTATGATATTCAGTTCGGTCCTGCTCGATGGGTAAATGGGCCGATGGTTTCGTTGACACTCCTTCCAACAGATCGTTTTGTGCTTCGACGATGGACTTCAGCACGTTTTGTGGTTCATTCATCGTTAACATCCTGCCATCAACATCCTTTGGATAAAAGCGTGCATTCTGTACAAATGGGGGCTATAAGTCAGTTGCCGACGCTATTTAACCCACTTCGCTCGCCCGAAATCTTACCTTTGCATCGGCAATAACGATGCGGGGAAGGTCAGATTTCTTGATGCCAAAGACCTTGTTGACATAGTCACTCCACTTGACACCATCGAGCCAGGCGAAAAGAATGTTACTGTTCTTGTTGCCCTTGTCCAACCAAGCCTCTGTCATGGTCTTGAACTCCTTCTTTTGGCTGTTCAAATCTTTATCTCCATTGAAGAGAGCAAACGCCACTAGATGGTCGCTCTTTAGAATTTCTTCGGCATTGTTCAGGCCGATCTCATTGACAATCGGGAACTTTTCCTTCTGTACCCACGTCTGTACGGCTCTTCTATTCTCAGGCGTGTTGTCATAGTTGTTGGAGGCATGCACAAACTTGTGCTTTCCTTTAAGGATGATGGAGGCTGGCAGCTCGCCTATTTCATAGCCAAGATGGCGTATGGAGATCGGGTCAGCTGTGATGTAGAAAGGAACATCTTGGACAAAAGCCTTTGATACAGCAGCAATCAACTCCTGAAAACATGACGAATGGTTACGACGACTTGTACGCCACATGAACCCTGCCACCCTCACTTACCAAGCTTGCTTTAGAGTCTTCGTTGTAGAGATGAATGAAGGCAACTGAATCATCTTGTTGGATGGATGTCAGTTGGGCACCCGTAATTTCTTGAAGTTCGCTGATTGAGATGAAATAGGTCAGACAAAAAACCTTAAATTACGTGGTTGGTTCATTTTAGTCTTACCTATTGTATTTCTTGGTAAATTGAAGCATATTGTCAACTTCCCGAGCGCCTTTGTATTCACTGGTCTGATCTCCAGAAACACTATAATGAACACAGTTCAGCTTCTGCCATCTCTCATATCCTATATACTCGCAAATGTCACTTACAATTGAAGAGTTGGGTAACCTGTAATCTTATGTTTCATGCAAAAAGCCTTGGCATCTGCAATAAACAAAGAGCTCAGTACAATGACAACGACGGCGGCGTTATGCATATTGTTTTGTCCCAAGTTCTTACCACTGCCGGCTTCGCAATTGATGGAAGCAACGTTGATCTTATCCTTTAATGAGGAGGCCAGCTCAGTCCAAGCGGATGACATCTCCTTACAATACCGACACCATGGCGTATACATTTGGATGAACCATTGCTTGTCACTTCCTACCACTTTGGATTCGTAGGAAGCAGGTGTTAGCTGAATGACTTTACCGTCTGGATTGGCGGGAACAGGGAGGGACTTTGGTCTAGGCAGATTAGCAACGGCAGGTGCGTGCTCTTCTGCCACTTTGACAATGTAGGCTGCCACTGTGTCCAAATCGCGAGAGCCTGCATAGTCCTCTATGAACTCGCCGTTGACATACAATTGTACAGTAGGATATCCTTTAACATGATGATCGTTGCAAAGGTCGCCATACACTGTACAGTCAATTTTGGCAATGTGAAAGTTTTTGGAATCCTTCAGGTTAGCGTAGTCATCTCCCAGTTGAGTCCAGACTGGAGCTGTAGCGACGAAACATGTTAGCGAGGACGAACCAGTGCATTTTGAAAACGATACGACGACGTACCAAATCGCTGGCAGTGCCCACACCAGGGTGCGAAGTGCTCTACGAACCTATAAGAACACACAGGTTAGCGCAAAAAATCAAAAGAGGCAGTAGTAGCCTTGAAACCATGGTTACCATGTTCCGGTAGATGCCAGGGTTGCAAAAGACTCTGGTGTCAGATCAACGACTTCTGCAGATGTTATGCGGCATTGCAAAGTTATAAGCAGCAGCGTGGCCACAAGACTGAATGCCTTCATGGTCGGATGGCAGGCAAAGGGATAAGAGTGCCTGGGTTCTAAATCTGAGGTGGTGCTTCTCCTCAAAAAAAAAAAAAAAAAAGACTGCCTTGCTACTGTCGAGCTGAAACCACTACCACCCCACAAAATTTTGATATCAGGATCAAATGTTTTTTATTACAGTTTAGCTATCTACATATCTGAATTTCTGGAATTATGCACCAAATGTTTGCGAATCACTGGCTCTATGTCGTTTACTCGTCCCAGAATGGTATGAGTACGTTGATTCATGAAGCATAGGCTGGATTCACCCTCCCAATAGGCGTGCACCTGCCTTATGTTGCCAGGTTTTCTAGCATCATATAAAGCATCATCAAAATCAACTGGCCTACCCAGGTACTCTTTAGGTTGTTTTCCTCCCATATATCGCCGTACCACCTCGGGTGTTCCATCATGTATCTCGACCACCACGGATGAATGGGGTTGGCTTTTGCTTGAGGCAGCCACTGTCTTTCCTTTGTTTGATGTACTGCTTGCCATAACCGTAGGTGGCAGGTTGTCGTTTCTTGCTTGTGGGAGTTCAATCTTGACTGGTATTGGCTTGGAGTTCATTCTTGGCCGTGGGGAGGGAGCAGATGATCGGGGTGGACTTCTTCGTGACTTTAGTCGATCTGACCTCACGTTTCTTCGTTTCCTGTCCGCCTCTCTGTCACTGTTGTCAGAGGATGATCGTGGACGATCATGCTTCCTACTAATACGGTGATATTCCCGCGGTGAATCCTCCCTGTCCGAACGTGACGACGTCCTCCGAGAATGGAATTGATCGTGCGAGTGTTTATTTTGGCTTTGGCGTTGGGTTTTCCTGTCGCGAGAATCAGTGCGTTCATTTGACCTTGACGGTGGACGAACTGTTCTACGATCACTATGTACATAGTTACTGGATGAGCGTGGGGGTGGAGTTGCACTATGTGATGTGGGATGAGGTGGTATTCGAGTAGCTTGGAATTGATTAGAGTCAGGACGAGACTCAGGCAATGCGGGTTTCACAGGACTTCTTCGCAAGCCATCATTTGAAGCTGCTGCTGGGATCGCACTCTGTTCAATTGACGAAGTTTTTAAGGCATCTGGTGTTGAAGTTGACTGTGAGCGAGCGCTGTTATGTGTCGTGATGTCGAAGTTCAACATCTGCAACTCTCTCATTTGGAACAGCCTGTAGTTCTCGTATTCACTCATTTGCTTGATCCGCATTTCATTTTGCTCTTTATTCAGCTGCTCCTGAAGAACCATGGTATTTAATAATTCATTCCTGTGATAGAGCGAGAAGGTATTATATACATACCACTAATTCATCAAATGCAACCAATTGGTCGTTGTTTACACCACGTTCGTTTTCTGCATCCTCCGATGACGCTTCTTCTTCTGTTGCTGATTGAAAAATATTATGTTGGTTGTCCTGTAGCCATTCGCTTCCAGAGATTTCTTCGAACATGCCAACTTCAGACCGAGGATGAACATGTGTATACATTTGTGATATCCGATCCTTATGCAGCGAGCAAAAATCTCTTCGATTTTCTTGTAACTCATTTGATTGTAGATCACACAGTCGCTGTAGTTGCTGTTTATGCCTATTGACCAGTGTGTTCTTACGCTTGTTCACCATTGCAAGGGTCATGGTGCCAGTCGGCGTGTCGGCTGGAAGAAACAAGTCGCCGTTACTATGAAAAATCGGTCTAGTCAGCTGTATTTCCAGTGTCACTCAAACGATTGTTCAACCTACTCAAAGGACGATTCTTGAGCTGCCCAAAACGCATTGGCATAGTACATGGACATGTTGGACGTCCAGCATCAACACAGCTAAAAACCCATCAATCTGGACTGGTAAATTTAAAGCTGTTGGCATACTGATAGCGGAGTTTGTTTCTCAAACAAACAAAATGTACTCCCATTTCATTTTAATAATTCAGGTCTAATATTACAACGGATGATTCTAAGAGAACTATCACTACTTTTTCTTCAATCAACTGAGCGCCAATCACATCAATATCATGGCCTTGGGTTAAATCAACTAGAGTCTGTACGTCGGTTCGTCGCTTGCCATCTTCATGGCGGTAGTAAATATAAGCGTTTCGGCTTCCCTCCAATATGATAGAAAATGTATTGAGTGGATCGTGATAGATAAACCGTTTGTCTCGTTTGCTAGCCTGGACAAAGGCAAGTGCGTTAAAGGAAGCAATGTGGTTCACTGTGATTGGGTCGGCTCGTTCGATGGAGTACACAAGTCCATCAACATCCATCTTCAAGCAAATGGTTGGAAACCGGTCGACGGCAGGTTGAGGAAAGGATGTAGAAATCCATTCCTGTCCACCAGCCGAAACTTCTGCTGTTACTTTTCCAGTGTTTCCATCAATCCATGATAACGAAATGTTTTGGCCGTCGTGATCAATATCATCGTCCATTTCCGTTGCAATTGGGTGTTGTAGAGGTTGAGACCATCCCGGTATCCCCATAGGCTTGCTCTCAGCGTCACCTGTGAATTTCTCCAAGCGGGTACGGATCTCTTCCAGCTGATCTGGGCTAAGGTCTTCATGCACATTATCATCTTGCTCAAATACATGGAGCCATCGTACATTTTCATTCTTCTTTGCAAGTTCGATCGTCAGCAGTCCAGAGGAGGATTCAAAAGTCCACGTTGAGCTCTCAGAGTCTATAATATCCCAAAGCTTGCGGAATGGCATAGAAATAACTGGCTCATCTCCGTTTAGCACCATTAGACTCAGGTGGCGTACATCGAAGCTGCAGCTGATGGCTGTCTTTGGTGTATTTGGTGGTAACTGAAAGATGATTGTAAGGTCATCCGAGCTTTGTACCCATCGGTACGGCGATGAAGGTTTGCTGCTATCCACCGTAAATTCTGGCTCAGGATCCTCAGCCATTGTAACATCCTCATTTGTATGCACCAGGTCGTATGCATGAGAAGAGCCTAACACATACCCACTTGTCTCAGAATCGATTTCGCAATAGAACGGTATATCTCTGCCACGTTGAATGTGCTGGATAATGATTTGAACTAACTGGTGATCCTCGCTAGGCACATTGGTTGGGTACTTGAGGTAAGTGACGTTAAACAAAGTTTTGGAAGTAGGTGCATCTGCAGATAGGTGGGAAGGAACTTCATTTTGCTGTGAGGCGACGCTCCAAGTGATTACATCAATTTCGGACCCTTTCAATCTAGCAGCCTGTAGCACACATGGGACAGGAGAGAGTCCTTCCGTGCCGTCTCCCGGAAAACTAGCAAACGACACAATTTTGCCGGTGATGTTGCCACCTACATCATTGCCCAGTTGAATCAAGTAGATGATACCCATTCCATTGCTTGCAATCAGAGAGTCAGAACTGATCGATATGAGTGAAGGATACTGTGGAAATAACGGCATCGATGAATCTGGTTCTGCATAGGCTGGGATATCACTAAGTGGAGCCTGCAGCTGGACAATGGAGTGATATCGAGCCCGGTTTGAGGCTGCATCATAGTCGACTGCTATAACAGAGTAACTACTGTCCACATAGAACGTCAATCCCTTCCTATGCGAAGGGAAAAGGTGGTTGAACTTGACCCGTGCTTGCAATTCACGATAGCTCATTTTGCTATTGGTAGCTAGTTTTGGCAGTGAAAGTACATTGGGTAATGCAAAGCGATGCACATTGGTGTCATCGGGAAATACTTGCAATTTGTAACCGTCGAATTTGGAGTTGATGAGCGCTCGGTCTGATTTGAAGCGCAATTTGGACATGGAGGACATGAATCTATTGAATAGACTTTGACGGGACAATGCAGGAATTTTGGGCAGGAAAAAAAAAGGCGGGGCGAGAAGTGAGGAAGTCTTGGATCTCAGCTTGGATGTAAAACCGTAACAATAGGCAAGAGGTAAGTACACTACAATAATTATATATTTTTATTGCTCAACAATGATTTGGTTAGGTGCAGTACGCCGGCTTGTCTAGAGCCAACAAGGTGAAAGACCATAGCTGAATGGCATCAGCTTCGGTTGAGTCTGGTGTAAGTTCAGCAGGGCTTGTAACGACAAAAGATTGAGTACTGTTATCGAAAGTCCAAGTCCAAGTTTCAGCAAATTCAACATCGGGATTGCCAAGGATAACATCCCAGAGATTACATTGTGCAGTTTTTAGATTTGCTATCAACGTAGAATTGGAACACCAAGATGGAGCCTGTTTAGTAGCCAGAGAAGAAGTATTGTTACAGAGGTCTAATTGCCTTGCCAACCCAGCCACCACCATGCTTTGTTGAAATCCCCAGACACAAGTTCCGTGGTATGCAGCTCGAGTAAATACCTCCCAATTGGTGCGGTTGGAGTCGTACGCTGGATTGGCTATGAGCATGCCAACGTTAGTCAATAAGCCTTCAGGAAAGGGTCTCAGTGCATTTACAGTGTATTCCATCAAGTCTGTCGAGACATTATCGTTATACATTAGGTTGAAAGAAAGGTCGGAATTCATAATTTCCACAGGTTTATCGTCATCCATCAAGGACAAAGCATATATCTCTGTAGGAGGAGTAGCCGACCCATTTGTCGAGTATATGCTTGACGAAAGATTAGCGTAGGTAGTGTATTCTGAAAGAGCAGTTTGCGCATAAGAGGAATTCAGTGGTACTTGGAACAAGGGAAGTGCATGTGACTCCCACACTGCGGCATACTTGGAAGCATCATTTGAAAGCGATGGATGTAGAATATGTGCTTTGGCTAGTCGCTGGATAGCACGTAAACAACCAGGTACTAAAGCTGTGTTGACGTCAAACGGGATTGTTCCATAACCAATTCCTTGGTTAGAATCACGCCAATTTCCAACGGGAACACCGTCTTTGAGGTGAATTAGATTTTTGGCGCTAGGTTCATGTGCAAATGCAGCCGATTGTGTCATGACAAGCTCAACATTTTTTTGAAGAAGTTGTTGATAGGTCATGTTGTTTGCAAGGACAGCTTTTTTGGCCAGGAACGAAGTCGTTCTGCCACTGCCAGAAGGAAGATCAAGAAAGTAATGGGCCAAGGCTGGGAGAAGCTCAAAATTGGTGTCTATCATTTTGTAATCGTAGAAAGGCTGACTACCAAGCTCTGATTGGTTGTTCTGCATATTGATCCAAGATGCATAGTCACCTATGGTCTCTTCATGGCACAGTTCACCATCTGTTGCATTCGTTCTTTCAATCACTGCTCCAAGTGCTGCTTCAACTGCATCAGACGATAGTATCGGCATAAGGATACGGAGCGAAATTAAAGTATCCCGACCAAAGTAAGTTAAGAATCTCCATCCACCAGCCAGCATTTTCTCGGAATAAGAAAGGAAAGAAACTGATTTTACAGAATCAGCAGTGGAAGAGTTTGTGATGATGGTCTGATTTGATTGATTGATCAATGTTTGCGGTGGGATGCCTTGAAGTGAGGTCTCATTGAGAGTGACAGTAAAGTCATAAGTACCAGCTGGGAAGCTGATGTTATGGGTTCCATTATGTTGAATGGCACTGCCGGTTGACATGGTGAAATTCATAGCGATACTATCATCAAAAAATTCACGGTAGAGAGTCACAGAGTTCGTGTCAAGTTGTTGAACTGTATAATTCATATCAGAGTGAAGAAGACCGCCTCCTTCTACGTAGTCCCTGAGGGCTCTAACAGAGCCTAGCACCGCCAGGTCCAGTTCAGCGTTTTGGCTAAGTTGCCATTGTCCTGAAATACCTGTCTGGTTGTAAGGGTTGCTGACAGACTTTAGGCTTCCGTCAACTAACGAAATTGTCAAAGAGGAGCTGTTGCCTGAGGCAGCTTTGAAGTAGACCATAGCACCACTGTTTCCGGCTGGGAAAGCGGCGATAAACCGAGGCCTTGTGGAGGTAGCATTGGATTGCGTAAATAGAAGCTGGGAAGCCGTAGTATTATCCCTATACAAGTAATTGTCATAGCTACTGAATGCCACATGTTCTGTCAAAGTGTCTTGCGCAACGGCAAGACTAGCCAGTGCGATAACGATAAGGCTTGAGGTGATCATCGATAATCAGAGGATAAGGTCGCCATGTGCCCTTTTGACTTTATACTGTTGTTGCAACGCTGGCATTTTCTCAGGTTCTCTTTTAAGATTAGAGGCTTCCCCGTGGGGGCCTTACCAATCATAGAGGAGTAATGCATAAGAAAAAATTGGGGTCTGCTTTTGGAGGAAAATTATTAGCTGCCACGTAAGAGTAAGGTGGGTAGTGACGTGGAACTCTTTCTTTTCAATATCATCCTTTAATCACTGGCCTTTTGTGTTTTGTACTTGTCAACCAAGCAATTCAGGCAACGGTGTGAAAAATGAAGAACCTTATAACGTGCCATGTGGACAACCAAGTATAGCATAGACTGAGATCATTTAATTCCTTGCTATCCAATTGGGGATTATTCCATCATCGTCTGTCCATGAGTATCTTATTGGAATCTGGTCTTACATGATCATTTGGAAGACTCGGAGGTAGCATTGAATAGGGAATATGACGCAATGCACATTTCCTTATACCTGCCATGCAGTATTATAGATTCAGAATAGTAGTACTGTCTGATGAAAAGGAAAGATTCGAAGCCATGTCGTCTGCAAAACAAAAGAACCATGTAAGAGGTCTCTGGTTTGCAAGGCACCCAGTGGATGTTTAATCTTAATCAAAGATCGCCTAAGACAGGATAGCCTTTACGTACTAGAATTAATTTTACACTGTGATGTTGTACCAGCTTAATTATGATTTGTTGCAATAGAATTATGAAGTGAAGACACTGTCATGGAAGATATTTCTATGTGAAGAGGTTACATTGACTCCGCTGAATGTGGTGGTCCAGCACTGATCTTTTACCACTCGACAAGCACATTGTGACTGATACTTGTACTGTTTTCGAACCTTTAACTCCATGCGCCAAATCGAACGACTTGCCGTATTATATAAATATTTGCTATGCCTTATGTTAACTTATGAAGCACCTAATATCATTAGGTCTTCCGGAAGATTCCTATAAAAGAACTGAGATTAACGATACTGATACTTTCAAGTTCAAATCAGGAATGGCGTGAGACCTTGTGAATTTCCTTTACTTCACAGGCAAGGTCAAACTTACAAAAGAAAAAAAGAAAAGAAAGAGGATTTAAATTTTACAATGTTTATAATGTACCTTGAAATAGGCTCAGGTTTGGAAGGATCTGACAAGTGTCAGAAACCTGTGTCTCGTCCATATTACCTAAGCTTACTTGGGTGCATGCATCACGTTTCAGGCACAGGTAAGGGATGCATCGTCAATGTATGATTTTCAGGATGGTTTCCAAGTAAGCTATAGACCTAGTGGAGAGAGCAGTTCGGTTTCGAGGTTATGCAGATGTCTCCTATACACTGCTGATCTCTAAGGCACAGCCAGCTTACCTGATTTATACTTACATCAACCATGGGTGAAGGACACGACAGGTTCAACGCTCAGCATCAATAGCCATCTTATGTGGGTCGTCATCCGAAGTATCATTGATTGATTCTACTCATTAATGCTCAACTTCATCATGGTGAATAGTATGGGTAACTTTAGAATCTAAGTTACCACTCAGCATTTGACGTTTGAGCAGATTATCAATATGAGTTACTGATTGCCGTTTCTCCGTCGTACCTGGCTAGCCAAACCGGTATCGTAACAACTGCATTTGAGCGGACCTGAGTTGGTTCCCAGTTGCATTGCGCAGCAACTGACAAGTGAGAATTTTCTATTGTGTGTAACTTTTTCACAAAAAGTGCCATGCTCCGGCTACATACGGAATTCAGTTTTGCTCAATGGGCAGTTATTAGGAAGGATTTATATCAGAAGCATATAAAACAAAGATCTTTCTGATCAATCAAAGTTCGGATCACTTTGCAAGCTGGTATATTAATTATTGATCCAGCCAATATCTATCACCCGTCTAGGGATCGTCACAGCATATGGGATACCAGGTTTTAAAAGCTTTACCCAAGCCACAGTTATAACCATATATGAAATGATGCACAATGCTTTGCAAGAGGATGTCAACCAAACGGGCTGAGTACTACGTTGTAACTGACCTCGACATGCACACTTCCCTACTTTTTCCACTTATTGAGAAAGGCGGCCCAAAATAGGCTGCTTTCATAAGGCTAAGGTCTGTTTTATGTGCAAATGTGAAGATTCGATGGTGTTTGAAGCCGCTCGTACTACCAAGTTAGCAAGCATTACACAAACTAAAATGGTCTCTTCAAAGCCACTCCCCCAATCCTGGGCAGTTTAGTGGTTCTCTCGCATAGCTGCTACGATGTCAATGGTTGCACACAGATTCCTTATATTTTTCTTTGGCCAGCTGGTCGCGAAAAGTTCCTTTGACCTTTCTCCATCATGCAATTATTGGATATCACTGTTGCTAAAATAGCAGCAGTGATTAGCGCTGGCGTTACCATTCTCCAATTCACATTTGGGCTGGCCCTGGTCATCATTCTCGTCTACTTGATGCAAAACAGCAACACGCCAACCACCTGGAGCGTATTTGTTCGGACACTACACTATTCATCTTGGCCAACTATCTTATCAACAGACGTATCCAATTCTGACCATGTCGGAAAACGGGTGAAGTTGATCAGTACCTTATCGACTATCACCATGATTTTAGCAACCATCGCAGGCGTCATCACCCCACTTGGCTTGTTGCCCACTTTTCGACAAGACGCAGCCAAAGTTGATTTGTATCCAGTTAGCGACAACAAGATGTTGTATATTCCTCTGACACCGAGAAACAACTACTCAGAAACGAGATATTGTTCAGGGTATCTCAATCAAGCGGCACCATGTCCCGGGCAAACTTTGGTAAACGTCACCGGTCTTGGTGCACTACAGACCGATTTACATATACCTCAAAACATCACCACTACCTTCAGCAGCACACCTTATTCTTCTCCATTTGATCTCCAGTATCGCCGATATGTCTTATCGAACAGCGACTATAACGTTTCTGGGTTGTTTCCAAGACCACAGCTGAGCATAGCAAACTCCGTCGTACTTCGAAATCAGTTGTATGCGACTTCAGGGCTTATCGTTGATACCACAGACACACCAGGAATTGGAATCGGTGGTATACAGGTGCCTATACTCCCATACGGTGCAACCTGGAATCAAGACATTATGTGGATAGAACCCGTAACAAGTTGTGTAGATTTGAATTTCACCCTCAACTACCAGTTGAATGCAGCGGCCACCATCAGCTCTGTGTTTGCATCACCATCGTCAAATATCAGTATTGTAGATAACGGTGGATTCAGCAACCTCAATGTTACATACCCCGTAATTGGACGAAATGGGCAAGAAGTCACAATGGAAGACAGAGCCAATAAATTGGCCTTTCTGTCCTTAGCATACATCATGAGTCAATGGAACATCTCAAAGGAGAACACAGCGCTTGGAAAACGTTGGCCAATCACTCAAACTGGCAACATTGCTCTGCACCAGGTTGGCTTCTACCCATCATCTGATATAGCCGCGTTGTTTCCAATCAATTCTTCCCTCACTGTCAAAGATGATGCGAGCGACTTCAGTTCCCTGTGCGCCGGGTTTTTTGGAGCAGATGATGCAAATATTACGAATACGGCCGTCAAATGCGCAATGCTGGTAGGAGGTCCATCGCGTACTGACGGTGGAGACCCTCGAATAGATGAAGCTTTTTCATCCTGGCAGCAGCCAGTCTACGCATGTGCTTCAACCGTGCGTGCAAAAATGCAAACCTTGACCATCGCCTTCAACTCTTCGGTAACCAGCGGTAATTTTGATCTTTCTGATCTTACGCTGACTCGGCAAGATTCTAGTACTGTAATGACATGGGGAGTGGAAAAGACTGGCTTACCCATCAGTGGTGTTGATCCATATTGGGGACCAGTGGCCGACCAGTATCAGAACGATCCATCTCTGTTTACCTTACAATCAAATACTTTATATTTACCTGCTGGTTCCGGTTCCACTTCTATCTCAGGGCTTGGTAAAACTTGCCATGCTATGGCATTGCCTCAATATGCACTTAGTGCATCTATGGAAGCGGACGAATCTGGAAAACTCTACGACTACTCCGGGTCGTCCAATGTTGCTTTACGTCAACTCTGGACAAATCTTTCACTCTCAGCGTCAACAGCTTCAAGGATGAGCAATCTTATATGGACAGATGTTATGGCGAACAACCTTTATAGTAATTTTTCAGCGCAATCTACAGTGGTGATGCAAAATATTCCTTCAGTAGGGTACAACCTTTTGTATGCTATTCCAGCCTTCCTCTACCTGTTTGTGTGGCTGGCCATGGTAATCAGTGTCATTATATTGTTTGTCACCAAGAGAATCAGTATCCACGCCATCCGTCAAGCCTTGTATCAAACATCTCTTGGACGAATCGTCATCAATGTAGCCACATCATCACCCAATTTCAACATGAGGACGAGAGACTGGATAGAGACCGGCAATAACACTGTCATTGGCTTGAATGTCACAGCTAAACTACAAGGCGACCATATGCGATTTCAAATGGTGCCTGAGACATCCAATCTTTGGCAAGTGCTCAACCCAAGGGTACCAACCAATCTGAAATCTGAGTCAAGGACTCGCATATCAGAACCTCTAGAGCTCTACCCCACAGAGTATAAGCGCTGACATGGCATTTGTTAGTATAGAAAATCGCACCATTTGTAGCAATAATAATTAATGCATATAAACAACCTTTGTGATAGGGAAACATTTGGATGCAGAACGGCATGATACTAACCTCACGTCGTGGTATGAAGCATGAGGATATTGGGGGGAGGGAGGACAGAAGTTCGAGTCACCGAAAAGCGGAGTTGTTTGCAAAGATCAGTAACGCTGCTGAAATTTTCCTGTGATTTACATTAGATGATTATCGCCTCTTGTCCACTATGTCTACCCTTCCCATAACCACATCCGAGGTCGCTGGTATAATCAGTGCCTCGCTGTTTTTTATGGTGACCACATCGTCACTGGGATTCGTCGCTATCTTATTAGCCGTGATCAACAATAAATCCTCTGCGAATGGGTGGAGCGTGGCAGGAGCCGCTATTCAGTCTTCACCGTGGCCGTTCATATTACGTACGGACGCAAGTCAATCGCTAGGTGTCCAAAGTGCTATCAATACAATGTCGCAGCTAGCTCTAGTTGGCACTTTCTTAATGACTCTGACTGGTATCGTCACACCATTAGGTTTGCAAGACACTACCATATCTAAGCCGGCGCAAAACCTGGCCTTGTCATATATCAAGGATTTTGGGCCAATGGGATCAGCAACTGCCCCAAGAACAAAATATAAGGAAGGTCGACTATGCTCAGGGTGGCCAAACGTTGCTTGTGTTGGATCAACGCTACAAAACAACAACGGGTCCTACAATGTGTTTAGTGGCATCAATGCTAACGTTACATCCAAATTCACATCACCAGCCGGCACACAGAGTTCACTTAACATGCAATACAGACAATATTCGATGGAAATCATTGATGGTGTTAACACTGGTCAACCTACGTCAGTTGGAAAATTGGCCAACCTGCAGTCCTACATCACCTCTAACAGCACCACAGCAGCCGAAGGTATTGTGGTCGACATGACCAACACACCAGGCATCGGAATAATGCAGCATACGTTTCCATCCGATAGTGAAGGTGGCAGCTGGTTTAGGGATGTTTTATGGTTGGAGCCTCTGACCGAATGCCTTGATACCAACTTGACTATCCAATACAAAATATCAAGCGACCTAACCACACCAGTCGTTAATAGCACTGTCCTGGTCGATAAAGGCGGACTATTCGACCTTACTACCAAACAGCCCGATCCATACACTGACACTATTACCAGCATTGATCTTGCTCATCACGCTTATACTGGAGCAGTTTGGGGTAACCTTGCTGTCCTCAGAGCTATCAATATCACACGTAACGCTTCACATTATGGTAGCACATATCTGCTCAAGCCCAGCCCTACTGACAACATAGGGTATTTAAGCTTCTTACCTATCAATTACTTGGCTCAACTGGCATCTGGAAATCTTGGAAATGCGACTTACGTTTCGCCATCCTATGTTCAGTCTTATTGTCAAGGATACGACCAAGATAGTACATTCACTGCCTCAACCCGGATGGTACATTGCTCATTATTGCTGGGGACACCGCGCAGTGTGGATGGATCAAGCAACAGTATTTTACTTGAGAACAAAGTGTTCGAGCAGCCTGTTTATAGCTGTGCATCTACCGTTCAAGCCAGCATTCAGCAACTCAATGTCACTATGAACCAACAAACGGCGGGAACATCACCCTATTCCGGACTGCAAGTCTCTCGACAAAGCACCAATACGTCAATTTTATGGGGAATCGAATCAACCGCAATGAACGTTAGTAGCACAAACGCGTACTGGGGACCGGTGTCCGATGACTATGAGAATGACACACATCTCTTCACGCAACGATCGGAAGCCTTCCTTCTACCTGCTGGCAAAAGCGACTTTCCTATTATGATGTTCGGATCAGCGACTATTGACCCTGTCGATACGCAAGGAAGCTCAATTCCAGGTCTGATGTTTACGCTTATGGAAAACTTGTGGATGACTAGATTGTCCAGCACGATGAACAAGTTCGATTTCTCAGGAAAAGGTGATTATGGCGTACAAACGTTATGGCAAGAACTTAGCCAGACCGTCGATACCGCACCCCAGATTGTGAAATATGTCTGGACAAACCTAATGGCAAGCAACACAATTGGAATTGGAAACTTCACAATGGCTGAGGTTTCTTCAAAAGGCACCAGTGTTACTTACGATATCCGATATGCTATTCCTGCTGTTATCACATTGGCATTCTGGTTGTTCTTCATTTGCTTCAGCCTAATTCTCTTGTTCAGACGCCAAGTGACTTTAAGCGAAGTACGCAATGCCATCAATCAGACTGCCATTGGACGTGCTGTTGTCAACATGATAAATCCGTCCTCTCACTCACTTGCGAAAACAGAAGAGTGGGTCAAGGTGGATGGCAAAAGCAACATTGGGTTGGTATTGGGTCGCACCGTAGAAAACGAAAACACTGCCAAATTTGATTACGATCCAGAGGATACATCCTTAATCAAGATCTTAGATTCCATACCTCATTCTACGCTGTCAAAAGGGCCTTCCCACATACGAGTTCGAAAACCTTCATCATCAGCTTTCTCACCTTTAAATGACACAGATATTGCTCTGCCAGAGAACCTTAAACCCACCTACAAAAACAGAATGTTCAAAGACTATAAGCCCAACGCTCTTTAATAAGCTTTTACACATAATATAGTAATTGATTCGCAAAAAGAAATAAATGTAGATACAAATTTTGGGGGTTATGCAAGGATTTGGAATATCGGCTTTAACGTGTTTTCTTTTTTGAATGCATGTTAACATGTGCCCATTGTCAAATAGGAATGGCGGATGTATGTATGTGATCATTGAAGTTTCTCAAATCTATCCAAATGACAGCTTAGCCAACTTATCAAGTACCGATAAGGCTGTGCATACTTGTAGTCCGGCGACCGCCCATGCAACCAGAAAGAGTGCCCGCAACGCTGACTTCAAACTCAATCTTTTCAAACAGCAGTATACAATCCTGATGTGGATGAAAGTCTGGCCATATCGGCTTTTCTGAACTTGTCAACAATTAGCTCACGGCTTAATGCTGTCTGCTTCCCACAGCAAATATTATCCCTCTAGGAACTTTTGACCTATTGGATAGTTGTGCCTGAACAGAAGGCTCGCCTATCCTTTGCGACTCGCATCGACAAGCAACTACGCCTAGTCTAACTAGCATTTGCATCAGACTATCCTATCATTGACCTTATTCAAAAATTAGTTATGGATCTAGCCTTCTTGCTTGTTCCCAATTCGATAGGTCACACCCTCCACTACCAAGAGAGCTAAAGGTGACACGATAGCACACTGCCTTTTCTAGCAGAGACATTTTTGTCCCATCATTCACTCTCGCTAGCGGTCTCCAAGAAATGTATCAACAGGTAGCAACCTGAATTATACGAGTATGGGTTTAGCGGTTGTACAGTCGAATGCCATTCAGTTCGGTCTACTTGGAAGATGGTATATAAAATATTGCCAATATTCATAGGTCAAAATGCAACGTCTATTACTCACGTCTGCAATGAGGCAGAGTAGTTATCGGTGTGAACATTGTCAGCATATTTCCGGCTCTGATAATAAATATAGCAAAGTTTGTGCGGCAAGGCTGTCTTGGTGGGAGGACAGAACTTGAGCAACCTCAGCGGAGATGATCGAAAGTCCAGGCTGACGATGCCCATAAATATAGTTCATTGGTTTACTTCCTTCTTGGTAAACTATGTTTTTGTTTCTTGTTCCCAATGCTTATTCTTCCCATCACTTCTTCCTCGGTAGCAGGCATTATTAGTGTCTCTTTGAATATTTTTAACGTCATATTATCATTAGCTGTTGCTGCTCTCTTGATAGCCTTGATCAGCAATAGAACCACAGCAAATGGGTGGAGTGTAGCAGGGGCTGCAATACAGTCATCGCCTTGGCCGTTTTTACTACGCACCGACGCTGCCGCATCATTAGGTGTACAGACCGCTATCACCATTGTATCATATTTGGCTCTGGTTGGTACATTCTTGTTAGCTCTTACTGGTTTCATAACTCCTCTTGGCCTACAAGATATTACGATAATGAAGCCAGCACAACAACAAAGCATGTCTTATATACAAGATGATGGACCAATGGGATTAGCGACATCCCCAAGGTCAATGTATACTGAGAATAGACTTTGCTTAGGCTGGCCAAATGTTTCTTGTGTTGGAACAACACGCCTAGGGAGCGAAGGGTCGTACGCAGTTTGGAATATGGTATATGCCAATATTACATCCAAGTTCACATCGCCAGAAGGCACACAAAGCTCGCTTAATATACAATTTCGAAAATATGCGACGAAGGTTCAAAGTGGTGTCAATAACAATCAAGCCGTGCCAGTGGGAGAATTGACCAACATACAATCGTTTCTTCTTTCTGATAGTATAACGGCCGCCGAAGGTATTGTCGTCGACATGACCAGCACACCCGGCGTTGGGATAGTTCAACATACATTTCCGTCTGACAACCAGGGTGGCCAATGGTATCGAGATGTTTTGTGGTTAGAGCCTGCGACCGAATGCGTTGACACCAACCTGACCATCCAGTTCAAACTTTCAGACGATCTTACAACACCAGTAAACAATAGTATGGTCCTCGTTGATAAGGGTGGACTATTTGATCTCACTACTACTCAACCAGATGCTTACACGGATACTATCGATAACATTGATCTCCGTCATCATGCCTATGCTGGAGCCGTGTGGGGTAACCTTGCTGTCCTATCGGCGCTGAACGTCACAAGGAGTGCTTCCCACTATGGTAACACATATCCTCTTACTCCAAATAGCCTCAATAATATTGGGTCCCTAAGTTTCATGCCAATTGATTTTTTATCCCAAATGGCATTTGGAAACATCACCAGTTCTAGCTATGCTGAACCAACCTATGTAAAGTCATATTGTCAAGGTTATAACCCAGACAGTGCTCTCAGCGCTTCAACAAGGATGGTCAGGTGCTCCCTAATACTAGGAGCGCCTCATAGTGCCGATGGATCAGATATCAACATATTAACGGTCGACAAGGTGTTGGAGCAGCCTGTTTATAGCTGTGCATCCACCGTTCAAGCCAGCATTCAGCAACTCGACATCACGATGGACAAGCAAAAAACAGGCAAAACACCATACGCACAATTACAAATCTCTCGACAAAGCACCAATACATCAATTCTATGGGCAATAGAGTCAACGGATATGACTGTTCAGGCTGATAACCCATATTGGGGTCCGGTCGAGGCTAGCTTTGTCAATGATGCACATCTTTATACACAACAATCAGAATACCTTATCCTGCCGGTCGGCAAAAGCGACTTTCCATCTATTTCTGCTGGCGTTGTATCCCTTGATCAACCTGATCTCCAAGGAAGCTCTCTTCCTGCCCTCATCTTTACGCTCATGGAAAATTTATGGTTAACGCAGTCAGAAACCACCGTTAGTACATTCGATTTCACTGGCAAGAACGATTGCGGTGTGCTTGCATTGTGGCAGCAGCTCAGCAAATCAGCAGACACCGCACCACAAATTGTAAAATACATATGGACCAATTTAATGGCAAACAATGCAGTGGGGACTGGAAACTTCACGCAGGCCAATGTATCTCCATACGGCATCGGTGTCAATTACAGCATTCCATACGCTATCCCGGCTTTCATCACTTTGATCTACTGGACAACGTTCATATGCGTAAGCATTTACCTTTTACTGCGGCACAAAGTAACTTTGAGCGAAGTTCGCAACGCCATCAATCACACTGCAATTGGACGAGTGGTGGTCAACATGATCAACCCGTCCGCAGATTCTCTTGCCCAAACGAAGCAATGGGCTGCTTTTGAGGGAAAAGGTATGATTGGTGTGGTACTTCGTCAGTCTCCTGAGGGTGAAGATACCGCTCGATTTGATTACGACCCAAGGGACGAGCTACTTTGTAAACCGTTAAATTCCATACCAAAAGCAGTGCCTTTACCATCGCCATCTCGGTCTCAGTTACGGGCTCGAAACACTTCTTCCTTCAAGTTTGTGCCTTTAAGAGACACTGATGACCACGATCTCGCATATTATAAACCCCACGACGATAAACATAATGTGCATAAACCCAATGACTTGTAATTATTTTAAATTAATCACTGTATACTAGACTCTCTTTTTGTTTTGGAAGAGAAGGTACATGTAAAATAAACGTTTTATCCTCAACTCGCCCACTTTTTCTTGTTGGCAGAATAGATGGCTGACTTCTTCAAGCAATGAGAGAGTACACTTAGAACCCAGGGTATTACAAAGCGCAGTTTCGTCTTACTGTATCCTGTGTGTGTCCTCATTTGGAAGAATTATCGTGGTGCTGCTGTTAACACTACACAAAGCTCAGTTCCTTGAGATAAATCTGTGATTCAAATACCCCTCTTGACTTCTTTCAGTCTGTCGTTAATGGAGTTTATATCAGTATGGCAAGATGCAGTCGCTATCAATGTGGTAATAACAGTCATGTCAATCATATTTTACATAGCTGTCCCAGTAGTTTCTATATATCATATGCGAAATGGTCAGAGGTCAAATACTTTGAGTGTTTTCTCCCCGCTATTGCAACAACCCTTTTGGTCGACATATCTAAGCACCGATACTGGAATTCGAGATATGTCAAAGCATCGATAAACTGGACAAAATCATTATGCTACACATACGAATATTATTATCACCCTTGCTGCAAGTGTTACACCTCTTGGTTATGTAATACAACCAAGTTCACACATAATGGTTCTCAATACGTTTAAAGATGCCGGTCCTCTTTCTACACTATATACCCGATAGGGAAGGATATCAAGCATACGCTCTAACGCTATATCAAGCCCAATCTTATGCCCGGGCTCGTCTTACTCCACTACCAGCAACGGTGCAGTTCGTTAAATACTACAGTGCCAAGTAATATCACAGAAAAGTTCACAACCTACAATGGAGGCTTGTCACCAATGAATATACCATTTCGAGTAAATTGGAACAAACCAGCGAGCACTTTCTCCATAAGCAAATTGCTGTGTGCGTGTTATGATATTGTGCATCCGAGTCTACACTCATCACACCCAATCAGTCATCCAATATTCTGTAAATTTGCACTACTAGTGTACTATCATTCCACACAATTTGTTTTTGATTTGATGGAGCAGTATAACATGGTCTATCATACAATCTAAAAAGCCTACTCTGGTCGTTGGTCAGGATAGCTGCCAAGGACAAAGACATCAAGACAGTATTGCTCCATCTCCTTAACAGCCTGTTTGACATTGTCGTCCTTTGCATGTCCTGAGCACTCAACGAAAAAGACATAATGCCATGGTCTTTGTCGGGAAGGACGAGAATCGATTTTGGAAAGATTGAGATTATGCACTTTGAATACCTTGAGCCCATCGCACAAAGCACCAGGCTGACGATGGTCCACTGTGAAGCGTATTAATGTATGATCACACTTGGTTGGGTTATCCGAGGAAGTACCGAGGATCAAGAATCTAGTGGTGTTGGCTACCAGGCACGTATTTTCATGAGTACGTTTATGGGATCAGCTTTGGGCTCATTTGGGTACACTCACTTTTGATATCCTCAATGTCTTGCGCAACTACATTTAAGCCATAAAGAGATGCGCAAATCTCACTGCAAATAGCTGCTGCACCCGTTTCAACAGCAGCCAATTGAGCGGCTTCCGCAGTTGACTTGACTGGAACACGTTCAGCGTGAGGGCAGTTTGCTTTCAACCATTCCTGCACCTGTCCAAGCCCTTGGGGATGACTGTATATTTTTTTGATATCTTGTAATTTACTATTTGAAAGCAAGCATTGGTGAACCTGGGAAAGTCGGAAACAAGTAAATTAGTTGGCATATTGTGCTTAGCCCCTTCATGACCAACTTACCGTCAAATACGTTTCTGCTCGAATCTGAACATCCGTGTGCATCAAATAATCCATGGTCTCAATAACAGAGCCATACGTTGAGTTTTCGAAAGGTACAAGACCATAGGTTGTGCGGCCCTTTTCAACCGCTTCAAACACAGCTATCGGGGAATGTTTCAGTTAACATCTGAGGTTCCCAACACAAGGCATTTGTCAATCTGCTCTGCTCTCAGCCCAATCCTATAAGTAGCAAATCAATTTATACCTGTAATCTGTTTTTGAGGAACGAACGCAACACTGTCACCAAATCTTTCGTATGCAGCCTGGTGAGAGAAAGTGCCAGGGGGTCCTAAATATGCGACGGACACATTTTGCTGCAAGGATATAGAGGCTGACATGATCTGCACATGGGTTAGTGTCGCACATCAATCTACTTGTCCATCATTACATGTACCTACCTCTCGGAAAATGGCATTAAGAGAATCGTCCTTTAGAGGACCACGGTTGAGTCGGTTGAGCTATAGAGTCGTGTTGAAGCGGCCATGCTCTTGTTAGTATCAGGCACAGCAGAAATGGTAGGGACGCGCTATGATCGAAATACCTTTTCATACACTTGCTTTTCTCGTGCAGGCATATACACATGAGGTTCCTTCTCTTCGCTACATGGAATTCATTAGGCGCTTTGAAAGATCAGCCGAACTCGCTCAATCCAATAACCCACCTTTTGGACGGATCTACCGTTTCCATTTGGCGTTTCGCGGCCCCAATATCAAGAGACACGCGAGCGCGCTCATTGAGAAGATTCACCAAGGTAGTATCGAGCGAATCGATCTTTTGTCTCAACGACGGTAAGTCTGACATTTCGAGAAAACAGGGTCTGCAAACTCCGGACCTGCACGATGCTGAGATGATCGCAGGCAAGCAGATGTGACTGTGAAAAGATTGACTTCCTCTCCCCATACAACGGCTCTCAGCGGTACCTTTCTACCACTATGGCCAATCGTTCCCAAACAAATAAAGGCAAGTAGCAGTAGACAATCCACTTCATTTTAAACCGGTTCTAGATGTTTGTTTTTTACTTTATATTGAAAATGCCTCGCCAATCCAAAACTCCAAAGCTCTATGATTTGGAAGCGTTTATGGTTACCAGAAGCCTGCAAACCGAGCGCGGATCGTAATATTTAGTCTCAATTCATCAGGTCTATTAAGGCCTATACTTGATTCCTTCCTTCCCAAGTTAGGGCCAACAACAATATTTAGTCATTGCGCTTTTATGGTTGATCGCGGTGCGTTATTGTCACTGTATCTGCCCACCATAGCATTCAAATCGTGAAACACAGCCATTTCGATCCGGACTTACTCACTTTCAAGGTTCTCATTAAGCATTACAAGGTATGACACCAAAGTTCTTCCTGTTGATACCTTCGAGTTCAACTGTAACAGATCATGCTACCCAAATTTGCACAAGACTATTACTATAGCCAACGAAGAGTGTCTCACGGTCAGCTTGACAGTTCGTTGTGACGCATAGGTAGGTTCAAATACAGCATAAAGCCTTGATCTCAAGTAAGCGATGCACAAATAAAAACCTTGAAGCGGCCGGCGCAATAAGTTGGGGATGTACTCGATGTTGATGATTGCATTCAACATATCCCATATAGTATAACGGAAACATATGGGTAGGCAGTGGTAATCCCGCTATGCAAGAGATGGAAGGACCATCTCTAGCGAAGGGTCAGAAGCAAGGACCCTGAACATACAATTTGCAGATGGTGGGAACAATGTGCTGTGTTTTGCAGTTTATCCGTAAATGGATAAAATATGGCCATTTACAATTTGTTCAGTTGGTGTGCCTGCTTTCTTAAGTATGGTCCATTTGTTTGCCGAAGACGGACTATTTCAAAGAACAGTACTTTGCTTGATCTCTCCATCTATTCATTTGCAGCTGGATTACTCTACTCCAAAAAGAGAAAAAGAAAAATTGGGCACGGTTCGTAACGCCTAACAGCTATTATGGGATGGAAGTCTCCGCAAAAAAAAAAAAAAAAAAAAAAAATACGGTCAATTGATAATCGATGAAGAGCGGATCAAGACATGGAATGGATTCAATAGAACTCGTGGTACGAGTCCAAAATGTTGCTGGCATCATGTAAAGAGACGTAATCTATATTCCCGTGACAAGCATGTTTCCATTTACTCACTATGCAAACGTGCCCGATTTCCCCGCTTATTATAGAGCAATTTATGCTTTGATGCTCTATTGTGTGCGCTTTTGGTAAATCTTTAAAAGTACAGTGCATGTGTTTGCGGAAGCTAAGTTACCATTTGATGTCCCGGAAATAACACCGCGTTAAGACAAAAAAAATTATACTGCTCTAGATGAGATGGTTTAATGCCAGCTTCGTGAATTTCTATCTACAATGCGAATCTGCGGAATAATTTCACTTGTTTGTAAACTCCTCATCGTGGGGATGTTGACTCACAAAGAAGGTAAAAAACTGCCACGGCTTTTATTCGCAGCATCTAGTGCCCATCACTTGACAAAGGTGTACAGCATTATGATACAATGAGCGAGGTTCCTACATCAGCAGACCTGCATTCCATTTATCAACGTTTTCTTTGGAAATAGGTCGCATGGACTTTTACCCTGCTGCTAGCTGGACATGCATCGCTAGAAAATTTTTCGTCGGAGAGCCAAGCGGTAGTTTCTATCCTTGAAAAAGATTCGATAAGCTGTTTACGATTTAGTCCGTTATTTGCTATTCAGACCATCGAAGACTGCTCTGCAACCTTCCCAAGGTTCAGGATTAAGATTTTAAACATTTGATTGGGTGCACAGATATGTTCACATCATCGCGCCAAAAATAATGCTCTTCAACGTAACGCCACATCTAACTTGATTCCCTTTTTTTGGGTTTAAATCAAGTTACCTGGTCCCAGATTTCACCTGAAACTGGGAGTACAGAACGAGGATCAAAATCGACAGGATTCGAATTCAATCGAAGCTTGAAAGTGTTCCCACACAGCCATGTTGTGATGTTCACGCAACGCAATATATTTCATGCATCCAATATGCTGGTCAATGGCGTAATTCATGTCGCTTAGTGCGCCCACTATAGATGATTACTAACCACTCAAGCTATCATCACCAGTGTGCGTACGTATGCTTTTGCATTTATAAATCGTCCCTATTGCATTGTACAACGATGACTGTCCGTAATGGCAAAACATAGTTCCTTCGAGAGTCTTTTCCATGGTTCGTTAAAACATATACGCATATTTACATCGTACCATATATTAAATGGTTCAATATCTGAATTGATACGATATGCTTGTACCGAGCTAATGCTGTTTGACTCTCGGGGATAGCCGTGTATCTTGTCCCCGTTAAGAAGTTTCCTTTTCCGCCTATTACCTGGGCATGGCTTAACGGGCCTCGTATTTTTAATAGCCGTAGAACTTTCTTTCAAAGCTCTTATCAACAGCTTTAGATTGGAAGAGACTTGCGTACATACACACAGGAAGACCACATACACTTCGGCTATAAAAAAATCTGACAGTGTGAGAAAGAAGCCACGCCTTAGACAAATTGTAAAAATAGGACGCCTCCAAGCGTGGATCGTGGGATAATCGGTAGAAATTAGGATCTATCAAGCGAGATAAGGCGAAAAGTGACCCTTTTTTTCCTTTTTCTTTTTGGTAGGCGCGGACTTCGTCTCCAGTTATCCCACCCAACGCGCCATTTACCCCCACCCTAACGTCGCTGGGACACCCTTCGCTATATGGTATGGTCGAAAACTAGGTTCGATTTTAAGTTCTATTAGCCTGACCATCCAGTCAATCTGGCGTCAACATGACCTAACTGATGCTTCTAATCTCACTTGCCAAACTCAAGCGCGTGAACTATCATACTGGGGAACCTCGTCCTAAACGGAGCACCAATAGAAAGAAACAAATTGTTAGCAGCTAACAAAATGGTTGGTGGATCCGTAAGAACCCCGCTCGTTATCACACGATCCTTTTACAGCTTGTGTAGCCCACTGATTCACACACCGCCATTTGCCTTGTGTCTTCCGCCATGGTCTTTACGTTCCTGTTGGACAGTTCATGGCCCAATGTGTGTCACCAAGACCCTTTGGCAGTTTGCACCACCGTCGTCACATACTCAAGAGGCATTTAGCAGGCGTCCTTCAATAGCTCTTTATTCGTAACGGTAGCTTGATTATTCTAAATTCGTATCGCCGCCCGAAAGGAATATTGTAAACTGACAAAATGTCATTCCGTGCTCGTGTGCCACCTACATGCACATTTAGACAAACATGAAGTCAGCTTGTTAGTCACAGAATAGTATGACTTTTCCCAACGAATACATCAGTCTGTAAGCGTCTATCATGGAACAGATGCTGATCCTATGTGCGCGCGCTCATGTTAGAAACATTTGGTTCTGGATTTTGTGTAAACAAACCCAATGAAAGAAGGTGCCTTTGTTCTTGGTTTATCCGAATGGGCTATGGGTCCGCACGCCACTCCGCCCAGACCAATCATCGAAGCGATGAGCCGATTCTAGCGGACTTTCCCGATTAGATTAACTACATTTATTGGATAGAGCGAATTGAATCTCCATGACACCTAGTAAGAAAATGAACAGTAATGAAAAAAAAAATTTAGAAAAATATGCTATATATTAAAGGCCATTCATCACCTGTTGCTGTTCGCTCCCCTCCTTCCTTTATCTTTTCTTTACCTAGGAATTATGTCCGAAAAGTACGAGGACCAATCTCAGGTTCTTGATGCCGAACACATCACTACTCCTGCTGTCTACGACCACACTGAAGATGCCGTCGACGGTCCTGAACCCACCGAAGAAGAGTGGGCTTCCCTTCGTGAAAGTGCTGATTCCATTCCCGTTTCAGCCTTCTTGGTTATCTTGATTGAATTCTGCGAACGTTTCACCTACTACGGTCTTACTGGTCCTTTCCAGAACTACATTCAAAACCCTGCTCCTCCTTCTTACCCTGCTGATGTGCCTGGTGCTCTCGGCCGTGGTCAACAAACTGCTACTGCTCTCAACACCTTCTTCCAGTTCTGGTGTTATATTACCCCTATCTTTGGTGCTATCGTTGCTGATCAGTTCCTCGGAAAGTACCGTGCCATTCTCATCTTCAGTATGATTTACCTTGTTGGTCTTATCATCTTGACCACCACCTCCATCCCTTCTGCCATCGACAGTGGCGCTTCATTCCCTGGTTTCGTTGTCTCTTTGATTGTCATCGGTTTCGGTACTGGTGGTATCAAGGCCAACGTGTCTCCTCTTGTCGCTGAACAATACCGCTCCAAGGTTCCTTTTGTCCGTACCCTCAAGTCTGGCGAGCGTGTCATCGTTACTCCCCGTGCCACTTACCAAAAGATTTTCAACATGTTCTACTGGGGTATCAACATTGGTGGTCTTTCCGCCATTGCTACCACTGAAATGGAAAAGAACATTGGTTTCTGGTCTGCTTACCTTTTGCCCACCTGTATGTTCGTTCCCGCCATCATTGTTGTTGTCATGGGCCGCAAGCGTTATATCCAAAACCCTCCTCGTGGTTCTATCTTCGTCGAAGCTGGTCGTCTTTTCCGTCTTTCATGGCAAGTTAAGGGTGGTTTGGATGCTTGCAAGCCTTCCCGTTTGGAAGTTGATCACCCCGACAAGATGGCCAATGTTACCTGGGATGATATCTTTGTTGATGAATTGAAGCGTGCCTTGAAGGCTTGCACTGTCTTCTGCTGGTTCCCTATCTACTGGCTTTGCTATTCTCAAATGACCACCAACTTGGTTTCCCAGGCTGCTACCATGTGGACCGGTAACGTTCCCAACGATATTATGCAAAACATTGATCCTCTTGTTTTGATCATTACCATTCCCTTGATGGATCGTCTTGTCTACCCTGGTCTCCGTCGCATTGGTATCCCCATGGGTCCCATTTTCCGTATCACCCTTGGTTTCATCTTCGCTTCCGCTGGTTTGGCTTACACCGCTGGTATCCAATCTTTGATCTACAAGAAGCAACCCGAGTTGATCTCTGCCGGTATCCAAATTCCTTCCTACATTTTCATTGCCATTTCTGAAATTTTCGCTTCCATCACTGGTCTCGAATATGCCTACAAGAAGGCTCCTGAATCCATGAAGTCTCTCGTCATGGCCATCTTCTTGTTCATGAACTGCTTCGGTTCCGTCCTCCAATTCGCTCTTGTCTCCGTCACCGTTGACCCCAAGCTTACCTGGATGTACACTGGTATCTCTGCCGCTATGGGTATCTGTGCTCCTCTCTTCTGGATCTGCCATCACAAGGCTGATGCCACCGATATTGAAGAAGATGCCATTGTCCGTCGTGGTGAGCAAGAGGATGCCTACATGGCCCACAAGCCCACTATCGCTGAGTACGAGAAGGACCTCAAGCAGGAAGCTTAAACTATAATTAATTCTTACCTCAACTCTTGTTTGATATGTATTCATCTATAACTGCTTTGTAATAACATGTACGATGACTGCGTCATCTGCCTATAAAAATTAGACTACTCTTTTCACTATATTAAAAACAAAAAGTGTATGTAAACTTATGCAATCCTGAAAATGTGTTGAATTGTGTCTTTGGAGTGGGCTTTTATAAAATTGAATCATTATACCTTTTCATGCAGCTTCGTCTGCGCATGAAACAGTTGGAAACAACTTTGAGCGGTAGACCAAGTTGCAATACCCGTGTGATGTCTAACGCGTTTCATTTGCAGGCAGCGGCTTTACCTTCTCCTACTTGCCTGGCGCGTTACGCTCCTTATAAGATCTCTTGCTTCTTCCTTTCTGAATTAGAAATGAAGAGAGCTTTGCTAATGTTCATTTTCTTTATCAATCAGGCACATGGTTGTCCGTGCTACAGGAAAATTGCATTGTAGTAGTTCATGTCACTGAGGAGCGATTCAACAAAGGAGATGTCAAGGAGCTTTCAAATGAAAATCAAAAATTTTATCACTGCAGTGACAACTCAGTGAAATTTTCGATGCTCGTTGATCTCACGTTTATGACTCTGCAACTAAAGTATCTCCAAAACAAAACAAATGCATAGGTAGATCGTACTCGATTCCTCGAAATGTTACAAGTTCGACTTATCCATGACTTGTTCATGTATTCCTTAACTGCGATGATAGTCCAAGACGCCGCCAAAAAGTACTCTAACCTGTTCGCGACCCGTCATAAGAAAAAGAAGCGCAACAGATTTCGTATACCAAAAAGTGGTCTCGTCGTAACAAGATACCATACTTTTATTCAGAGTGTATATCAATACAAAGAGTTTGCAAGGGTTACAATGAACTGTACTATCGCAAATAATGGCCAAGAGCAGCTCTGTGAACTATCTTCTAGTCTCATAGTAGCTTTGGAAAAGTGTCATGAGCCGTCAGCTAGGTTAAGCTCATACAAACGACAGGCAGCAGACAATGTCATGGTCTTCTCGACATGAAGCTATGTATTTATGTTCTTTCAATAAAGAGACACCAAAGAGGTATGTCTGTTGACTACGACCTTGCGATATGATGCATTAACCCGGAACGAAGCCAAAGTTTCACACCACATCGCACCCAAGCCATATTCATGGTTTAATCTTCAATTCATATGACGGCTGCCAGCGTCTACGATAGTTTGCCTAAGCGAACCATCTCTGCGGCAGTGCTTTTTGATGAATCGTTTATAATTGCGTTGTAAAGAGGAAATTGGAAAAAATTTTCGAAGGAATTAAATAGTTGCTGAAAGCGTGACTGTGCATTCTGATGGAAAATTTAGGACAGACAATTTTTTTTTTTATTACAAGGTTGCGGTATGAAAAAAGTGGAGGGGTTTAGACGTCTATGAGGTTTTGATTTCGTCCATTTTACTGACAAGTAACTCATACGTCAGTATTGTCATTGCAGAAGCAGGTACAGTTCTTAATAAGTTGGTAGGCATGCCTCGATAGAAGGCTAATGGACCTTCCTCTTGAAGCATGATTTTAATAGCGTGCATTATACCATGGTACTTGTATGGTTTGACAGTTTGATTTTGAAGTCTTGTTCTGATGACTTCATGTGGGTATGTAGCCATGCTAGCGGCCATCTTGGATAACGACGAAGCCATAAGGATAGTCATCATTCCGGAAGGAGCATCTTTGTCGGCTTCTAAACATGAATTCCAAGGCCCGATGTTAGCGGACCCAACGAGATACAACGAAAAAAATAATAATATTCAACTTACTGAACCATATCTTGAGTTTCTCATATAGCGGAAACTGAACCGCAACATGGCTGACACCTAACAGTGATGGTCCAAGTCCCTTATAGAATCCACCTAAACCTTCCTCCTTCGTAATGGTCTTAAAGGCATGCAGGGTATTATTGTATCGATATGCCGTACGTTCGTTCTGTGTCTGAAGTAGAGGAAACCATGTCATTAGTCATTGACCGTGGGTTTTTTTCTGTTACCAAAAAATCGCCCTATGTTTTTATCTCCATGCATACCATAAATCTCGTCTTGATCACCCACAGAGGGTTGGTCAGGGTGGTGGAAGTTGCGCCTGCCGTCATCGCAGACAGGATGTGCACTAACCAGTGATCGTCCTCTTTGCCAATCTGTGATCCAACTCGTTCCTTGCAGTAATCATAAACTGTGAAATAAATCGCCCAAGTGGGCAGGTATCCAAAGATCGTTGGTCCGAGGCCACGATAAAGTCCCCGGATGCCTTCTTCCATCCATATCCGAGAAAGGGTACCTTTCAATAACAGTATCAGTGATCGGAAAGCCATGTGATATCATCCCTTTCTCCCCAGTGTTTACCATATGTGCCGCGGTAAAGCGCTATGCCTGGGTGTCCCGTACCCTGATTCTGTAGTCTCGTTTTAACAACGTCGAGTGGGCATGTTACGATAGAAGATACTATTCCGGCGCCCGCGCCTGCGATGGAATGCTTAACATTTTCATGGTTCTCTCTATGGACGATAGAAAAAAAAATAGTGGGGGGTGGGAGTCAGTGTCCGTTAATGGTCAAATGGAAAGCCGGAAGTCCAATGGGAACTTACGCTATGTTTTTCCACCAGTTAGCAGAAACACCCATTGAACTGGCGGTAAAAGTGATTCAATGTAAGATGCAGTAGAGGAATGAAAAATGCGTGGATGGGGTCACTAAGCAGAGCAGAACAGAGCAAAGCAGAAGGACTCGTTTCAGCCGTGGACTCCAAAATTTCTCGGACCTTAGTGGTTTTCGCACTGACAAAATTTTACAATACGTCGCTTCTCCGTATCCCGCCAATCATATGTCATTGTCTGGGGATACATCAGACAATTAAAGCATACAAGATACTCAAACAACCATGATGTCCACATGATCGAGCATTGTACATATACATGTATGCCTGGGAAACAAATGAACTGCAACAGTGAAATGACGTGAGTGAGCGATAAGAACGAATTCCGTTTATCGTACCCTCATTTTTGTGGAGGGCGTATACTCTGTGTTCATGGATGGAGAGGAGGCATTCTTTCTCTTTGTCAATGGTATCATTTCGCGCTATTGGAATATGTTTCATCCCTTGGGAGATACTGTGTCTAAATACGATGCATTATCATTCGATACTTCATTAAAACTCAACTACGTTTGGCAACGGCAATTGGTTACAGTAAACTAGCAAGTGGAACATTAATGTGGTTCCAATTAGCAGCGGGGGAAGAGCAGAGGGAAAGGGCAGCGATGTCATAACGTAAACCGCTCACTGAAACCTCAGACAAAAATGTAAATGCTTCACTGTCCGAATATGGCTGCCAAATTTTTTGAGAGCTACTTGAATGACACCGCTTGAATGTTTCCCGCAAGCGATGCATTTTCACAAACGGTAGAAGCATCTCCAGATGTAACTGACCAAGTGAGTGTTCGAAGTATATTATCAACGGGAGCCGTGATATATACTAGTTGTGAACTTTTCATCTGACTTGACGCCATGACGTACCCCTTTCGTTTAGACATGGCCAGACACTGCTACTGCAAATACTACAGTCCCACGCTGGCAGCTTCAGACTGATCAAGAAGAAACAGAGTCGCGTTCTCAAATTGAAAAACTCGGTGAGTGGGCTGTTCTATCAGTTATTAGACTCACCTCGTACCTATAGTAACTTGAGCTCTGCTGCGTCATGTAGAGCGTAAGTTGAAGATGGCTAAACGACGCCAGTATGGCACTGTTAGCAGACGTAAGAAAAATTTAGATTTAGAATTTCTGTCATGCTAGTAGAGCCATTTTTTTTAAATTCATGTACTGTCATAGCCGTCAATACCCCTTTTCAATACGCTGATTCCGCCTCCGACTCTGAAGATCAACCCCAGTTTGAAACCGACGAGGGCCTGTCGTTGTTATGGAATCAACAAGATGAAGACCTTGACAACGCCCTTCAACGACGAAAATTTCAAGACGCCTACACAAAAAGCTGGTATCATTATTTGTTGTGTTGCTGCCAACCGATGACAAGTAGCGATGTATCAACATAAAAACAAACTGTACCAACATCCGCCTGCTTTTTCTCTATGCCTTTTTAAATAATTACTTTTTTTTATATTTTTAGCCATCTATATACCATCTAAGCGACAATTGTACGGTTCTTGTCCATAAAGTAATCTATGACTTCATCGGTCACCTTAGCCTTGCGTTCTTGGAAAGCTCCAACAACTCTTTGCAATTCATCAATGCAGCGTTTCTTAAGTTCACCCGTCAACAAATCGCCAGACTTGTAGGAATCGTAAATACGCTTGAGCTCCTCATCATCCTCCAAGAAGAAGCTGAGATATTGGTATGACACATCGACGTCAGGGTTACCTCCGTTGGCCTTGTGTTCCTCAATCGTGACACCGCCACCAGAGAATGCATATCGGTTGATCTTGTTCTTGATCTTGTTGGGTGTATCTGCCATGAAAATAGCTGAGGTGTCAACCGAGGCACTCATCTTGGTTTGGGAACCTTGCAAAGCAGGGAAGAACTTGGCGTGAATCAACGCTGGCTTAGGGTATTTGAGCCTCTGAGCAACATCTCGAGTCAATCGGAAGTATGGGTCCTGATCGATGGCACAAGGGATAAGACTTGGAATGTCAGTCTTAGTACCAAAGATTTGAGGGAAAGAGTTGGAGAACGATGGTGCAGCTTGAACAGAGACGAAATGAAGTTTGCCAACGCAGTCACTAAAAAATGATGTGATATTAGTCAGGTTTACTCCAAGTGATATTACTCCCACTGCACACCATTTCCTAGACTTACGTATCCTTGAATCCAAAGGTAGCCTTGGACTGGTTGGTTGTAATGCATCTGGAGATTTTGACAACATTGTGATAGAATGCTCCACCAACGTGATCAAAATCGCTGAAGATGAAGGTCTTTTCTGGGTTGAATCCACAAGCAATGATGTCCTTTGCGTTCTGACGCGCGAATTCCCTGCACTTTTCGACAGTCAAGTTGGGCTTGAACAAAAACTTTTCATCGTCTAATTCAAAAGACAGAGTATTAAATCTCCATTCCATCAGCAAAACATGAAAATCCATACTAGATCACGTCTTACCAGTAAGTTGAATGACAAGAGGCGCATCAAAGACCTCTTGCAACCATTGACAGAAGACAAATGGAACCAAGTGACCGAGATGCATGGAGTCACTGGATGGTCCACGTCCTGTGTAGAGGAAGAATGGCTTCTTTGCTTCGTAACGGTCGAGAATACGATTGAACTCTCTGATCAGATGGGATGGGGGGTAAGTGACCTTGTACAACACCAACCAATCAGAATTTAATACGCTTTACCTATGAGAGAAGAAGACACCTCTTCGCAAGAAAATATGGGGCTTTCTGCCGGTGAGTTTTTCAAAACGCTGGAGAAGTTCGTCGTCAATAGCTTTGGTACCGAACTGGTTAATCAACTTGTTGTAGTCAATAGCTTGGGCCACACCATCTACAACAGCGCCTTCGACATCCCAGGGAGTAACATTCTGGTCGGCAGAAGCAGCGGCAGCAACTTCAGCTGCTGCAGGAGCCGGCGTTTCGGTGGCAAGGGTGAGATTGTCCAACTTTTCTGTTACTTGTCCTTCTGAAGACATAATCGAGGATGAGAGGAATTTTGAAATTCAAGGGTTGCGGAGATGCCAATTTAAACGTGGAAAGTGGCTTATATACTGTCTGTGGCAGGACTCAAAATTATTACTGTATTACTGTCACAAATGCTCAAACTAACTGCGGCGCGATGCCGGCCGAGCCAGTTGGCCATCCGCTATTGTGCAACTATTTACCAAAGCCAGAGAGACTATAAACTTGCTGTAGGCTCTATTCGCAAGGGCCAAGTTGTTCAGCATAAGGACAAGCCCATGAAAGTCATGGCCCGCGATCATGTTGCCACCGGTCGGGGCGGTGCGGTTATCAAGGTAGGAATAAAAGAAATTTTGTTCTCCAAAAGTGATATCTCTCTCAGCAACTGCATTTCCTTTTGATTATAATATGAACTCATTATCTTAAACTATTTCATATAGATGGACTTGCAGGATATTCTATCTGGACAGAAATTAAATGAACGTTTCAAGTCCAGCGATTCGCTAGAAGGTAAAAAAATTCAACAGCTATCAAATCAAAGCAGACAAGGCGTCGCATGGCACTCATGTATGACTTTAAATTCCTATAGTCTTGACGTTGGCGGATGAGTCGTATCAATATCTGTATAGTGACGCCGGCAAAATCCACTTGCTCCACGGTGAAACATATGAAGAGATTGAATTGGACGAAAGTGCTTGCGAAGGAGGTAGCAGAGCAATTTCCATGCTGGAGGACGGTATGCCGATTGCTGTCAGCTTCTTGACTACACCTCAAACTGGAACGCAGCCCATCACCTTCAAACTTCCTGCCAATTACGAGTACACCATTGAGTCCGTAGTTGAACGAGCTGGACAGGCGGCTAAAGGTACAGTTTACAAGCAAGCTATGCTGACCAACGGCACCAAGGTGCAAGTGCCTGAATTTATTGGGGAAGGCGAAAAGATCGTTGTAGATATTGGCGAGCTTAAATACATGAAGAGAGCGTAGAGCAATGACTCTCATAAAAAAAAAATCTTACGTGTAATTTTTTTTTTCCCGGCAATTGCTTAAAGCGCGTTGCTGTTAGAATTCTCTATACTGGCTGGTAACCTTTTTAACTTAGAATAAACTACACCATAATATGGCTACCACTCCATATCATGACAACAACGATGTGTTCTTTGACGACTATAAAACTGCCAATGCACGTTTCCATTCGCGACTGATGGCAGTTCAACAGCATTCCGAAGACTCGCAATCCAGTCGCCATCCTCGATCCAGCGAATCTCACTCTCGACCGGTAAGTGAACGAAATCGTAGTATTAGACTTCGTCAATAGAGCGATGAGGGTGGCTGACTAGAAATGGCTCCACATAGGGTCGACCGTCTTCGTCCCATTCATATACCAGCCAACAGGAACGCGAAAAGTCAGTGCTTCTCACCCAAATCGAGCAAATGCGCGACGAGGTCGAGTACTATCGGGCAGAGAGAAATAAAGTACGGCAAAGGCGAAAGGAAATGTCAGGGAGATCAAGAATGACCTTTGAAGAGCGAATGGCTTCGGAAAAGGACGAGGAAGAAGACTTGCAGGCTGTCATGTAAGTGGTCAAGTTGAGAGAGTTGTACGGTAACTGTAGTTGCTGAAACCTATATCCTGGCTTCAGTGAGTACCTCCTCTCACCTATAGTCACTGAGGAAGAGCGAATGACAGCCGGTGATTCACTGAATGAAACTAATCTGAAAATCAAAGCCCTACAAAGTCCGGAGGTACGATACAATGCTTCATAAGTGCAGGTTTACTATGGTAATGACTTAACATGATCTGATAGGTCATCCGAGCTTCTGAAGTCTCGCATATAATGTTCACTGATATTCAAAAATCTTTGGAAAAGACTCCATTCCACCGTAAGTAGCGTAATGGAACTTGGTGTATACCGTATAAATTGATCTTAACCGCATTCGATATAGAAACCATTGGTCAATACGAACTGGCTGGAAAGTCATTTGATGAGGAGTTCCGAGTATCATTCCGAACGAACGCTGATGAAGGCAGAGTGCTTGACTTGGTAATCAACGTTAGTCCCTCACTGTACTTTGACATTGGTCCTTTTCTGGATCGGTAAGTGATGTGCATGACTGTGGATACAGAAGCCCGAACGGCGTTAATGGTGCAATCATCTCCTATAGATTTCAAACCGAAGGCAATTTGCTTGGATTCTTTCGCGTGCTTGTACACCAAGCGAGGCTGCTTTGGGAGCGACGGCGGGTTTTCTCGTCATTGAGTTCAAGATATGAAGAAACGGATATCAAAGTTGAAGAAATTGGATACGAGCAACTAAAGTTTTCTAGCGACAGGTAAATGCGGTCAATTGATGGATTATCTTAAGATTGAATCGATTTTAAATTCGATTTCGTCGATTTCTTAGTGAAGAGCAGCCGGATTTATTGCTAAGCTGGGAGATGCCTCGAACGGAAATACCAGATCAAGTGGAAGGTATGGATGTTCCGAAACGAGAAGCTCCAAACATTCAATTAGAGGCAGTTGTCTCTCGTCGTTGTAAGCACATCAATTTCTGAAAACATCTGTAACATTGCACAATTCTAACCATCGGATTTTTCGTTGCATATGTTCAGGGTCTGCGCTGGACGCGGATGGTGTTCTGACCAAACTTCCTGAACGATTTAAGCGCTTGATGCAAAGGGTTGGTGTAGAAGAGGCGACAGCAACTCTTGTTTCAGCCATGTACTCAGAGTAAATTACGGATTCTACTAAAATAATACTATGTTCGTTAAGCACTATCTATGGGTATAATACGCTGTCATAATGTTCCTGATCCTAAATGTTTGGTTGACTGAATACCGGCGGTAATACTGCTAGTATACGCTAAATCTCTTCGAATATCCTTCTCCATTACAAAAAGGTTGGCAAAAGGCATAGCAATAGCTCTCATTCTTAAAGATGTTACGACTGGAGAATCATGAATACGCACATCATAGAGCCATCGACAAAGTCGGCGTAACAAATTTGGCTGTCCGCACGGACCAATGCTAAGATGTATCTGGGGTATATTAGAGCATTTGTCAAGCTACTTGAGATATTTTATAAGTTCTAAAGTCATATACACGTGGAAAAAATTATCAAATGTCCTTTGAGTTCGGGTAAGAATATGTCATTCTATATAATGTACAATATGCTGCAATCAGGGTGCGCAATTACGGAGAGACTGTCTGTCAAAGCCGCATTTTTAGGTCGCTTGTGGTGGATTGATGCGTAAATGTAATGGCCATTGCCAACTTTGATCAATACGAACTGCATATCTATATGATAGACAATGGCGAAAGACTCTAACCTTATCAAAGCGTTAGGCGCTGACATTTTTCTTCGATACCAATTTGTACTCACCGCTCCTCCTATCTGTTTGACAACTATAGCCAGAAATGAGAGTCGAGCATGAGCTACTGGGTTTGATGTGCGCTTTAATTCTCTGAACTGAAAGTAGTGTCAAGCGTTTTATCTATAGCAACATTGGACCGAAGCTCTCTTACCTCCATGGAAGGAGACTTGAAAGGAGGGACAATCCAGTGGCCCCTTCTCAAACAGAGTATTGCCAGTGAGCGCTGTTATAGCGCTGAAGCTTCAAGCTTAATAGTACCTACAATACACTCGCCCGCACCGCTGCGTCTTTCTCATCCTATGATGAACAATGCATGCAATGCCTTAAATTCAAATTAAAGCTCAAAATCCCTTTTTGATGTACATATCCAAAAGCCAATTCCGTTAATTTTTCTAGCCCTCTGCGCTCATCTAAGTTCAATGGCTGGCTTGAGATATAGTATGCAGAAACCACTAGATTTGCTGCTATGACATTTCCTTGAAGCAATCTCCGCGATCTCAATTGGTCGAAAACCTTGAAGAGAGGGAGAGCTAACTACTACAAAAATATCAAGGCAAATGTAGTCATCGGCCAGCCAGGAACATATCAACAAGAGTTGCTGGTCACATCATTAGTCACCAGCATAACTGACTGAGCTGGGTCCGCTTTATGAAGTTCGAGTTAAACGCTAGTCTTGGTGCCTATGGATTTTATCGCTTGTGATAGCCTTCACAGAGCATCTTAAAGATAGTGAGAAGAATTTTAGATAACAGGAGGTGGTGGTCTGACCACGTTTGAAAAGACAAAGAGCATCCCTATTTAAAGGAAGGTCGATCACAAAATTTTTGGGAAACACTCATTTTTTGTACCAGACCTCCGCAGCGACGAACAGGACGATCTCATGACCGAAGACACTTCGCGTCATTACCGACGCATTACAAAGACCTCGTCTTCATCACCTGTACAGCATAATGAAGTGACAATAGACGACGCTTTTGAAAGTAGTATTGATCAGTTCTTGGGCCTAGTGCCAGTAAAGCATTTAGTGGATTCAGTCCGTCAATCATGCCAACGGCATATAGATCAGCGCAAACGATCGCTTGCGCAAAAACGCAAACTTCCTACCAAATCCCTTGTCACCAAGCCAAACACTGTAGCCGATCTCCCCATCGTCTCTCTCCCATTCCGCTTCACTCCACCTACTAGCCTTTCACCCACTAGGCAGAAAGCATACCACAGCATTCTTAGCGATGATACACAGCAAATGACGAACCCACACCAATACCTATATTGGGCATCTTTATTTGACGTCCATCCTATGATGGCCAAAGCTCGTAGTTTGCTCGGAGACGTTACTCAGGATGCTTGGAGACGAAGTATGGTGAAAAGCGGCGTCGCTGGTGAAGAAGTGAAGCCGGCAAGAGAACTGGAAAACTATCTTGTTCTGCGACAACTGCAGAATGAAGCATATGCTAAATCAGCGTAAGTATGGTTTTAACTCAATTTGATGACTTCTCTGAAAAAGTAGACATGCTAACTTGAAAACATCTGATTTCCATCTATGGTTGTTTGTACTGGCGATCTTTTTCAGTGTGGCCGAAGGTGTCAAATTGTATAATGAAAACCAATTCAAGGACGCTCTTGATTACTACAAGCGAGCAGTCAACATGGATCCAAAGTGTGCGGAAGCGTGGTACCGAGCTAGTCAAGTGTAAGTCATTATCGCTACGCAAGAGTTTTCTAATGCTACCCCTTTCACCAAACCAATGTGCCACAACATTTGATGTGTGTTCTAATGTTTTTCCCGCTCTTTAGGTTTCTGCAAAGGAAAAATAATGAAGAGGCTATCAAGAATCTAGAACGAGCGATTCGGTTACAGCCGGAATATACCGAAGCCCAAACACTACTGCAAAGTATTCAAAACAGCAAGAAGGAACTGGATAACACGGATTTGATTATTGACACCGATGATGCCATAAAGGAATATGAGGAGCGACAAAAGGAACCAAAGGAGAAAGAAAAAGACCATAAGAAAAAGCGACGACGAGACGATGACCGATCAAAGCGATCTAGGCATCGTAGTCGTAGTAGGTCTCCACGTCGACGACGCAGTTCAAGCCGGGATAGACGACATCGAAGTCGTAGTCATCGCAAGCGCCGTGACAGCGATTCGGAAGATGACGATCGGGAGCGAAGGCATAGACGCCGTCACAGCCATACCAGTCGGAAGCGAAGTAGCAGTCGTTAATAGTCTATTCTAAATCAACGACCGAGCTGCAACATCTACGCTGTCATGATTGGTCCTTTGCCAGTCATGCAACCCGTCAGTAGGACGCATGTCAATTAATAGAAACTCATGTAAACATTATTAATGAATGCTGTGAAACAATTTTGGCTTTAGTTCTTGAGATTCATATTACGGTAATGGAGGGAGGATGATTTCGAGAAAAAATAATAGATAGTTCTGAAAATTGTTCATAGAGGAGTTGCCTGTTTTTCATATCATGTGTTGTGAATAGCAAAGGACAAAAAAGAAGCGTTATAGAGGTTTATCATGAAGGTGAACACACAAAGAAGAAATCGTGTTAAAGGGGAAAAAAAATGAGGTAGAAGAAAGTGGAAGGTGGGTTCCTTCAAGAGAGGTATCATTATGAGAACGGGAGTAGAGCTTGTGTGATATTACTTGGGTCGTTTGAGGGGGGGAGAGGAAAATTAATCACATAGTTTACAGGTGAAGAAAGCGAAAATAGTAGCCCAGAACCCACGATGGGCTCGGCCCTCATTCTCGTTATAGTGATTCGCAGCTGGTGCATTAACGTCCATGTATCGCTGAGGTTTTCCTGTAGCTTGATACGGATTACCTTGGTCGTTCATGTTAACACCTTCTCCAGTAAGCTGTTGTCGTTCACCCCTGTCTTTCTTTGGTGGCAAATTAGAACCTCGTTGTGGCGATGGTGAGGAGCCCTGCAAGATAGGAAGGGGGTTATTTACATGCAAAATAAATTACTACAATGAAGATCAAAAATTCCCCGTTTTTCTAACCTCAACAAACTGGCTATTCTTGAGCAACATCCAGTCATATATACCGTCATCTTCTTCATTCACTCGCTGCAAAGCTTTGTCGAACAATTCTCTACAGAAGTCATAGTCTGGAGTTTCCTCAAAAGACAACTTTCTAGCATATTGCAGGTATATTCCAAATTCCTCTGGATAGCCATCACACAAGTCCTTAATTGCTGAACTTTGTTTCTTATCACCAATCTTTTCATACTTTTGTTTGTTGGTAGCTGCCTTTAGGCCTTGCCATGGTAATGAGCCTCGTAAGAAATACATAAAGACATGACCCAAAGCTTCTAAATCATCTCTTCTGGATTGTTCTGAAAAAAATTGCATGGGGTTTTGGTTAATGGAAGATTTCATCATGGACTTCCATGATATTGGTTTACAAAGGGCCTTACCTCTTCCTAAATGGGTGTTGATGCTCATATATCTTGCTGTACCAGATAAGGATTTTCGTTCACGGTACGGAATATGTTGCTTTGTCTTTGGATCCCGGTATTGTTTAGCCATACCAAAGTCTATCATATATATAGTGTTCGCCGTCTTATGTCCGGGACGGCCAATGAGGAAATTATCGGGTTTGATATCGCGGTAGATCAAGTTTTTTTCATGTATAGTTTGTACGCGTGTTATCTAAAAGCACAGAGGAAAAATTAGACATTTTGGTGCAAGGGCATACCCGTTTTTTTTTAAAAAAAACAACAAATTTGGCCCTTACCATTTGTTTTGCCAACATAGCAGCGGTTTTGGTACTGAATTTCCGACCACACATATCAAACAAATCTTCCAGACTTGGGCCGAGCATGCTGATTACGAGTATATTATACAGTCCTTCCTGGCCGAAATAGTAAGCGGTAGGAAATCCGGCTAATTTGGCGTATCAAAAGGGTCAAAATGGCTGCGGAAAAGACATGGTTTGGCTGTCAAATAATTAAACTGTATGTACCTGATCCAGCCAATATTTTGTACGCACGATATTCATCTCTGAGTTGTGGAGCGTCGGATTTCCTAGGTTCGAATTTGATTGCGATTTGTTGGTTGTTTAAAAGGTTGGTTCCTACAGATGGGGCACAACAGATAAAGTTCCTTGGTTAGGTATAGTCTAGGGGAAGCATTCAAATTCAAGTCAAACTTGTTCACCTTCGTAAATTACACCAAAGGAGCCTTCACCAATCTTCTTGCCTACACGATAGTGGACTCCAACTACATTGGAAGAAGTCGAAGAATTGGCTTTTGACTTGGAACTATGTCTCTGGGCACCGTGATTATCGACCATCTCGCATACAACAACGGAGCACTTTTGGTAATAGAATGGAAGTCTTTGAAAGACGATGTAAAAATGGAGTTAGGGATGAATTGAATAGAAGATCAGGTTAATGTTGACCAAGCTGAATGCTCTTTTTTTTTCCAAAGGCATTTTTCCTCCGCGTCCCCCATTAAGGCAAAAACCCAGATGACGACAGCCAAGTGAGCTCTGCCAGCCCGGAGTTTAAAGCCTCACGTTAAACGTGGCTGAGGTTGAAAAGCAAAAAAGTGAGTCAATTTGGACAGAATGAAAAAAAAAAACTAAGGTACCTTCTTTAATTCTGACATGGACCCTCGATTCGCTCTAATTCCACTACGTCCCGAGCATAAAGCGCAAGTTGTTCAACTATTGATAGGTACGTAATGCTAGAGAATATGTTCTGTACTCTTCGCTTCGTTTACTCAAAGTTCTTCAACCTGTCAGACTACTCAGCTTCCCTTGGTATATCGCTGTTCTTTCAAAACTTTGACAAAGAAGTTGCTGATTTCCCAGGTGCTTACACCGAGGAAAATAGAGGATCCTTTTTTGTAGTCATCGACAATCATAGTGAGACGGAAAAGATTGTTGCATGTATAGGTTTGCGTCCCTTCAAAGGGTTTGCAGATACAGACATGCTGGATTATCCTCTTGGGTCGCCTGAGACGACCAAAGTATGCGAGATGAAGCGATTGTATGTCATTCCTGAATACAGGAGATATAAGATTGGAGCCGCTTTGGTGGAAAAAGTCATTGAGGACGGAAGAGCACGTGGGTACACCTCCATGGTACTGGATACCATTCCTACCCTTGTTGGCGCTACTCGTCTTTACCAGGGTAGAGGATTTAAAGAGATGTCAGGATGTATAGATAATGCGGATTTACAACGCTTGTACTTTGAACTGGAATTGTAAAGATAGAAATCGATGTTAGATATTGATGTTAGATAGAGTTGTTGAAAGAAGTTCATAAAATAGGCAAACTAAGAATCAAAAAGCTCAAGAAGCAATATTGCTTATGTTGCCGTTTGTGTGTTTTGTTGGTGGTTTCTGTAAACGAGTCCTTTACGCTGGTTTGTGAAAGAACGCGTGTCAATTAATGACCGTCACGGCGAAGTTGCTGAGAGAAAAAATCGGGTTTCTTGTATTAGAATTCTGTCATTCTACATTTACCTTTGCTTATGCTTCAAGCCTTTTGACTGACCTCTCTATAACAAAAGCTTTCCAACTTAGCTATTTACGGTCAGCCTAAATTCACCTTCTGTAACATACCCCCACTCAAGTTTAGTAGCCTATCAACCATAACAGGCGCAGGAATCTGCAATACAAATGTCCGATTATTCCAGCCATCGAAGTAGCAGTAGCAAGCGAGACAAGTATAGCTCCTATGACGACAGAAGGAGTAGAGAACGCAGAAGCAAAGAAGATCGAGATTCTGGTTATGATCGTGGACGACCAAGAAGCCGATCTCGAAGCAGACCCCGTCATAGTGGAAACGACGGCTCGTCCAGTACTTACAGGAGTTCTCACAGCAAACGAAAAAGGTCGTACGAACGAGATTACGATTCTTCAAGATATGGAGAACACTCACGCCACGATTATAACGACAAATATGATCGAGATAGCGACAGAGATAGACATAGAGACCGAGACAGACATCAGCGGGACCGAGGAAGAGATCGGGACAGGGATCACGACAGAGATCGAGGAAGGGACAGAGATAGGGACTCTGACAGACACTACTCTTCATCAAGGAGATCCAACTCTAAGTATGAAGGAGAGCAAGGTCCAGACGATACGGAAAAGGCACCTTCGTCATCGACAAGGAAGAGCTATAGATCGCATAGCAGGGAACATCGAGAGCGGAATTCTCGACAGGATAATGATAACAAATCGGTAGCTGCCGTCCCGGCACCTACATCGTTCGATACTGATTCTCTTCCCAAAGCTCCTGCTGCATACTTTCAGCAACAGCAGCCTCATCACCGCCCTCCAAGCTGGAATTATGATACAAATTCATATGCTCAGTCAAACGCTACAGCATGGGTCGGTGCCACTGATGTATACTCTGCATCAGCAGAAGCTTACAACCAGCAATATGCAGGCTATTATGGGAACCCAGGCGATTATTACCACGACAGCTATAACCAGCAAATATACCACTCAACCGATGGAGTACCACCGCCGCCTCCACCACCCTTCCCATCAGCTCAAACCGACAAAGATCCAATGTCTATACCACCTCCTCCTCCTCCACAGCCAATGCCAACGTGGCCACGGTATTCATATGATGGCTTGCCTACTGGGCCTGCGGCCGATCGAAACAACACGGTGGTAGCAGCCGACAGTCAAGCTAACGTCAGAGTACAATCGGACGCATGCCACACCTTGGGAGTGGACAATATATCGCCAAACATTAATTTGAATGTCCTGAAGAATATTGGGTACCCAGTCAAGGCATCGGATGAACCCACTGAGAAGTATGAAAAGATTGGTCAAGTAGGAGAAGGAACATATGGGTAAGATGCAGTGAATTTAAACAATGATGCTGATGGTTTACATGTTAATCGAAATGTTTCTTTTGGACAATAGCAAAGTCTACAAGGCGAGGAGCAAAGTGACAGGCGAGTTAGTGGCCCTCAAGCGGATACGGATGGAGTCAGAAAAAGAAGGTGTAAGTTACTGTAGCTGCATTTCATTTCATTGTCTTCATTCCAACAAATTCTTTTTTGGATTTCCCTAGTTTCCAATTACGGCCATGCGTGAAATCAAATTACTGCAGAAGCTTCGGCATAAGCGAATTGTACAGCTATCCGAGATCATGGTCTCCAAAGGTAAGAAAGCCCGACTTACACGATGAATTGTAAAGTAGCGAGATTGACTAACATATGAAATGGTAGGCTCCGTGTATATGGTTTTAGAGTATATGGACCATGATCTGACAGGGGTTTTAGGACACCCCGAGTTCAGATTTGAACCTGCTCAGGCAAAGTCTTTAATCAAGCAAATGTTGGAAGGCGTAGCGTTCCTGCATCATATGGGTGTCTTGCACCGTGATATCAAAGGTAAGACAAATGCGCTGTACAAGGAGCCTTCAACAAGCTTTTTGTTATCATCATGCTAAGATTCTCCTTGCGACATAGGATCAAATCTTTTGTTGAATAAGAAGGGCGAACTCAAGATTGCCGACTTTGGTCTAGCACGAATCTTTCAGAAGCGACGCACACACGACTATACCAATCGAGTCATTACACTATGGTACCGACCACCGGAACTACTCCTGGGAGCCACAGCTTACGGCCCAGCTGTCGATATGTGGAGTGTAGGGTAAGAATGGTGGTGATGACCGTGCTGGCCGGTAGGCAGAGATTAAATCATTGCGTTACAGATGTATCATGCTTGAATTTTTTACTGGCAAGCCAGTGTTTAACGGCAGTGATGAGATATCACAACTTGAAATCATCTACAAAATTATGGGCACACCCGATGAGACGATTTGGCCAACGGTTGTTGATCTACCGTGGTGGGAACTGATGCGTCCGAAGCAGCCTCTGCCAGCCAAGTTTCGTGAACTCTTTGCCAGGTATGTTGACTATGAAGTTTTGCAACAATGCTTGTGAATATAGTAATGATACGAAATCCTATTAGTCTCATGTCAGATGGAGCGCTTGAGCTTTTAGAAGCGCTGCTTGCTCTTGATCCATCGAAACGGCCATCCGCGTCTGATGCCCTGAAATTTCCATACTTCGTGGCTGAATCACTCGACACAGGTTCACCGGCAAAGTAAGCTACTTCTCAATTGTTATTTTTTTTCTCTCTTTTGTGGTGATATCACATCACATCCACTTCAGCGGGCGCTAACTCGTTACCAATAGCTTATTAGAAATTACTGGCGATTGGCATGAGTATGAATCGAAGCGAAAACGCAAGTCTGGCACTTCATCTGCTTTGAATGGAAACGGAGATGTAAAAAAAGCATCTGTGACCGATAAAAGATAATACAATGTTTGAACTTGTCATCTATTATCCTATCAGCCTCTTCCACTGTGTGCTTGTGTGTATATCGAGGTCAAGGGATACTATGCAGATACAGCATATAGGGACGTGTAGCAAAACCTCTGGTATGGCGACAAGCCGACAAAACTAGAATATTTTGATGGCCGTCCAAGACCCAGAAATGCAGACAATTGTTGCTGAATTGAAAATGTGTTTAGTGTTTGTTCGAGTCAAATATTCAAGATTAGCAGACAAAAGGTTTACATTCCTCGCTATCGCAGACGTTTTGACATCGTAAACACGACTGATCTCACAACGCAAAGAGCCAGAGAGAAGAAATATGAGCGATGATGGCGCACTTTGATGCCATACTACCACATCGTAGATGTGACTTACCTTTGACACGACCGGCCATGACAGCATGGGACCATTCTCTTTCTGTATGCATCCTTTCGTGCCTGGCTCGGCTTGCCTGTTTTTCGATAAATAAGGGGATCCCCTGGCTCCCGCCGTTGTTCACTTTCCTCTTTTTGTTACGGTTTAGCAATAATCCCTTTCTTTTGAGTTACCATATCCATTAGCCTTTGTCTTTCCCGTACTGTCGATCTTTATCAAAAACTACAGATCTTGATCCAACAAGTCTCGCAACAGCCCCACCACGTCTACAACAAAATCAAACCCATCTTGATACAATCTATCTACTTGTGTTATGTCCTATTACATTTTTCCTCCATCATCCCAAATATTCACAAATGGCGATATGTCATGGTTGAACGAGGTACCTATCTATGTTCAGTCTACATTTTTTTTTTCTTTCGCTGGTTGGCAATGAAATTTCTCAAGTTGAAATTGTCTATGGAATGCCTTACCCTTTGTTTCCTGGTCAACTATGCTAACATCAGCCTCAATTATTTTTACTCCATCCAGGATAAACTATCTACAAGCTCAGTGATGCTAGAGGGACAAAAGATGAGCATGGCCCCGCAAGTCAACTGGGTCAATATGCAGCAAAACCATCTGTTCTCGCAATCTCAGGTAAAAATTTCTTTCGAAATTGATAGCAGCATTCTTTGAGTTTCATAGCTTCAGCCTTTTTAACAAATGATACTATGAATACAGCTAGAAGCTTATGAAGGTGAATCGCAAGTCATGGCTGGTCTCGTGGCTTCGGTTACAAATGATCGCCATCAAAGGGGTGCAGGCTATCCTAACGATGAACGTTGCACGCAAACATATGAATGCGATCCCGTCTTCGACCATAAAACACAGGTAAAAAAAAATTAATAGACATGATTTTATGAAAAGACATGAAACTAACCCTGCAATCAGTCGATATATGCATGTCTTCCCCAGGAAGCTGAATTCTCTATGGACACTACGTCTGACTATTCTTCAACGCAATCTGTTCTTGACGACACTTGCAACTCCATTACAGGCGGATCGCCTATTGTGCCTCGCATTCCAAGCAAGCGATCGACATCATCACCCCCGTCCAAGCGAAACAAAAAATCCTCAACATACTCAAGATGGACCTCAGAAGAAGATAGTCATCTACGACAGGCCGTTATGCTATACGGCCCTCACAAATGGTCTCTAATTGCTTCGCACGTACCCAATCGAACTCCGATGCAATGTTCAACGCGCTGGCTCGGTGCATTGAAGTAAGTGTTTCTCTCTATTATAAGTGTTGGCCACACTATATATGAAACTCATCGTCTTCTAGCCCCAACATATACAAAGGAAGATGGACGCAGCATGAAGATGCGGTGCTTCGGTATGCAGTACAAGAATATAGCAACATCCCCGACGGAGAAGATGGCGCACAACCCATACCCTGGAACAAGATTGCGCAACGTATACCCAACAGAACCGGAATTCAATGCCAGGCGCGCTGGACGGAGGCATTGGACCCTACGGTGCGAAAGGGAAAATGGAGTGAACCAGAAGACGCTTTACTTCGAGCCGGCGTCCAGACGTATGGCAAATGTTGGATCCGAATAGCTGAATCGATTCCTGGCCGTACGCAGCGACAATGCAGAACGCGTTGGGTGCAGCTAAAGTATAAGGAGGAAAAGCAGAGTGCAAGAACAAACAGCAAAGCATCGGATAAATCTTCATCGGATGCTGCACGGCGAATTCACCACTCCCGTCAAAGATCCAGTGTTCATATCGAAGACGCCGTGGCATCCACATTACCCTTATCATCCTCTTCATCTACAGTGTCATGGGAAGGAGAAAGACGAACACCCTTCGATGATGGGTCATCTGATATGGTGCAAGTGGCGAGCAACAACTTCTTCTCAGCAACAGATTTGAAGCAATATCATCAAATGGTTCCACCCTTCTCTGACGTCAAATTCGAAGTATCTCGGATATACATACCAGGATTTGGATTAGCCACCACCGACGACTGGCCGCGATGATCTGTCTTTACCATCTACTGAACTTACTCGCCATACTCAATTCATGTACAATAGCTTTCTGATGTCTTCTTCTTAAGATTGATAGATTAAAAAAACAATAAATTTGAAGAAAAAAAACCCGGTATATGGTCTTTTGTACTGTGGCTGGATTATTGTTACATACTGTCGACGGCCATAATTTTATTTCAGACGAGACGAAAAAAAAAAGAAATGGATGTATTGGTTGTGTATAAACAACATGATATAATTTGCTAATGCCTCAGCTAGCAAACGACTTTGCCCTTCTCCAAAAACCCGTGTTCTCCGTCTCCACCAAAGAACGGTGGGCAAATGCAAAACTTGATTTTCCCTTCGGTTTTGCCTTTGACCTCTACCATGGTTTCATCGTCAAAGGATTGTTCACCTTCCTGGATAGGCAGGATGCTTATATCAACGTCTTGACCTCGGATAGCAATAGAGAGTTTCAAGCTCTTGTCTATGATTTCTCGAATTTTACTATAATAAGCTCCATTGCCATCTTGAGCAGCTTGATCTGTTTCGCGCATGACAGGATCATATATTTCAGCCAGATCATTATAGACGACTTCCAATATATGCGCCCGAGCAGACTGGGCTTCCATTTGGATATCGGTTTCTGGCTTGCTCTTGGCAATGATAGCCGTCAATTGCTGTCGCAGGCGGGTAGAGAATTCCGAGCCGTGGTCTTGCAACCAGCGACTCATTTCAGAGTACGCACCATTGATATGTAACCCAGGATACAACGGGCTTTTGAAAATCAGGTTGTTCAAATGCTGGTGGATTAATTTTTCTGTGAGCATGTTGATATGACCGTGTTCCAAAGGGGTTCCCAGCTCAAGCAAAGGTAAGTGCGGCCACAGGGCTTGGAATTTTTCAGTGGCTTTTTCACGATCTGCCTTCTTGTTGAGACTCATGACAAACCGGGTAATGCCGTACTTTAGAAGTTTGAAGGAATCACGAATGGTTGATAGATCATCATCGGTGGCTCGTATAATTTTAGTGTGTTCAAAGAAATTATGCTCAATGCGTGCATACTCTTGTTCTCGTCGATGCAGCTGCTTCCGAGTTTGCGCCAAGTCGCCGTTGAGTTCTTTGTTACGTATAGTCTCTTGCTCTAAATCTGCTTGTAGTCGGTTGAGCATCAAGTCGTAGTGCTCCAGTTGCTTTAAAAGTTCCTCTTTCGATTGTTCAGACAATGGGTGTTCTTCTACTTCTGTGGGTTGGCTCTGGTCGAGCGGATTGTCGGTAGAATTCTGTTCACTTTGATTGTCAGGATGCCTGTCTTCTTCACCAATGGGCTCGTCCGCAGGGGTATATGATGAAGCTGGATCGCTCGACGATATAGCTTCTTTGGCCGCCATGAGTGACGACGTACGCTCTAGTCGACCTTCTATGGTTGGAGTCATGTTAGGATGTGGAACCAAATGAAAAAACAAGAGTCCCTGATATTTTTAGGTTAAAGTATGGAAGTCAGCTTACGGAGGTTCACTTCGTTTCTGGACTGTGGAACGGAATACCGGTTGTTTTCGTTGCCAGCTAGATAACTATACTCGGCTCCGTCACGATAATTCTCCATGACCGAATCTCTGGATGGGGCTTCGAATGAAAAGCTAGTCGTCTGCGATCGCTTGTCGAGTAAGGGGCGGTTAAATTGTGGCGCAGGGTTAAACCCAGACGTCTCACGAAAGGTGTTATTATTCCGTTGAATCACAACGTCAGAAGAAACCGAGCGATTGAATCGAGGTGGACCATTGGAGTAGAATGTCGGACTGGAAGGACTTGAGCGATCATTAGACCAGGAATTGAACATGGTAAGTGAGAGTGGAACAAGCCTTGGCCATCCCCTTTGCTTACTAGCCGCTAAGCATTTATCGGTCACTCAGCTGAGCGTATTAACAACGTAAAATCGACGTAGCGTACTATTTCCGTAATTCGTCCTATCCATTTTGGTTTTTTTTTTTCTATGAAAATTGGCAAGGCAAGTCCACGATAGAACGTAATCGCATGCAGACCACGCATGGTCCACAAGACTGTACATTAGTTCGCGGTCTGGCATCGGCTCTAAAATCATAGGAGTTGCATCCTCCACTTTGACCTAAAGCCAATTTTCTCAGCGGGAAGAGGGGGTTTTTTTATATGAACGCAACATCTGAAATTAAAGAAAAGAATGCATTGACATAAATACAGCAGTAGCTCCCCCGTTAGAGCCGCACTATCATAATTATTGAGCTACAACTACTCAGAGGCATTAAGAAGTGCAGTGCGTTCAGATGGTTCATCTTCTTGACTGCTATGGATTTCATCAATGCCAAGTCGCTTGCTACGGTAATGCCATACTATGCACATGACAAGCAGGGTGCCTTGTAGTATGCCAGTCACCATGTAGGTGATCCATGCCGTCCAGTTGGTACCAGGTCGTGTAGCAATGGAATATACAAAAAGTGCAGATCCTGTAGTATGGTTAATGAATGGTGTCGTATGCACGTTACCAGTTCTGCTTTCTCTTACCTGGTGTCTGGAGTAGCATCATAGGAATGCTCAGAGCTCCCACAGTCTACAAGTAATGATAGCGGTAAATCAAAAGATTCTCAAGCCCGCCGTACAGCCATTTTGCTCCAGATTTCTTTTCTCTTTACCTTTCTGCGCCAAGTTTTCCAAATTTGCGGTAAGTACTGGAAAGCGGCCAATATCATGCTCAGAATGCCAAGTATGGATGCCCAAAGATTGGTGGCATAATGTTCTGGGCCACCAACTACTTTCAGGAGAACAGCTGTAACGATCACCGACGCAACCAAGTGAACGACACAGGTGACAGCTATGCCCAGAGATATCTTCCATTCAGCACTGCGTTCAACGCCCCTTGGTAAATCCAAATGCAAAGAACTGGGTTTATGTGGAGCATGCTTGAGTTCTTCAGGGAAGTAGAGTAAGAATAGGATGAAACTGGTGAAGATATATGAGATTATGCAGTTCACGATAATGGTTCGGCGGACTACTTACATGATGCAAAACATACACCACTGCAATCCAATCTGGAATACTCCCATCAGACTTTCTAAGCACGATCCTGTAGACTGCAATGCACTCATTTACAATCGCTTTCTATAAATTGAAGAAAACCATGTATGTAGACTTACCAGCATGCTGCAGCAAGTGATGGCATCCCACTGTAGTAATATGATATTAAGAAAACTTGACGTGGCCGAAACAACTCCAAGCAACAAAAACCATGCGCTGAAACCTTCGCTGGTTTTGTTGGATATAATTCTATAGTGCTGTAGGGACAGAGAGTTGAGTCACTGTGCATTGTGCTATTCATGTTGTAATTCTCCTTACTTGCGGAAGGTAAGACACCACCAGTCCTACGCACAGGAATAAACTGATATACAAGGCATAGACATCGTGGTGCGGCTCACATATTTTGTCGTGTACAGAAAACGTCGTCAAAACTTCAGCATTCCAACCAGTTGATTTCGTTAGCTCTTCCATGGGAACAGATTAGGTCGACTGAAGTGGAGTGAAGGGGATTTGGGGGCCAGGACTTGGTTGCAGGTGACTCGTGACTGGCTTCATCTCGAAGTGTCAGCAGGAGACACCTATTGGAATTATTACCCAAGGCTGTTCCGTACTTGCACCTGTTTACCATTGGGATATTGGATTCAACGGACTATACGATGATTGCCTGCCGATTGCATATTGAGTATGGACTTTAATTTTAAGCTCGCTTAGGTCAATTATGGATGTATAGATCAGATTTGTTCATTTTTATCATTGATTGTTACTCGTTTGATGAGAATACTAGTCATTCAATACGCTTTATTCTTCAGCTGGTGTAGGCTTACGCTACCTGTCTGTTGCTTACAAGGTAGTTGCAGTTTTTGGCCAAGTGGATAACATATCACGTGCGCAGTTTCAATTATTGCTAATGGGAGGGCGATCAGACCGTGGTCACTGTCCCGTACCTCTCTCGTGCTAATGGCCCTGGAAGCACTGACTGCACGACCGAATCTGGAAGACAATGAAGAGTTGTTTTCCAGGCTGGCCTTACAGCTTACTGGCAATCAGAAACAGCTGATAGAAACGTCACAATGGGCACGAGATTATGTCGCCACGCTTACATCCATGTCCCTGGAAGACCTGCATGCACAACCACATAAGCTCACACAGGAAGATTCAGCCGTCGAGAGAGAAATCATGACACTGGCATTTAAAGAATACCCCACATTTATTCGAGCCGAGAAATGTCGAAGCGACATTGGTGACAGTTTCGTCAAGATGGAAGATCAATTGAACAACCTGTCACAGTCACTGCCTGATTTCGAACAGCTATGCAAGGAATTCGCTACAGATGCAAAAGCCTTGACGGAAGAGAGACAGAAAACCGAAAAAGTCCTAGAAGACTTGGATGTCCTTGTCGACATTTTTGAAATCCCTCAGCTCATGGATACCTGTGTTCGAAATGGCTATTACTCTGAGGCGATGGATCTAACAGCACACGTATCACTTTTATTAATGCGCTACAACAACATTCCCATCATACAAAATATTCACGAAAAAGTCCAACGGTCGTCGGACATGATGTTAATACAGCTCATCTCTCTCTTGAGGGGCCCGATCAAGCTACCAGCCGCCATGAATGTCATTGGCTATTTGCGACAGATGAGTTCCTTCGAAACAGAAAATGAATTACGAATATTGTTCTTGCGATGTCGCGGTGACTACTTGAACCAACGCATAGAACATGTCAAGAAAGTCAGTACGGTTGAATTGGATGGCAAGACCGATTGGCAGCGGTTAGGAAGAGATTCCTTTGAGTACATCAAGCAATACATCGATGTCATCCGAGAACAAGTATTTGAAATCATCACGCAATATAGCTCAATGTTCTCCGACAAGCTATACGGATCAACAGACGATCAAGCGCAGTCTGGTACCACAGAGCTGCTCACGGCAGGTGCAACACTATCTGACTATGTCACGTATATATTGGAGGAAATGCGGCGGACGATTGAGGAACATCTAGTCAACATCAAGGATATCTCACAATTGTCGTCTTTATTGACTCAACTCATGTACTGTGGAATGTCCTTAGGCAGAGTCGGGCTGGATTTCCGATCACTATTTGCCATGCGATTTCAAGACGCCATGTTGAAACTCACGCAAAGCTTGATTGATGATGCAAAGAAAGGGTTTCTGGATGCCATTATCAAAGCTAAAACTGAAAATATACCACCCTCGCAATGGATGGCAACCAAATCCAGTAGCAAGCAGCAAACGGAGGAAACACCAGAGGGACAAAGCAGACAGCAGATAGTGTCTCAATTAATAGAATATCCCGTCATTGCTGTTTTTACCAACGCTATATTAAGCTTGTTCAATGAACTTCGCTTATTGGCTCCCATCGCCCTTGTCCAGCCTATCAACAACTACCTCGAGGCAACTCATTTGGAAATTGCTCAACAAATCCAAATTTATGCTGCGCCTTATCTTCTCACTGATAGCTCGACAAAGCAGAACATCAAGACCGAGCAAAGCGTCATACGATCGTTTGCTTCTGGTTACATTCGATGTTGTGTACCGTATTTGCGACAGTGCCTACTGGATGGCATCTATGCTGACGTGTACCTTGAAGAAGTCAGTAGTAATGGATTAGAAAGCGAGATGAAGGATATTCTTCCCGTGCTGAGTGAGCTTGTGAATGTAGAAGACGCCGCCTTAGAAAATCAGGCTCGAGATGAGCAGAGCGAAGTGGTTTAAATTGCCGCTTTGTGGTAAAAAATAAAAAAAAATCCCACCCAGAACATCTGCTGACCTTTCAAGTTCATTCTCTGTCACACCTATAGCCTATTTTAACAAGCAAGACGGACCATGTTGAATCCTGCTATATGGCTACTGTTGCTATCGATATCCATGCTGATCGGCTCATTCCTAGCCGGTAGCGTACCTCTGGCATTCAAGCTCTCTGAAGCGCGATTACGATACTTGTCGGCTTTGAGCGTCGGTCTTCTGATGGGCACCGCGCTGCTGATCATTATACCAGAAGGTGTAGAAACGTTGTACTCGGCACAAGAGCTTGGTTCAACTTCTTCAGCTTTGCCTCCCTCTTCCATTCAAGGGAGGCACATTCCTGCTGCTTGGCAGGATGTCCACATGGCTCCAGCCAATTGGGACCATGTCACGTTGGACCGCCGAGTACCGCCAAGCGACGACACCATCAAACAATATGGCTCCAAGGTTGACATCAATGATGATATGGATGATGTCAAGCCGAAAGGGGCTATTGACCATGCTCAAGCGTCCGACGTACCCATCAACCATGAAACTTCAGCACATCAATACATTGGTCTGGCACTAGTGTTAGGGTTTGCTATCATGTTTCTTATTGATCAAATCAGCTCCCTTCATGTTCATGGCAGCAGTTCCAACGGCCATCCCACACCCATTGAATTTACGGAATTGAACCTCATGCTTGAAGCGGTGGAGGAGGAGGATGAAGAGGATTTAGAGGAAGAGCAGCAACGGGATGATGAGAATGAAACGACGCCGGCCAACAAGCAAACCCTTCCTCGTCGCGACCTATCTCCAACTTCAAGGTTCCGCCACGCTGCTCCGAAAGGGCCTTCCCAAATGACTCCGACCGTCGGCTTGGTAGTGCATGCTGCTGCTGATGGTATTGCCTTGGGAGCGTCAGCAAGGCATCCACATTTGTCGTTTGTGATTTTTTTCGCCATCATGATCCACAAGGCTCCTTCGGCTTTTGCCTTAACCACTGTCCTCATGAACGAGGGGTTCATGCGAGCAAGAATCCGTCGTCATTTGTTTGTGTTTTCCATGGCGGCTCCGGTTGGGGCCATTCTAACCTATGCGGCTCTCTTGTTCTCGGGCAGTCCCGATGACCAAAACATGGCGTGGTGGACTGGAATGTTATTGATCTTTTCTGGAGGCACGTTCTTGTATGTTGCCATGCATGTCATGGAAGAAGTCAAGAACCATGCTGCTAAAAAGAATACCAACTTCCGTGTCAACGGCGGCCATAGTGACAAGATGACGCGTTCAGAAGTTGCTTGTGTTTTGATTGGTATGTTTATACCTGCTATACTAAATATTGAGCATGGCCATTGAAACAATATCCGATGTGATAGATTTCTTGTACATTTAATTTCCCCCATTTTCTGTTGGGCCTTTTTTTTTTTTATTTTCTTTTTGTTTGGCATGTTTCTGTTTAATATAAACGAGCAATTTTTGGTCTATTCCTGAAAGTGATCCATTCTATCCAGGATTAATTTCTCAATGGCATCGACTTGTTGTTGGATGGTAAGGTAGCTTGTATCGAGTTCGACGGCGTCGCTTGCCTGTTTCAATGGACTGACTTCTCGAGTGCGATCTTCGTGATCTCGTTGCTCTAATTCGGCCTTGATCTTCTCCACCGTCTCGCCTGACTCCAGTTTATTTCTCTTGACCATTTCATCGTACCGACGTTGCGCTCGTATTTGACTGTCGGCGATGAGGAAGACTTTGAGCTCGGCATCGGGTAGGATGACGGTACCGATATCACGTCCATCCATGACCATTCCCATGATGGATTTACCATGGTGCGTGACGCCTTTTCTACCTTCAAAGGTTTCTGGGTAATCGCCACGAGCCAATCCTCGTTGCATTTCAGCAAGTGCCTCTCGCACCTTCTTGTTAGCGGCAACGCCACCTATGTTGGATGTAATGGTGGAGGACCGAATTTCTGAAGAGATATCTTCTTTCTTATCGAGAATGACAGATGTCATGTTGGGGAATGTGATAGTGGTTGCTGCAGCAAGCTTGCCGATTTCCGTAGCGTTCTTAGGATCGGCTGGAGATATACCCATGCGCAAACATTTGAACGTTATCTATGGACGTTTTTGTGGGGTATGGGTGAGCAGTTGAACGAGGTGTAAACCTAAAAATTGAGTTGTCCTGGTGCTTACCGCTCTGTACATGGCTCCGGAATCAATGTACCCGAATCCTAGCTTCTCTGCTAACAATTTAGCAGTAGTGCCTGTGGGGTCATGGTAAGGCAAATCAGCCGTCAACGAAGGTTTCAGTGGTTTCTTTTATGAATTATACTTTTTCCCGAGGCAGCTGGTCCGTCGATAGCCACTCTGAATATCCTTGTGTGCGACATGGTATGGGGAATGAAAAGGAATGCTTCAATGACGGTATTATAGGGTTGCTGGCGTCTTTTCTTTTTTTTTTTTTGGCGCGCGCGGCGGCTTGACATCACGTACCGCCGCCGTCACTTCAGTAGAAAAATATCCGTTTCTCTAAGCTAGACAGCGCACCATGCATTTTTAAACCGTTTCTGAATATGGTGGTTCAGTGTACAGACTATCGATTTTATTGCTCTACGAGGCTATAGCAGGCTTCCATATCGCTTTTGCGTAAAATGTCCGCGTTCAGCTTATGCCAAACTGTTGATGGAAGCAGCAATACACATAACGGTTGCTATCAAGTAGCCCAACGTATAGCTCTTATTCTACCCTTTATGACCACGGCGTTCTTCAAGCTTTTGAGCAAAGAAGCCCTCAATGTCCTGTTTGGTAACCGTCTTGTTGGTGTCCTTGAAATTGGTCAAAAACTCTTTGATTTGCGATGCCATGGTGTTGTAAGCAATGGTACTCTCTATAGCCTTGACTCGATCCATCCGCATTAATTGCTTCATGCCTTCTTCGAAAATTGAATTCCCTGCATCCTCATCTTCTTCTGGTTCGTACGTGTTTTCTGCTGTCAGAAGATACGAGATATGGTTATCGAGATATGAGTGCCTGCACTGTTGGAAGGAATTGTTTTAGACATTGATATCAAGTGTGTGAGGGCATTCGTTGTAAGGCGGACTATATTACCTTGTCACATCTACATAAGCCATCACGCCAAGTTTCTCGTAAAAATACGTCTGTTTTGTATTTCAGCTTATCCGCTAATCCCGATGAACCCAGTTAGTTGGAGTATCGCCACCGAAACCCATTATCATGAATAAATTCATACCATGAAATGCTTTTGGATCATGTGCCTGGCTTTCCACATCCGTTGTTGTTGGAAGTTCAGCATCTAATTTTGTTTTCTTGGATATGCTTGCTTCGAGTACATCGCCTTCGTCAAGGCTACGCTTCAATGGGTTTCCATGGCTAGATGCCACTCTAGTGACTATATCGTCAAGTACATGTGTACCCTTTTTATGGTCGATGAGCCGAGTTACTTTGTCGCCATTTTCTATGATACCCAAAATAAATCGTTTGTCTACGGTGTTCACTACGAATGGATACTTTGCAGTGCAATCCCGACAGATATAATCGTCCCAATCATCTGTAGGTGGCACCTGTTATGATGGCACTTATTAGTCAATGTTGTATATACTTCATCTATGATGTCGGATGGTGCTCACCTTGCCTATGCACGCTTCATGAAACCAATCTTCGCATGTCACGCACTATGAGAACGAAAGGAGTTAATATCCATCCTACCACTACGATACGGAAGCGCGAGTGGGTAACATCATGCTCCACTTTTATGCGACTCAATGTCAGTTCACATTTGCAGTCATCTTTACCTGATACATGGTTCCCTCTTCCTTTTCTGGATCATACTGCACTTCGCACCTATGCAACGTAGCGAAGCGGGGTCAGTTTTTCGGTCAAAAATTTCAAGCCTCGTAGAGATGGTACCTACCGACAATACTGTCCGATGAAATTATGATTGTAAGTGTTATCATCGTTCCGAGAACCGGCTTTGGATTCCATATCCAGTTCACAGGCTGCTCCGCCAAACTTGCTCTTCAGGCCACAATCGCAGCGGAAATTGCGCTTGGGAAACAATTCCAGTACTTCGTGATCAGCATGGCATGCAATGGAGCATCCATAGCACATTCCAGCAGGGTGGTGTGGGTCCAGGTTGGTGCAGGTCTTGCAAGCATAGACAGCTTGGCGTATGTGGCCTAATTTGAAAGTGCAATTCTCAAACTTCCCGGGAAGAATATCAGCAGCCTCCTTTTCGAGCGCCAGCTGGTTTTCGAGGTACTCGACTGCAGTTACTGTTTTCTCTCCTGAAGAGTCTGTCATATTCGAGGTCTGAAAAAAACGCAAGGACGTGTGGCCGTTACGATTTCCAGCGCGAGGCGTTGTTCCAATTCGCGTCGGTCGGCTTTATGTGAAAAAATTAAATTATCGAGTGACAGCGCAACGTCACCCGGCCGCGCGTTAAGCTGGTGAAGGACATCATCGCGGTGAAAACGCAAAGCTACCCTTCTTATTTTTCTACACCCTATATCAACCCATAATGGAGTGCTTGTTCGGCATTACTGGAAAGGATTTTGCCTTGATGGCAGGAGATACGGTTGCAGCACGTAGTATCGTTGTTATGAAGGCGACCGAGGACAAATCGCGTGCCCTTACTCCACATACCGTCTTGTTCTATACTGGTGAACCGGGCGATACCGTCAACTTTGCTGAATTCATTCAACGCAACATTCGGCTTTACGGAATTCGAAACGGTATAGAATTGCGTCCCAAAGCTGCTGCAAATTATACCAGACGAGAGCTCGCTGATTCTTTACGAAGCAAGGTACAGTACAGGGGCTGATCATGAGGTGGCCGATGCGAAGGCGAGGCAAGCACAAGCATGAACCCCCCAATGTTCTTTCTATGAAACATCCTCTGCAGCCAAACTAACTGAAATTTCCCCCCTTTACCATTTCACTTCACAGCGGCCGTATTCAGTCAATATGCTGATTGGAGGATTCGACACAAAGACTGGTAAGCCAGAATTGTTCTGGCTCGACTACCTTGGTGCTATGACCTCGTTATCATATGGTGCTCAAGGATACGGAGCTTATTTCTGCACATCGCTGATGGATAGATACCATTATCCCGACATGGACGTTGAGGAAGCAAAGGAGTTGCTCCGCAAGTGTCTGGAAGAACTCAGAACTCGATTTATCGTCAATCTGCCCAAATTCACTGTTAAGCTTGTCAACAAGGATGGCATTACGGATATTGAATTGTAAATCAGAAAGAAGGAATTCCAACTTGCAACGTGTGTGTGATTTTTTTTTTTTTTACAAATAAACCCTGTACTCTTTTTGAAGGTATGAGATTAGGACGGACGGGAATGGAGAAGATGTGAGGCAGAGAGTGTATCACGCATGCCAAGTAACAACAAGGTATCTTTGTGTTATATAAAATAGTGTCTACGTAAGCTGCGGTGCATTCTATGTAGTACGTCAGGACGGTTTACGAATGGAGAGGCAAGGCATCGAAAATAGAAGTGATGATACTCATCAACCAACCGAAGCATGTATCGGTTTGCGCAACGGTGCCTTCGTCACGATGTTGGTCTCCGAGGCCAAACTCATCCACGGCTGCTGACTCCAGATGCGATGGCTTCAAAGCCCAAGCAAGTCGACGAAGCTCTCTATCGGTAATAGAGGGGTTCATCTGGAATTGAATTGTTTTCTCGGGCTCGTCGATCACCACCGTTGTTCGTTGCGGCTCAGTTGACTGGGCGACAACGTGGAAGCCTAGTATCTCAAGGAGGAGCTGGGGTTGTTCTATGGTGACCAATCGCACTCGCGGCATGTCCCAAATAGCAAGGCGTGAGTGTTTTCGTTGATAATGAAGGAAAGCAGCCAGTCCGCGAATGAATCCTTGTAGAGTGTCACCGTGCTTTTTGGCGAAAAGCCCCACCATCTTCCGTCGGTCTTGGTCGCTGAGTGCTAATGGCTTGGACTGCTCAACCACCTGGTCAATGTCACTGTCCAGTACCTGCTGCTGCCGTTGATGCCACGATTGACGTTCCTCTCGCTTGACTTGCACATATTCTTTCTGCTGTGCGCTTGGTAGGGTATAGGTATGGTCCTGTGAGACTGTGAATCCGAGCTGTGCAAGGCTGGCCGCTATGGCTGGATCCTGAGCGATGATCTCGACATGGTCACCTTTGTGCATGCATCCTGTTTCTACTAGAGCCACCAGCGCACTGGCATGTTGATCGCCATCAAAAGCGTTTTGACAATGAAGGCGCCATGTGTCCATTGGTAGAAATAAAGTCAACGTCGGCTGGCCAACCTTCTAGAAATTTGTATCCCCTCCGCTCCGTTTGGTCTGGCTAGATTTTTTCATCGGCATGCTGTTCAGATATACCCTAGAATCTACTGCTTTCAATGCTGCTGCTACATCGCGAGCTTTTTCCTTTTTTTTTTTTTTTTTAATCTGTTATATTATTACACTCTATTTCGAATCTTTAGCTTGATTTTGCTAAGTTGAGAATCAATAGAGTCTAATTGCTCCTCCAAATCCTCTTTACGCTTTCGAGACTGTGGGCCGCCTCCTATGATGGGTATTTTGCTGTAATCGGATTGAAGCTATGGGAACCCATTAGTCTATGATTACTGCACTACAAACACAGCAGTTCAACTTACTCGCTCTTTCTGCTTGACCAACATACGCATTTGATCGTCAAGGTCGTCGCCGTCGTCGCCGTATGTATAGATGCTATCTCGTTTGGACGCCATAGAGGTTCGCTTGTTAGGTGATGAGACAGTTTGATATTGCTCGTCGTGGTTTTCAAATGTGGTGGTGAAACGAGGAGACGAGTACCGGTCTTCGCTTTCTATAGAATTGATCGAGTGCCTTTGCGACAAGTTTGGCAAGGTGGAAATTTTCATGGATTGAATCTCAGGGCTAACAGGCAGATGTGTGAGTGAGCTGCTGGTGATGCATGCGTAGGATGGAGGTGCCCCAGTGTTGAACCTTACCTTGTCGCGGGAGTTATCCGTTCGGGGGTAGTAACAACGGGTTCTGGTCGCTCTTCTATTTTATTTACAACGTTCACTCGAAGTAGCTGTTCCAAGGTTGACTTTAGAACTTTTATCTGCTCTTTGCTTTGATCAAGCTGTCCCTGCAACGTGGAGTGTCAGTGTAATGCATGGAAGCCCGTCTTTATCAAGAGCGCTAACTCACCGTCAGTCGATTGATCTCTCTATCTTTCTTGCCTATTTGATCTTCATACTGTAAATGCTTTGATTCTATGTCCAGATTTTGTACCTGTGAAAAAAGACAGAGTTTAGACGTTATGCGCACAGACACGTTTTTCGCCATCAGTGGAAAAAGATATTCACCTCCAACTCTCTCCTCATTGTTTCCTTCTCACGTTCAGCATCCCTGTAGTGCAAATTGGTCGTTTAACAATTATGTTGGCGTGAAGAAACGGCACATGAATACACGAGTGAACTATTTTATTCTTAGATAAACCCCCCCCCCTGGCCATTTGACGACTGCTTACCTTGCGCTGGCATTGGCTGATTTGACCTTCTCAAGCAACATGTCCATATCCTGCATACTGTGGTCGTTTTGTTCCTATCAAGGGGGGTTCAGTATGGTGTATTGCACAATGGACGGGCATGAACGCGGTACAACGTACCTTTTGTGATTCTAAATGTGCATTCAGCCTCTCGTTTTCGTCGGTAAGGTCATCTACCATCTGACTTAAATAGTCCAAATCCTTTCCAATGGCTAGTTTCTGGCCCTGCAGCACTTTTATGACCGCTCTTTCGCGCTCAAGTTCTGATATTAATTCTTGTTCTCGGTTGCTGCTTACAGCAGGTTGAATGTCATCAAGAGAGTAATAAATTTCCTGGGTAGTCGGCATGTCTGCTGGCTTGGAGGGTTGTTCTAGCTCATTAAGGTTGGATGTGGCGGGCATGACAGCAATAGTCAGCGAATCCGCCTTTGCTATGCGCGGAGGCGACTCTTTTAGGGTATCATGGGAGCTAACGGATCGGACGGAAACGCTAGGCTGACGCAGACGGCTGGCTTGCTGTCGCAAAGACGAGCCACTGGATGTTCGGGGGATGGATGATGAGGAAGTTCTTAAGGAATTCAGTTTGGGCAGATTGGAGCGGGACGATGTGGCAGGTACAGTGTCTGCTGTGGAGGGTGGGACGATAGTATGAACATCGCCTGAATCAGGAATCAACCGGTTATCGACTGCATCGGTCGATTGTGAAAGGGTGATCTTGTTTTCGGAGGTAGTTACGCTGCTATTGGATGTATTCAACACCTTGGGGCTAGACAACGAATTGATCTGTGCAGTCTGGTTATTTTGTGTCATGGCACTCTCCATAGGGGTGACATTGGAAATGGTATGTACAGATTCTGGCTCAGCGGATGTCGCTTGCACAGGCGTATCCGTGACGCTCAAAGTCCGAGACGGTGGTGACCCAGTGACCTCAGGTACGGAAATGTTCATAGTACTATGTGACCTTGTGATGTTTCCAGTAGTCTCTGAAATGGTTCTTCGATGATTATAACTTGACATAAGGCTATAGTCGAAAGCACAAACAAACAAAAAAGGAACGTGGGTTTTTAAATAAGGTGTGAATATTCGGTGTGTGTGATCCATTGAAAATCCATCGGTACCTGAGACGTTTGTTTCTCCTGGTACTTTCAGAAGGCTCTATGCGTAAGCTGCTGGCGACTTCCGCCAGTTTGTCCGTGGATGATGCCCGGGACAAGATCGAAGCTGGCCATGGCCAAATGGATTATTGTTTGTTTTTATTGGCATTCAGAAAGTCGTAGAGGAATAGAGCTTACCAGGTCGGGAAGGAGTACTGTCACCGGAAGACTTTTGCTTTCCTAGCCCCAGCTTCTTCCAAAATTTTCCAGACTTGTCTTTCGGTGCTGTGGTTGACATGGTGGGGGGGCGATCAATGGCAGTGACAGCGAAGAAAAGCTGGACAGGATGGAAATTTTGGGCTAGTGGACAGTGGCTTTCAATAGGACTAATGTTGATTAATTTTATTTTTTGGCTTGAAATGCATTTTTAGAAGTACAAGATGAAAGGAAATGCAAACAAAGAGGTGTTGCTGAATCTTTGGGGCCATGGTACGGGGTCCTTGGCCATTTTATTGAGTTTTTTGATTGATGTGTCCTTGGGTAAAAAACTGAGCAGCTTGGTCGGTCTGTGGTTCTTTTTTTCTCTCTTTTTTTTGGGCACCAAACTAGCATTCGCCTTTGAACACTAATTGTGCTGTGGTGGGCTCTCATAATAGAGCATCTAATTAAGGTGTTGTATCTAAAACAAGTGCTTTTTTGGTTGGTTTGCGAGGGTTGCGCAATGTGATGAAAAAGTCTTTCCCAATGTAAAGACTGGCTTTCAAATAGGTTGTAATTGGTATACCGGGGGCTGTAAGATGTTGAGGTATAGATGGGCGATGCTGTCAACGCTGTCATTGAAGAACTGATTTATTCATCGTCATCTTCTTCGGCAGGCTCGCCTTTTTTTCCCTTTGCCGCGTCTTTCCGAATTGGAATCTTAACGCCCTGACGTGCGAATGCCCTAGACAGTGGAGTTGATTCTAAGGGTAACAAAGCATTAGATTCACATGACAGCAAGGGATGCTGGAATATCATTTTTTTTTTTTTTTTGACAGCTGTGTTCCTACCTATCATGCCTGGGAACTTTTTGGCGGAGAACACTGTGAAGGGATCGCTAAATGTCTGGGCAAGGACCCTGGATGGCGATTCATTAATTCCTTGCAAGTATGGCCTGTGCATTGAGATTGGGTTAGTGATCTATTGAGAAACTGGGCGTGCGGTCATTGTATTTTCCCGATACGTTACGATCCAACGTCCACTAGGGAAAATCCTAATCTAAACGTGCCTTCCGTGCGGATACTCAAGTCCTGAAACACAAAATAGATACCCAATTGATCTTCGGTGTCATATAGCTTGGCAGCGGATGAAACCAATGAGCCGATCAGGTTTCTGGTAGCAGCCGGTGATGGGGTGTCAATGTTGGTTCCAGAAGGGTTAGAGTCGGGATTTAGCTTGGTTCCAGCCACGGCTATCGTTGGTGGCGAGTGAGACGAAGAAGCTGCAGCTGCTGATGACATGGCTGCTGCGGCTGCACTGCTGTTACCAGGCGTGAGCATGGGTGCCTCGGATGGATGAATCACCAGGTTCACCTTGGACGAAGCATCGGCTGTCCATACATCACATAGCACTACATAGAATGAGACGTCCAGGTCGCTATAAAGTGCATTTAGTCTTTGTCATGTCCGATGAAGGCCGACGGACGCCGGTTCTCCGAAAAAAAAAAAAAAAAAGAAGAGAAAGAAAGATTTACCTGACTTGTATAGGATACCCTTCATTGGTAGTCACGGTCAACTTGATTATGGGAGGAGGAGTAATTGGACGTCTGTCTTTATCCCCAAAGCCGCACATGCGAGCTCTTTGTGGTTGTTGCACCACTTCCATTAGATATATGCTGCAAAGAAGAACGAGACCATTAGCCTAAATTGTTTGTTCCTAGTGTTTCAGTAGTCTGTGGGTGTCATAATAGCGAATTTTCCAGGGCGGTGTCAAGTAAGGGGGCAGAGGAGGTCGCCATAATGGCTAAATGTAGCCATCTTTCCATTTCTACTTACTTTCCGTACTCAGCCGTTGGTGGTCTATCATAGGGTGGCACCACCCAAGGGTACCGTAATGGATCACCTCCATCACGAGGCTGATGATGAGGATCCAAATAAGCCAACGACATTAATTCACCAAAGACATCCTCCTGAGACCGCGTCGCCTGCGACGATGGCACTGGGCCAGGTCGAATAGTGGATGTTTGAGTGTGTGTAGGTTGTGTAAAATAAGTCATAGCATCGGGGTGATCGAAAAATCCATGATGGTTCGTAGTATCATAGTGAGACCCTACTAAGCCTGGACCATCGTCGTCGTCTTGGCCCTCTGGTTTGGGTGCAATGCCCGGAATGCGATCTTCACATTGGTCATGAGGTAGCATGTTGAACCGCTCCGCGAGCGAGAGACCGGGCAGTTGAAAGTTGTAATAGCACAAGATAAAAAAGAAATCAAAAAAAAGAACTGGCTTGTTTCCAAATGGAACAGGTAGCTAAAGCGAAGAGATGGGAATGATCGTTCGCTACTAAGGGGGCTTAATGGTGAGGAAAGTAAGCCATAAAGAAGACTCGAAAAAATCAATGTAGAGGGAGAGGAGAGGAGAAGAGAAAAGAGAGAGGAGAGAAGAGAGAGACAGAAACTTGGAGTATTCTAGATTAATTGATTTGACCCAGGCGAATGGTATTCTCTCATTTTTTTTATTATTTAGGTCGGGAGGTATCTAGAGAAGAGAGGGTTGGTTATGTACAGCTGGTTTTCTATTTTTCCTTATGTCTTGCCACCCTTCTTCTACATCTCCGTTCCTTCATCCGTCCAAGAAACACGTCTTGGTGGGGAGGACATGGCACTTTCATTGAGAGGAGTTGCGCGAAGGCATGCAAAAGAAAGGCAAAGCGAGGAAAAAAAGGATGGAAAAGGGCATTAGTTGGTGAGTATCCGTCCAGTACGCCTGCTCATGGGTCAAAACCAAGGGAATGGAACCGGATGCAAGAAATTTTCTCTTCTAACCTCCACCTTGCCGATTTCTCTTTTCCTCGCAAAAGGGACTTCTTCCACCCCTCGGCCTGAAGAACAATCAACTTTTACCCACACTTCGGTTTTTTATTTCCATACAGCTTGATTCCCTTTTGGAGAAATATGCTTGTCTGTTAGCTCTAATGATTTGTTCAGAATTTAAGTATCAAAGGCAGCGGCCGAGAAGGGTAATATCGTTACACAAGCTATGCAAGCACTTATGCCACCTTCCCAATATGGCCAGAGTTGAGTCTTGCTGGGGGGGACGGTGGGTTGCTGAAGCTAGACAACATGGCCAGGAACACCATTGGCCCTGAGGCAAGCAGTGCCTGACCCTCTCATCCATCAGAAAATGCCCTGTGCATTGCAATTGACGCCTTACTTCGGGTCTGACCGCACCGCAAGACTGACCATGCAACTGTGTTTCAAAATGACTTTTTCGGCCCTCCCCCCCCCCTCCGATGGCCTGTCTATATGAGCCCACTTTTTCCTTGAAACTGTGTAAATGGACTTTTCAACATCTAAACGCGCGGTCTGCGACAAGGATGACACCGCCTTTTTCTGATCACCACTCACATAACCCAGTTGGTTTCATATGGGTGACGGTCGGATGTAGAAATTGGGATCGGCATGTATCAGTCGTTGTAGCGCAACCCTGCGCTCCAGTAAACGACAGGTTAAACACTGCAGCACCGGCTTTAATGCTTTTCATGTGCGCGAGCCCAAGCGTCATGATAGCCAACATGAAGGTACCCTACATACACTCCACCCCCAGGGATCATCGGCGCATTGCCTGATTTCAACGCAGTGTTTGTAATGCTCAATTTGGAAATTTACAGCTCAACGATGGGTGGTCATCATCGTGGATTGTAATGTCAATCGGCTAAAGTATAGTCCTTCATAGAGTGTCATTGGGTGGAAAGAGGAGGTGATCGAGATGGGGTAGGGTCAGTTATGAATTGCCAGGTGGTAGTTTCATTCGAAGCTATTATTTGGTTGGTTCCCCTTGAATCAGCCCCAATCCGTTGGGTGGGGTAAACCAACATTCATCATGCAAGGTAGAGACGATGGCTGGCTGCTGCTACCTTCGGCTTGGCGTATACGGAATGAGCGACCACCCCCCCCCCTCTTTGGCTGAAACTGGCTTTAAAAACCACCTGGCAATAAAGAACAAGGTGACCAAAAAAAAAAAAAAAGGTCGCTCAACTACAAATAAAGATCTTCGTAGCGAAAGTTCTATGGTCTCTGTTTTACCTATGAGCGATCTAAAGGTAACATGATAAACGGTATAGCCGCTGCCATAAACTCAGTCATACCAAGCCCGACCTGGTTATTGATAAACCGATGCCATCATTTCTGAAACATCAGCCTGTCCAATAGTTTAATCTAGACAGCCTCTGGTGTAACTCTGAGAAAATCGTTATACGCTAAAGAGTAGCTGCCTCCACAACACTTAAAAAATGCTTCAGGGCTGCCTATGCCGTCACTCCGAAATCCGGACCTCCGGGCTGACTTTTTCTCAGAAAATCCGATGCACGGCCAGCACTGGACAAATGAAATAAGGAACAAACAAAAAACTATGTATAGATGTAATGTGGATGGATATTAGTTTTAAGAGAAGGAAAGGAGTACAAATCGGTGGAAATGATAGTAGTTTTGTCGATGATGGTATTGAAATGCTAGCATTTGTATATAGTAGGGGGGTAGGTGGGTGGTTCTACGGATTTTAAAAGCATCTGGAGCAATTGTTCCAGCGCTGAGAACCACCTGTCCACATTCGCATAAAAGCAATGAACCGCTCTTGTTCGGCGGCAGAGACAAATGGTTCGCTGGCCGGCGAGGGTGCTTCGTTTTCGGTAGGCGGTGGTCGTTTGAGCTTGGGATCTGATCGAGCCAGTGCCACTTTGAGTCGCTCAATCTCCTGTTGATAATCCACAACCGCATTCATACCCGCAAACGGATCTTCTGCATCAGAAGTGCTTTTGTAGGCTTGGCGGTAGGGTGGTAGGGTAGTACTTGGGCATAAATCATCTGTCACATTGATATCTAGTGTGGTAACCGGCGTGGTCATGGATGTAAGTTGAAAGAAGAGACGAATAAATAAATAAAAGAGAGAATATAAAAAACAGAGGTTTAATATACATTACTACTTACAGTATGTCTTTTCATGATTAGACGTCTTGATAGGCGTAGTCGATTTGAAAGCCGTCCGGGAGGGAGTCTTGGGATGGCCATCATCACGAATGGGACGGTGATTCCCGTGACTTCGAAGTTCGTTCCATTGGCGATCTTCCACGTTATTGCTTAAAGTGGATGCTGACATTATTTTTTATATGCTGTTTGCCTTGGTATGGAATGGACTACTTGATACAATGATGGGAGGTGTTTGTTTTTTAAAAATGGATTAATGCGAGTGGCGGATATAATAATGTGAAAAAAGAACGCGAGTGCGTATATGTATAGAAAGAAATGGTGTTGATATCGAGCGGTTATGTACAAACACTTTCTAGTATGTGTCTAGTGCCTTAAACCAGAGTAGTGGTCGGCAATGTCAGTGGAATGAGAAGGCAATTGGGAGCATGTAAGAAAGGGCGAAAGTTAAAAAAAAATAAAAACAATACTGGCCAGAAAAAAAAAAATGCTTCTGAGTGTCAATGGGGTGAAAAAAAAAAATAAGGAGCTCAACTACGAAATTTTTCAAATTCTACGACGACGTTTCTTCATTTCCATTGGCACTGCATATTGGCTGGAAGGGTAGACTTGCGGGCCAATGAGGGAGGTTGGCATCCTATCATGGTTCTCAGTTGTTTCAGAAGATAGGTTCTGAAGGGATGAACCTCGTGAGGTGGGGCGACGGTTCAAGTGGTGATGGACAGCCATTTGTCGCTCGTTCAATTTGCGACGAGTATCCTGAACGCTTTCGCGCTCGGGAGCATAATAAACTCGAATCTGGCCACCATAAAATACAGTATCGTCTAATTTTCGTTTCACCTTTCTCGCACTGGCAATGGTATCCAGTTTGATCAAAAACACGTTGTAGAGATCGGACGCATTGGCATGGTCATGCAGTTGTGAATGCTCTAGAACCTTGCCAAGCATAGAGCATTGTCTCACGATCTCATTCTCTAAATGATAAGGAGGCACTTGTTCGATAATGAGATAAAATGATTCTTGGAGAATGGTGTAGACCGTCCATTGCTCCATAGTGGGTTTAGTATGGCTGGTGGGCAGCATTGGAAAAAATGACCCATTCAGAAATTTTGCAAGTCACCTTAAGCCCAAGCGGACTCCCTTCCCCTTTACCAGCCCCACACACTTCTCACACTCCATAGCAGAAAGAGAAATCTCCATTTCTCTATTATATTATAATGGACTCATATTTTCAGGCGGTAAGAATTCACTTTTTTAATACGAGATTGCCGCCATTGGCATCATTATAGCCAATCCTCTAAATTTCCACCATGTATAGGCATTTACGGTGTCTACTCCATACACACCACCTCCACGACCCTCTCTTTCACCCAGTCTAACACCACGTCTACCACCATTTCCTCCGTCCGATCCTGAATTCAAAGGAAATGAGTTCAATAGTCCTGAAGGCGTCTGGAAACTGCGCAATGAAGTCTACAGTGAAACCATACTGCCACATTATCCAACGGGCACGCATGCTGCCTTGGTGTCGATCAAGTACAAGGAAACGAATTCTTCGTCACTAGGGGCTATTGCTAATTTAACCTTGACAAACTCTGCCACATCCTCTGTGTCCGATAATCTCACGTCGATGACAGGTTCAGACAAAGGAGATAACGCAACCACTCTCACAGCGGATTCGGAGGATGAGGAAGTCATCGTCGAGAGTGCATCGACGTTATCGCCAGCTGTTACATTTTCACCGGCCGTATCCAATGTCGAGGAGAGTAAAGCTTCATTAACAATTCCAATCAAAAGTGCCCATGGCAGTGCCCAGAGTCTTGGCTATGCAAGTTCGCCACTGTCCAGCAGTGCCAGTACCGCCAGTACAGTTTATGTACCACCCAGTGGGGCACCGCGGTCCCTTTCCATCAACACCGCTTCCTTGTATCATAATAATCAACCATCGTCTCCTGTGGTCTCCGCAGGGCCCATGTCCTCCTCCTATACCAATGCACATTCCGGAACGGAGTTTATGTCGCCGAAAGCCTTTGATATGGATGTTACTGCATCCCCGCTCGGCACTAGTGGAAACTCTTTCTCTTCGCTATTTGGAAGGGTTAGTAAACATAACCCACGTAAACCCAAGAATAGTATTACCAAAACAAAATCAAGTTTTGTGAACAAGATCGTTACCAATGAGCATCTAGCCAAGGTGTTAGCAGCCAGGACAAGTGACGATTCTTATTTATTTTACAACGTTGGAGCAAGCTTTATATGGATGGATGCTGCATCTAAACCCAAGGTTTGTTGGTTTTTTTTGCCCAATGTTGTGATTTTGCCAGCTGTCTCATGCCTGTCTGTCTGCATTGTAGGAACCTTTGTCTCGCATTATATTTTCAAAAGCTTATCCAACCTCCCATGACGTAAACCTTCTGACAAGAGGATATGATCACTTGGATGTCATTATTGGCTTTTCATCGGGCGATTGTATTTGGTTTGACCCATTAGGAAATAAGTACTTTCGGCTCAACAAAGGCGTAGGTTGAAGTATGATTGTTATTTGGTAGTCTATTTCATTCACTTACCTGCTCAACTATTAGGGTTTGCTGAATTCGTCAGCCGTGACCATGATCAAATGGATTCCAGGGTCCGAGAGCATGTTTATGGTAGCATACAATGATGGTTCAATACTGGTTATGGATAAAGAGCGAGATGACCAAGCGTTTACGCCTGCGCAAAACGATGGATGGGCTAATCAACTGTAAGCAGATATGTTTCATTTCTCGAAGGGCGGAAAGAAAGCTGACCTTTTTTTCCAATCAGTTTCCATGTTACTAAACCTCATAAAGGTTTCAAGCATAACCCGGTATCGCATTGGAAGGTCAGCCAGAAGAGCATTAATGGTAAGCTTAGCAGCAGAAAGGTCTCCCGAATAATCCAAATTATTTTTTTATTGACCCCTCTTTTTATTTTAGCCTTTGCGTTTTCGCCAGACTGCTTGCATGTCGCCGTGGTGGGTAGTGACGGCTTGTTGCGTATTATTGACTATACGACCGAAAGGTAGGTAGTACAAACCTTATCTTTCTTGGCAAGTTTTGCATTTTCATTCATCCATTTTCTGGGGTTGGGCACAGACTTCTGGACACCTTCGGGGCGTATTATGGCAAATTGACTTGTGTGGCGTGGAGTCCTGATGGACGATATATTGTGGTAAGCCTCCCTGTTTCAAAAGAAAAAACGTACTTTCGCAGTCTATTCATCGTTGGCTTTTGGTAGACTGGAGGGCAAGATGACCTGGTGACCATCTGGGCTTTTCGGGAACAACGCATCGTTGCCCGCTGCCAAGGCCATAACTCATGGGTAAGTTGTTTTGTCAACACACGTCAGGCAATTCCAAAAGCTTTACTAAAAATGTGGATGGCCTGTTTTTTTTTTTTTGGCTTGTCACAGGTCACGGGCGTAGCATTCGATCCTTGGAAGTGCGATGAAAAAGTGTACAGAATTGGAAGTGTGGGCGAGGATTGTAACTTAATATTATGGGATTTTTCAGTGAGCGCACTGCACCGGCCTAGATTTGTAAGTGGTATCAAACACGTAAATGTCTATAGGCTTTACTCTCATCACGATGCCTCCTCTAGAAACATCACCGTACCTCATTATCCCTGACCAATGCAAACGATAATACAAGTTGGAGGTCATCCAAGCCATACCTTAATTTGGACGCTGGTGTGAGATCCATGATTGCCAATGGCACGAATCCGCTTGGCTTGAGACCAGAGGCTGCATTGGACGAACAAGACACTACCTCAAGTTTTTCTTCCTTCAGCAAGATTCGACGAAAACCAAGTGTCAAACACCCTTTGTTTGCAAGTCCGGAATCAAATAAAGGGACACCAACAACGGATTCTGCGCACCATATTCGGTTACCTGTCATTCACCCTGCGCCAAACAAGAACCAAGTGTCTTTCTTACAACCAATCGCAGTTCGATCGGTCCATTCAGACCCATGTGTAGATATTATTTATAGAGAGGACGCCATTGTAACCACAGATCGAAGAGGTAGAGTACGTACATGGACAAGGCCAGTTTAGACGCTGAATACCTTGGACTTTCTTCTTAGAAATGACTCTCGATTTAATTTGTACGTTTTGTTATTTTTTTTTTGTCTGATATTTCCCACTTGCAACTGTACAAATCAAATACATTTAAAACAGATTCAGTTGGCTCGCTACCAATTATTTTTGGGAATATGACAACCTAACGGAGCTACCTTTTTATGGCTATAAATGCCAAGAAGGACCAGACTTCCGTCAAAGGGCTTTCGAAGCCTGCCATGGCGACGCAGCTACGTTCTTGTGGTATTTTACAATGAAATTCCAAGTTCTGATGATTTTGCAAAGGAGACGCTGGCTTCGTTTGCGCCACGTTGAAGGATTGCGCGATGACTCCATTCGTTGCCCAAATTGAGGTATCCCGTGTTTCGAAACGCACAAGAAGGCAAAATGGCACATCCAAAGTCAGCCACTGTCACCTTGCCTCCATTTAAAATAATCCAGCGTGCCTTGTTTTCATTCTTTTCTCTCTCTTCCCTTTTTTCCAACTCGCTTCTGTTTTTCATCTTGCCAAATCGTTTTGGTGACCTCAATCCATCGGTCGTCATCTCATTTTAAAGAACCTACCTACACAATGTCAACTCTCGTACACCGCTTCCCAATGTCTCCGCCTTCGATAAGCGAAACCAATGATATGTTACTGTTGTCACCCCCATTGACGCCCACTGATCGCATGGATAAGAGCTGTCCATGGAAGCAGGCCAATACAACGTCATGGATGTCATATCAAAATTGTTCAACCAAGCATGACTCTAATAGAACAAATAGGATGGCGCATGATCAACAACATGATCATCCAGTAGCACCTGTTGTTATTAAAAAGTTACAGTCTGACAGGACAAAACGCAACAAGTCATTTATTCAGTCTTATCGTCGTTATCATCCCATGCAGCCTTCTTTTACCTCTACTCAAATGGCCCCACCACCTAAACGGTGCGTTCGCAAATCCACAAAAGCTTATCGATCCCCGGCCATTGATAACAATTCATTGAACATTTTTGCTTTGGACATTTACGAAAGCTTACTGCGAGAGCCCCATCAGCTTGTTCGCTCCGTCATACCATCACCTCCGCAGCCGAAATTGACGACAACCGTGACGAATGACTCAGCCGACACTGCCCAGCCATTGACTCGCAAGGAAAAGTCTCAGCTAGCCAATGCTGCTTCGTATGACGCCATGGACATAGAGAACGATGAATCCACTGTATTTTCCCATGAATGGATACCCAACCTAGATGCTCTGGATCACAAGCATATAAAGATCGTTTGGAAAGGTACAAGTTCGCTTTTTTTATCATTTGACTCCCGGCCCGAATGTGGAGAAGAAAAATTGCAATTTGTGCTAGACACTACTGACAGATGTGATACTAACATACCCCCCTTGTTTACCTTTGTGCGGTCTCCTTTGGGTTTCCAGGGGCACCACTCAAGATCAGCCACCTTCCAATGTATAACAAACTCCACGCTACGGAGGCCACCATTGCGTCGACCTTACGATTGACGCCTGTACAGTATATCCGATGCAAACGCACGTTGATTCGAGCTGCAAGTGAATATGAGAGACATGGTACTCCGTTTCGAAAGTCGGATGCTCAGAAATTATGCCGAGTTGATGTCAACAAAACAAGTAGCCTGTGGTCTATCTTTGGTGAGCTAGGCTGGCTTGGCCAAACATGGCCCAATTGAAGAACCACGAAGAAATGTATTTGAAAAGAAAAAAAAAAAAAACAACCAGACCACCCACTTGCTCTCACATTCGAAAGGATCAGTGCGATGGTGGGGAAAGCTTAAATCACCAGCCTCTTCCCTCTATTTTTGCCTAACAGCACAACTGTGCCCTGTGTATTACCTGTAGCCTAGTATTCCATAATGATCACATCATACATTATTGGCCTCTTTTTTGGCCTTCTTACACTACCCTTTTTTTTTTTCAACATAGCATAACATAAATAATTAGTTTTGCTCGGGAGTGAACAGTGTCAAAAACCAGGCAGTGTTGCATCCAGCGGGTGGACACGGAGTATGGAAATTTCAGATAGCATTCCCTTGTGACCACTATTCAGCAAAAACGTGGACGGACCATTGTTCAAGGCATAAACTTTAACCGGCACAGAAGAAATAACGTTAAAGATGTATCCGTAAATTCACAGTAATCTGCACGTTGGTCTGCGAGCATTTTAATCTTATCGAGTTTTTGCCATAAAGTCGAAGGCACCGCATCCGATCTTATCCCAACCCACCGCCTTTTTCGTAACCTAGTGGGAGCTTAGCAAATAGAAATGAAGCAAAGACCTCACATGCCGTTTTAGATTCTTTTAATAATGGAGGTCAGCCGTTTTATTATATTTCAGATATGAAAACTGGGATGAGCAGAAATACCCAATTGGCAAGGGAAATAATGCCGTCCAGTGAACCAAAAGTTTCCACCAAATTTATTTTTGCATACGCCAAGAAACACTTCCTCCCCCCGCCCCATAAGATTTATTAAATCATATTATGAATAGAACAGATTATTTTTTTTAGTTTATATCAAACATGATCCTCAGAAGAGCCAGTTAGGTCATTGTGTTCCCCCACTGTGTACCTTTGGGTTTGTTACTCATGAGATAGCACGAGGGGTCGAAAGGACACGAGTAGACTGGTACGCAAAATTATTGGTGGACATGAAAACGTGATACCCGGTGGAGTAGTCGGTGGAAGGAGTGGTTGATTCGCATCTCCAAAGCCAAATACACACCATAGCTTGGTCCCATGTTTCTCCGTTACTCTTCCCTCTAGTCATTTTTTTCTTCCCTGTCTTTTATCTTTCAGAGGCTTCCTACTCTAAATGTCTGCAAGCTCACAATCTGATGAAAATAGCTTGGACACCACCAACCATATCACCGTAGAGTCCAACAATTCATTATCAGCAGCTCCTCACAAGAAACGCAAGCATAGCACAAAGAATACCTCCAAGTCTGTTGCTACTATATATCCTCTTACTCCATCACCCGATATGACCGGCAATCATGTTCGAGAACATATACCCGTGATTGCATTGCCACCTGGCATGACTTCCGATAAGCACTCTCAGACTCCTCCTTCTTCGCCTCCCAGAGCAGGCTCAGTCGATTCTCCCAAACATCAACAACAGCAGTATCACATAGCCGATATGTCGGTTACATCGACCTCCCAACCACCCACCTCATATAATCCACAGATGCCTGTTCATCCGCATGTTATTATTGCCGGTCCTCCTCATGCTATCTACTATCATCCTCAACAAAGCCCATATTATCCACCTATCCCCATGAACCCTAGTACATCACAACATAGCAAAGATAGCAAAGGAAAAACAACGGATGAAGACGGCCAACAAGGATCCAATACTGAAAAAGGAGATTCGGAAGACGCTGCTGCCAAGGTATCAGGTCAACCACAAATGGTTTCTGGTGATCCGTCTAATATGCCGACCTTTGCCTATTTACCCGGACAACCCTACTCATATCCTACCTACATGATGCCCAATGGCTCCATGTCATCGTTCCCCGTTGTGTCCCAAATGTCGCCACCTCTTCATCCATCGGTTCCCAATGGAAGACAGGAAACCACAGCCGACCAACGGGAGCAACTTCGAAAAGTGTCTCATAGTGCCATTGAACGAAGGCGACGTGAAAAAATCAATACCAAAATCCAGCAACTTCGACAACTCATACCATCCTGTGCTGACCAAGATCATTTGCATAAACTCAACATCCTGCAAAGTGGCATTGAATATATCAACTATTTGCATGCTGTTTTGGGAAATATGGAAAGTCAAGGACAAAATGTCTTGGAGTCAGCTGCTAGAAACGATCATCGGATGTTGGCTCTTTTACAACACCTCAAGCGATTGTCGCCAGCGACAAGCCAAGAAAATTCCATGGTGCAACCATCGGCTCCTGTCATGTTCCATCACGATACTTCCAGCACGACGGCAAAACGGAAAAGATCCGATGAACTGGACGAGAACGAGACCGCCCAGCAGGGTCTCTTGATGCTTTCACAAGCTTGTGTCAGTGACGAGCATAATCCCTCAGAAACAAAGCACAAGGACATGAAAGTCAACAGCTTACTCTGTGACAGATAAATGAAAAAAAAACCCTTTCCCTCCCCCATCTTTGTCATGTCGTTTTTTTTGTAGTAAATGTTTGTGTTCACCACCAGTAATTCCTTCTTTCAAATATTCATAAAAGGCAAAATGTTACAAGCCCACCTTCGTGATAGAACGTGCGCAATGCATGACGACATTGCCAAATTCTTTCTCTTGTTCAAACCACACATTATATCATTGCCTTAAATTTAGACGCGTCTATTTTTACTAACGCCAAATCAGACCAGCATTGGCTTGGACGGCCGCCTGAGCATAGCCTCTAAAAAAGCACGGAGTTAACATCAAACAGACCTCATCAATTTTGTGAAAGAAACTGTCAGCCTAAGAAAAAAAATATTCAAAATCCCATTTTCAGGAAAATGAAGAACACCAGTCGTTCAGTCCACGTCGAGCATGTTGATCAATGTTAGGGGTCTGCAGTTATTCCCCAAAACCTATTGGTGGTCAGGCAGAAGGCACGTACATCTCGTTATTTTTAATTGAGCCTGCCACAAGAGGTATGATTTCCTTGAAGGATTTAGACGATGTGGAAGGAATTGAAAGTTTTCACCATGATATTTTGATCTCATAACGTCACGACAGCCCAATGATGGATGACATTATACGATGGCCCAAAAAAATTGAGTGGGGTTGGGGGGGAGCACCAACTCCGCTTTGGCCGAACCGCACAAGCTTGTACTGAAAACGCCAGGGATATATTTTTTTTGTCATAGCTTTTGTTGTTACCGAATCGGTGCCTTACCTCATCCATGTCCATCAGAAGAAAAAGAAGTACGAGAGCAATGGACCAGCAAGCGTTCTCTCGTGATGCATCAGGTTGGCATGATCATCTAAGCGTCTCCAAACCATGCCATGTTCCCTAACCACTATAGTAGATGAAGATAACACCGAGCTGACACCAGACACCTTGCCACCTCGTGTATCAAAACGCTCCAAAACCGATGAAGATTTAGACCAAGCGTTACCTGCTCCTCAGGCCGCTTACGACTTCAAAATAAATCCCGTAGGTGATCGTTCGGTGCCCATATGTATACCTACCTACCCACTCAGTTTTTCTCGACCATAGCCTCCAAAAGATCGACCGGTGCGCATTTACTGCGATGGTATCTATGATCTCTTCCATTTTGGGCACGCAAAAGCGCTAGAGCAAGCCAAGAAAGCGTTTCCAGACGTCTATTTACTGGTTGGCGGTAAGTCAAGGGTTCATCCGGCATGTATGCGGGTAATCAGTGTGTTGACTTATGACCTTGTAGTCTGCAGCGATGCTGAAACACATAAGCGAAAGGGAAAAACCGTCATGACCGATCTCGAGCGATACGAAGCCGTTCGCCACTGTAAGTGGGTGGATGAAGTCGTGACCAACGCCCCTTGGACGGTGACGCAGGAATTCCTGGATGAACATCGGATAGATTACGTCGCCCATGATGCCGAGCCTTACCAGTCCAAGGAATCCGGCGATGTCTATGCATTTGTCAAAGAGCAAGGGAGATTCCTTCCTACCAAGCGAACAGAAGGGATCTCTACCTCCGATCTGATCACGCGAATTGTCCGAGACTACGATGCCTATTTGCGAAGGAACCTGGAAAGAGGAGTGAGTGCCAAGGACCTCAACATTTCCTTTTTCAAGGTAGGATGGGTTTTTTATAAAAAGAATTTGGGTGGCAAGCGGATACTTTTGATATTGACGGACACCTTTTTATAGGAACAAGAAATCAAGACCAAAAAGTCTCTGCAGCAGATCCGAGAAACCGTCAAGGACACTGTGGTCATTTGGGAAGGTCGCAGAAATGAATTCGTTCGAGGCTTTGCTGGGCTCTTTGGAACAGACGGCATGGTTGTAAGTATATAGAGGATGGTTTCCCACCACGCACTGTCTTACTGACCCTACATCCACAGGACAAATTCTTCTTGAACAGACGTCGCCATTTATTGAGGGGAGCAAGTGCACCCAACAGTCGTGAGCATTCTGAAGATGAGACCACCACTAGCAAGAGCGAAACGGATGTTGAAGCCGAAAGCGATCACCATTAATTCTTTTATTCTTGTACATGTCATGTATTTTTTTTCCCTGTCTTTTTTCCTTTTCGTCTTTGCCCTGCCCCCAAAGAGTATTTACAAAGCTCACCTCAACCGCTATATACAGTATATTCAAGCTCTCGAGACACTATATTAGAGGAACAACCCTTGGTCTTCGCCGACTCGTTGGCGCGTCATGGCTGTTTCCGTTTTTTTTCTCTTCAAACCGCCAATAAAGATATCCCCATTCCAATCTGTTGAAGTTACAAAAAGAATTCGAAAGTGTCACCGGGCAAAATATGTTAGGCGTTGAAACCAACACCCACCGAACTTAAGCAAGAGAGCTCAATAAAAAGGGCAGTGATAACAATGAAGAGTATACATATAGCCTACTTGCTGATTTGTAGCAAGGTATGTCGCTTAAATGGTTTTCCATCGTATCTTACGATACCCTCTCTGCCTCCAAATTTACAATCCCATCGGTAACTATTGAGCAACACATTTTTTAAACCGGAGATGCAGATCGTCATTAAGGTGCATATATGGCTCACTTTCACCTAATGAACGCCTTCTACCCTTCAAATCATAGCGCCTCCCCTTTGCATTGCATAAGCAGGCAACTGTATCCTGTTCACCCTTTGCCCTTCTCATCCTTCTACCCCCCCCTCCTGTTACCGATGACTGCTTTCCAAGTTGCATATGTAAGAACCTGTGGTTTTACGTTTCTTTCTAATCGGGATTACTTTTCAAAACATCGACTTAACTCATTGTCTGATATGCAACCACTCACGCTCATCTTAGCTATAGGAGCAGTCATCTTATCCTGCGGTCCGCGATTCTCTTCCACTGCCGATGCTCCTTACTCAATAACGTATATCGTTGAAAATGGTGCCCCTCAGACACTTTCCGTCGAACCGAATAAATGCACAAATCTCCCAGAAGAAATAGTTTCCATTACCAACACTGCGCCCATTGCCATCCTCCTTTTTAAAGGTCATGATTGCCAAGGTGCGCCTTCTATAGTCTTCCCACGAATTTCAATGACTGAAGAAGATCCAGATACATATTCTGTGCTGATAAAGTAACATAATTATAACAAAAGCTTTATACAAACTTTTATAATAAAAGGGCTTTGATAACAATAACGAGTATACGCATAGCTTGTTTGCTGATTTGTAGCCAGGTATCTCACTCAAATGTTTCTCCGTCTTATCTTGCGGTCCTCGGTTCTCTGCCACTGCCGCTGCCCCTTACACAATACTATATACCGCCGCGGATGGTTCACATGGAATAGTCACCATTGCACCAGGCATTTGCCAGGCTCTTTCAAATGGAGCAGAATCCGTTATCAATACTACGCCCAGCATCATCTTAGGTTATTCTGACCCTTATTGTGGAAGTCAGCCAGCTGCCATCGCGCCAGGAACAAGATATTTGGGATCACTACAATTGTCGTCCGTGAAGATACCATAATAACCTGATTATGACAAAGGCTTTAATAATCTCAATAAAAAGGGCAGTAACAATGATAATGAATATACAGATAGACTTGTTTGCTGATTTTTAGTGTAGTATGTCACCCAAATGGCTCTCCAACTCATCTTTACTGCTTTGCTTCAAAACTATTAAGATTGTCAGTAACCATTCAGCAAACGGTTCTTTTAAACCTCAGATGCAAACATCCATAGTTGCGCATATCTGGCTCACTTTCACCAATCGACTGCCTTCAAACCTTCCAAATTATAGAGCCTTCTTTTTGCATTGCATAAACAGGCAACTAAATCCTACTCATGCTTCGCCCTTCTCATCCTTCAAAGCCCTCATCTCTTTGTTGCCGATGACTGCTTGCAAATTTACATATATAAAAACCTGTGGTTTTACATTTTTCTCTGTTAGAATCACTTTTTCACTTTGGCGTGGCGAATGGAATCAATTTATATGGGTAGGCAAGTGATGGAAACAACGGATACATCAAAAATGACACGGGCACAATCCACGCTTTTTGGAAAACAGCTCATATACAATGCCTTGGATGCAAGTGTTCGCTCTTGGTATGAAATACATATCAAGCTTGTTGCTCATCATTCACAATGCTCCAGTCACTATCTGTGATGTCTGCACCTCCGGAAACCTCTGTGGCTGAATCAAAGATATGACTGGACGCCTCACTTTCGCCACTCGACCTGCCCTCCTCTTCCAGGGTGCAAGAGGATCCAGTGAACGACTCTTGTATGATTTTACGCATGATCGATTGTTCGGATTCGCCTTCAAGCGTATACTCAATTAGCGGCCAATAATACGGATCAAAGTAGTTGACGTCAAGATGGTATTGGGAGTATCGCCATAGGGAAAGATGTATGTCGAGGGGAAGAAACAGCTGGGAGGCCAGTGAGAGTTCTTCACAGAAACGCGTCAAGTCGAACGGACCGGAAAATGTCTCTTCAATGGGATCCCAGTTGTATTGCGCCTGGAGCATTTCCTTCAGATCGCGGGTCAACTCAAGTGTCATTTGGTAGTCTGAGGAATATAGGTTGGGACTGTCAAGGACAAGACCGTCTAGCATGAGCCGGATGGTCGGTGCCATAGCCGACGTGATTTCCGATTGCAGCAAATCCGTAGCGCGATAGAATTCACAAGCAACCATGAGATTGTACAGTCGAGTGAACGAGATTGGCCGGTTATTTGGGTCATAAGCATAACACACTAATCGAAGAAGGACGCTCTTCCATTTGACACTGGGTAAGACTTCTGTAAGCAGTCGTTCCGAATAGGCTGTAAGGTTTTGCGCCGGCATTTGTTTAGCCATTACCCTGTTGCAGTCTGCCATGGCGTTGAGGCCGAGAAGTCCAAAGTCCAGCTCGCGACTAATCCTTATCATGTCCATGGCCCATTTCTCTATCCGCTGATAAATGTTTCGTAGTATATTTTCAAGTCTCGTTGCATCACTCGGTTGGTCATCGTCCAGGTTGATAGCACCCATCACAGTCGATATTTGAGATTCCATCAAATCCATGCCCGAGTTGCCAGAAGTATGAATTTTACCCTCCTGTATCTTCGAGGACGAAGCTTTCTTACGCCTTGAGCGTACCATTGACTTTCGGGGGGTTCTTTTGTCTTGATGCAGATCCGGCATCTTATCTGCTGGTTTTTCCCTTCCTCCTACGAGCAACCAAGGTGAGCCGTCAGTAGATACATACTCGGTGAACGTGGATGCCATTAAAAATGGGGTAAGCTTGTGTGTTATGCGAAGGGGAAAGCAGTATGAAAAGTGGGGGCAATGCAGAGATACACAGCGTATTAAGCTAAGCAGAAAACATGACACAAAGCCAGACACACACGGCGTTCCGCCCCATCTGGGGAATTGTTTGCGCCGCAGTTGCAAGTTTCCATGGCGCAGCCTTATTAAGTCAACATTCAAAGTTGGAAGAGTCCAGAATCTTTAAGGGATACACTACAATGCTGGGTAGGAAGCCTTGCGAATAGGTAGTCGAAAAATCATGGTAGAATTTTTACACGAAAAATGGGAAACGAAAGATTTATTAAGTATACAATTGCTAAACACCAGTGAAGTACCCCTCATAATTATCTAACTTTACTACACCACTTCTACAAGCTATCATCACTGGTTTAGTCAGATTCTCTATCGATTTCACTCCAGTCGTTTTCAGTAACATCGGCACCGGATATCTCAGTGGCTGAATCAAAGATACCGTCAACTGATGTCGTTTCACTCCCATCTGTTTCATCGTACTGATCGTTATCTTCATTTTCATCGTCTTCAGGATCACTCCAAAGAAAGTCCACCGGGTCATCCTGCGGCCTATAGGTGGTACCTTTATCCGTTCGTTGGACTGAGCTTTGCTCAAGCCGATCTTCCAACAATATATCGTCATGTTCCTCCTGAGAAGGTTGCGGCTGAGAATGACCACGTTCCAGTCGTCTCAGGTTGAATGTTGCAAGTAATATTTCGTGAAAGTTCATCGTGTATTTTGACTTTAATCCCATTGTCTCCCAAATTTCTTCCTTCACTACTTCATTCTGTTTAACATAGTTCGCTTTGAGATCCGAGGAGACGACTAGAGTAAAGAACGTAAGTACATCGCTCAAATCCTTCACGTCGAAAGGGCTTGAGAACTGGTCTTTTTCCGGGTCCCAACTGTACCACTTTTGTAACGTCTCGTTAAGGTCATCCACCAGTACTAAAGTACTGCGACAATGTTCAGTTGGTCCTTCTTCCGCTTCTACCGTGATGCTTTCAATCAGGCATGAAAGGCTGGAAGCAATCAAGCTTGTAGCGTCGGACTGAAAGACGTGCCCTTCGCAAAGGGCCTCTGTCAATATTTGGAGAGTCATTAGGTTATTTTGTATCTGTGGCCGTTTCAGACCATCGAATTCCGTTCTTGCATTAGCATATGTGAACAAGTCATTGAACGCTCGAAACTGCTGAATCACAGCGGGGCTAGCCTCAATCACTCTCTGCGCTTGTGGTTTCGCTTTTGATTTCTTACTCGATAGGAAGCCCACAAGCTGCTGAATATCTCGGTCTATTGAATCTTCAGGACCTTCATGGGCCACTGTCGTCGACGAATGTTCTGTGCTTGTACCTATAGGTCTATCCTGGTTAACTAAATCAGCTCCCTGGAGATGCTGAGGTTCGCTGGCAACTGGAGAGCTTATGGTGGCATCCGTATAAGAAGGCAATATCTCTAAAGCCTTCCTATGCTCCCTGGGTCTCCAGTGGGCAATGGGATATTGAATGTCCATGGGTTGCGACCTAGGGACTTGTGAGTGATCCAAAATGGTTTCTATCGGCTTATCGGTTGATGCGGTGCACGATGTCTGGTCGGTTATATCCTCGCTCAACTGCTGTAGCACATAATTCAGTTTGGAGAGTTTTTCCCTCTGTTGAGCGATTCTTCTGGTCAGTTCTGCGTCAAGGTCAGGCAAATTCAAATCCGTGTCCAATGATGGCGACGCCTGTCTTTTTCTATCCGTCATAGCAGCCAGTGAATCTGATGTTCTACTGTCACAGAGATCAACAATTTTCATTGAAGTAAATGGGGTTGTAGAGTTTGATTTCTGATAAAGAGAGAGGAAAATCAAAGTGTTGTGTTTGTGAAAAAGAGGTCAAGTTCCCATAAAAAAAAAAAGCTGCGCGATGGGGAATTCGGTTAAAGTTGGTCTGTGCGACAATATTTTTTCCTTCGTTTTTATGTTTATCCATATCAAGTTCTAAAAGTGGGGTATGCTGAGCAGATGGATCGCACAGCTGGCAGATGAGATCAATATCATGTTCACTTTGATTTCCTTACGTATAGCAAGAGGTTGTACTGAACATAGCACACAGGCAGTGGGATATCTCAATAAACTCGGCATTGTCAAACACAGATATTTGTCTTGGAAAGTATTTTGCGGGTTGCTTTTATGTTTATTTTTCTGACCTTGGCCCCCTATTTCAAGCATAAACCACAGACTATTCAAGTGTAAGTATCGCTGCCTGATGATTCTCAGCCATTTAATGAAACCAACAACGTTGCGTATTTAGCTGAACAAAAATGAATGCAGGCCAAGACTTTACGCAACGACTTGACCTGACAAAGAAGCACTTGGCATGGTAGGGTCCCCTTTGAAGTGAGAAAAGCAGACTCATGGAGGAAATGATGCTGCGGAGGCTGTTTATATGTGATTTATAAATTATCCACAGGCAGAGATGACTTCACAGTCTCATCGCCATCTGTCGCCGAAATTTTGCCAAAGTCTCCGCTCAGTCTTTATTGCACGCTCTTTATTTGTCTTTCCCACTTTTTCACTTCAAAATGTCTTCTTGGTGTAAGTCGATAATCTGCTCTAATGCTGGCTCTCGATAGTTTGCAACATGAACTAACATTGGCTCGCTGTAGTTTCCCAGTTGTCTAGTACAGTTTCCAATGTGACAGGCATTGGTGGCACCGTCGAGAGCATCAAGACGATGGCCGACACAGCGACGGATGGCAAGCTCTACCAAGAGGTGGTTCCCTCTGACTTGGAATGGACGCTTGCATCTGGATCCTCCACAGAGAATCAGGTGTTCTATGTCACCACTGCCAAAGGCGGATTTGCGTTTGTCCAGCTGATCCACTCCAACGTCGGGTAAGCTATGCATAAAATTTTACGCTTTTACCCAGGTAGTCGAAACACCAGCTGACGTTTTCCTCCCCTGCCTCAGTCTATGGAACCCTACCATCTCGTTCACTTGCCGATTTTACGATCCAGAGAGCAATACCAACTTCTTCAGAACCATTACCACCGACAATTTTGTTCTGTCTGCAGACCGACGATCCACCAAGACTGATCACATGTCAGTGACCTTGGACCCTACTTGCTCAAAGTATACCGTCTCGATCAAGCACCCTGACTTGGTTGTATCTATTGAATTTGAGAAGGTGGATCATGGTTTCAAGGTCGGAGAAGGCAAAGCCTACCTTGGCAACGCTGGATTCGTGTCACACAAGTTCTGGCCTCGCGCTCAAGCTAAAGGCACCTTTATCGTTGAAAACACAGTGCATGACGTCGAAGGTCTTGGCATGTTCGTCCATGCTATTCAAGGAATGCAACCTCAGCTTATTGCTTCCAACTGGAACTTTGTCAACTTCCAGTCTGCTGAAGCTTCATTGGCTATGATGCAGTTCCAAACTACTAAGCAATACGGAGCCGTCGATGTCAACCAAGGCTCCCTTGTGTTGGACGGCAAGCTCACGTGTGTGTCAGTCGATAACCATGTTGAACTTTTGGACTTGGAATTGGATCCTGAAACTGAATACCAGATCCCTAAGCGTGTCAAGTTGACCTGGAACGGTAAGACCATTGAGGACCAAGATGGCGTCGAAGCCAAGGATGTTAAGATCACCATGATCGTCACCGTCAATAATTTGTTGGACAAGATCGATATCTTGAACGAAATCCCTTGGGTCATCCGAAAATTGGTTCAGACCTTCGTTGTCAAGCCTTACATCTACCAATGGCTCGACAAGGCTACGGCTGAGATTGTGATTGGCGAAAAGACCATCACCACTGAGGGCCAATGTTTCCAAGAATTGGTCTTTGTTTCCGGCTTCTAGACGTGTAGTAGTAATTTCAATCCCTTTGCTTTGTCATACAGTATATTGTATACACTGTCCTTTGCATCTCTACCTTTAATCTTCCTGCCACCCGCATCTCACTTTTAAGTGCAAAACCTGCACATGTTTGTTAGTAGTAGTAATTTTTTTTTCTGCTGTTATTGTTTTCTCCTATTGAACAACGACTCCCTCTTCTATTTCAAATGTTTATGTCAAAAAAAAATAATTCCCTCATTGTCCGTAATAAACAACTTGGTTATCTAGCCTAAAATCACTTCAAAGAGCTTTCCAGGGTTTTGGAAGTCATTGTGAACCACATTGAAGAGCCAAGTATCGTCGCCTAGATGCTTTAGCAGATTTCTTGACTCAGACTCGGGGGAATATTGCTGTTCCCACTCTGTCCACAGCTCAAAAGCTTCTACCTATGGAAGTGAAATCCAGTCAGATACAATGAATGAACGGACGCACCATAATGAATGTCCTTACCCTCCAGGCGTCAAAACTGACTTGCTCGATAATAGTAGGCTGGACAATCTCTTTTCCTGGGAACACACCCCAGGTTACTGCATTTTGGGAATCGCGGTCGTCAACGTTTGTTTTAGAGTCTCCAGCGCGATTGGCAGCGTAATATGTAATGAAAGGATCTTTGGCGAGCTGACGCAAGAGAGCAGGAAGCTTATCCGAGGTGACAAAGAACTCAATGAATTCCTGTAACAATGAAGTAGAGTTTGTAAACAAATGTAAGTCCCCATAGTCTTGTACGCAGTGCCTTTAGCGAACTTACCTTCTGATACACGTATCCGCCGCGAGGACCCCAGCCAAACATAGGATCATCGCTGGGAGCGCCATTAACGGAAGGTTGAGAACTGACAGTCCATAAACCTGCTTTGTTCAAGGTCGACAGGGACTTTCGAATAGCGTCAGTCTCAATCTGAAGGGCTTCATCACACCATGGCAAAGACTGAAGTTCTCCAGAAATATAAGCAATGAACAGGCTGGCAATGTCGCTGGGCGAAGTGGGGTATCCCCATTTAGCGCTTGCTTTGGAAGTAGGTTGAGCCACACCAGCACCGTATGTATTGTCACCGAAAGCAGGTGATCGAGAGTCACCATATCGACCGTTAGGGAACTCATCCCATGTTTCGGCTCGGTGAGCTTCAGCCAAAAGGGCGGTTGACTTGGTTGATTTTCCATTCAACAGTTGTTGTGCTGTTGAATTTTGAATACCTTTAGGCAAGAAATCCAAATCTTGTAGAACAAGACGAACCGATTTTTCCAAGTTCAAAGTTGAAAAGTGAAAACAGTTGATGTGATATTTGTGATACAGCTCTGACACAATACTTGTGGCCAACTTGACACCATAATCCTTAACAGCTTGATCGTCCGCCTAAAAAAGGAAGGGCAACCAACCCCAACATTAACATCGAAATAGATGTCGATCAAAGTCGTGTCTCTGAACTTACTTTGATCTCATTCATATCCTCTAATATGTGAGGAGGGACTTTGGTGTTACACAGATTGATGATCCTGCGAAAAGCCTGATGCGATTGGATGGGCATGACACCAGGAACAATAGGAACAGAGATGCCAGCATCTCGACACTGCTTTTGCCAATGGACGAAGGAATCAACGTCATAAAATAGCTGAGTCACAATGAAATCGGCTCCGGCTTCTACTTTTTCCTTGAGGTATACGATATCTTGACCCTTGTCTTGCGAATCAACATGTCCTTCTGGGTATCCAGCTATACCGATACAAAAATAATCACCGTACTGTTGGCGGATGTATCGGACAAGATCTATGGCATGGCAGAAACCGTCATCGCAGGGAGACCAGTATTCCTGACCACGAGGTGGGTCACCTCTCAGGGCGAGGATATTCTGAATACCGGCATCCTTTGCTTGCTGTAAAGTTTGGAACAAAGCTACAATTAAGTTTCATTCACTTTTATAAACCGTCTACACATCAATTTCTGCTTACCTTCAATGCCTCATCCACTTTGTCTTTACCCATGTTAGTGCAAGTCAAATGCATCAAGGTTTCGATGCCATAGACACTTTGAGCTGTCGCACATAATCCGATGGTTCGCTCTGCAGTTGCACCACCAGCTCCCCATGTACATGAGATAAAGGCAGGCTGTGTCTGGGCCATACGACCTAAACGATCGTACAAATTGGCTACACCCTAAAATTTAAGACATGAATGTTGAATGGACAAGGTGAGCTGCATATTCTCGGTATGAAGTGAGCCACGTACAACTTCTGTCTTGGGGGGAAAGTACTCGAACGAGTAGTGCGGCTTTCCGTCCTCTCGCGGTTGGGAGATCTTGTCGATGATTTTCATTACCGAGTAATAGCGGAGGTAAACCGAGGGGGTTAACTTGTCTGTTTGATGCTGAGAATAAAACGCAGTCCACTAGAGATGGATCCATCAGTTCGGCTTTAGGTCGAATTGAAATAGAAACCCTGGCAAGTCAGGCTTCATGGATGAAATGGTTACAGCGTGAATAACTTTTGACAGGACTTCGCTAGAACATTAGAGCTTTGCGAACGGTTACCATGGCAATAATTCGAAAAGCAAAATTATACCTCAACTTGATGAAATGATGTCCGTTTCGCCAAAACCCCTTCGTATCTCCGAAACCGAAAACCTCTTGATGTGAACATCGGAAATAAAGCAGAAATAAAAGTTCGAGGTTGTGTTCTTTCCATGATCGGCTTCGCGTTCCATTCTGCAAGATCCCCACGCATTTCTTGCATACTCTCATTACATTTAAAAAAAAAAGTAAATAAAAAAGAAAAACATTCTTAGCGAAAGCCTTGTTCAATCTTTGCAGGACCCATTTGGAGAATCAAATACAAAGCTACATTGCTATTTTTTAACCATCGTGGGCTGCTTACCCACGTGAATATGACGGGACGCACAATTATCGATATATCAATCCACACCCGCTAATCCCTTCTTGTTGTTGTTGCATTACACTTATTCTCACCCATCCCCACTCTAATGAAAGCTTATACCAGTGAAGAAGTTGCAAAGCACAACACTGACAAGGATGCTTGGGTCATCGTCGAAGGCAAGGTCTATAACGTCACCGACTTTCTCAGCGAACACCCTGGTAAGCAGACTTTGGATTCGTTCGGAATGTAGCGAACAAACTCGTCTGGAAACTAATAGATTTTTATAAAAGGCGGTAAGAAGATCCTCCTCAAGAGCTCTGGCAAGGATGCTACGGCACAGTTCAAGAGCTTCCACAATGATGCTGTTCTCGAGTCAGTTGCAAAGCCTTTCTTGATCGGTGTCGTGGGTAGTGATAAGAGCAAGCTTTAAAGACTTAGACTATAGTAATGATGGTTTATAAAAGAAAGAAATCTCAACGTGGTTGTTGTTGTCAAACACTAACTGGCTGGCTACAGTAGTACATTATAGTAATGATACAGAATACAAAAGGGGTACGAACGGGGAGGGGGATCTATCGAAGCTTCGGGAGAGGGGCAGTGAACTAAAGTTGGTCAAGTTCGTTGCCATGAACTCTACCATCTCGAAGTTCCTGCTCTAATTCTTCTAAAAGAGCTTCGTCTTCATCCATACCAAGCTTCCAGTTGGTAGTGGGTTTTTGAGATGGCTTTGTAGAGCTCTTTAACTCTGTGCTTTTACTAGAGAAAAGAGCCGATCGATCTTCAGATGCGGCTCGCAAAAAGGTACTGAGTGAGCCTTCCTCAATGGCCACCAGCAAATCCTTGTATTGCTATGGTGAGACGGGTTAGCATTAGATCGACAATGATAACATCTCTGTCATAAACCCTTACCCCACGGTATTCGCCACCCACAAAGACTTGGGGGACCTCCTTGGCTCGGCCATCAGAAGTTCCATTTTGTCGCTTCATGTGTTGTAACGCTTTCTCACTACTAGCCACATCGATCAACTCGTACTTGACTTCATTGGTAGACAGAAGCTGGATGATTTCTTCTTGGTTCTTCTTGATCTAATGACGCGGATGGGTCACTATGCGATGATTAGCTCTGCCTTCAATTTAAAATTCACTTACATTCACGTTACCACTGACGCTAGATATGTAAACTTGGACCTTTTTGGGATCTTGTGGGTAAACATCAGGACCATCGTCATCAGCAACAACCTTACGTTCACGTTGTCTTGGGCCACCCGTCTTTCTCAATATGGAAAGAGGTTGCGGGGCAGGCCAGGAGACAGCATCGGTAGGCATTAAGCGCCAATTAGAATTCTTAGGGAATTGGGAGTTTTTAAGACCCTGGAGCTGTGCTTGTTGTGACTCTCGAAGGTTGGACAATTGGCTATGATGCGATTGCTCCAGGTTGGCTAATTCCACAGTGTGAGCATGCTCTGCTTCCTCAAACTCATGTAATAACCGCTCAAGCTCATCATCCACTGTTGCGTTACGGCCGAGCTCTGCCTTAGTCAAACGTTCCTTCAATTCGCGCATCTCATTGGTATGCTGATCCTTTATGTTGTAAGCTTGTTCCTCTTGCTTCTTCTGCAGATCACCAAACGCGGCTTCATGCTGAGCTTGCAGCTCCTGGAGAGCTTGAGCGTGCTGTTCCAGAAGTTTATCCTTCTGAGCCAAGGTCTCGGAATGCGACCTTAGGGTCTCCTCGTGAGCCACCTTTTGAGCCTATTCCCGAAAACATGATGATGCTTGCATCAGTACCTCAATTTTACCTATGATGGTAAGAGGGCACATTTTGACTCACCTCAAGCTGAGCATTTAATTCCTCCAATTTCTTCATGGTCAGCTTCTCATTTTCCAAGTCCACAGTGAGTCGACGCAGACGTTTCTCCTGCTCTTCATCTGCCTTGTTGGTATGGCGGGACTTTTCAAGCTCTTCACGAAGCTCATTGAGTTCGCTTTCTTTTTCAAGCAGGCGAGAGGCAGCTTCAGTATTCTACACAGGAGCAAACACAAATGCTATGGTTAGAAGATTCCTTCAATCCCAATGCCATCAAATAGAACTGAAGCTCTTTCTTTACCTGAGATTTCAAAAGCTCCAATTGTTCCTGAACTTCGGCAAGTGCTGGCTTCGCAGCTTCCGCAATCTCTATCTCATATTTGTGCCGCATCTCCTCAAGCTCTCTTTCCTTCGATGCCAAAAGCTGTTCCTTCGATGCCAAAAGCTGTTCCTTCTCAGATAACAATTTTTGAATCTCCTCATCGTGTGTTGGGACATCGCCTTGCCCATCATTGACCACAATACTTGGTACCTCCTTCTGAGCAAGCTCTAATTGGTCCATATGTTGGCGGAGCTGCTCCAGTTCCATCTCCTTTCCTCTGAGAAGTTCTTCTTTTTCAGACAACAGCTTTTGAACTACTTCGTTCTGAACAATGTCTTCGGCTGGGGCAGCAGAAGGAGTGGATTCGGAAGCTTGTACCTGCAATTTTTGACGGAGCTGCTCCAGCTCTGCATTTTGCTGTGCAATCAGCTCCAAGTTTTCATCATTCTATGCAAATAATCAGCACCGAACCCACGGTTGACTCGAATCATTTTTTTTTCAGTGAGGTTATCTTACCTTGTGCTTCAAGGCGTCAAAGTCTTCACGCATTTGAGCAACTGGGGATTTGCGAGTGGACGCAGGGGAATTATTGGCGGTACGGGTACTGCTAGCCGACCGATTGGAAGCCACGCTCGGTGAACGCTTATGAGGGTCAGGAACTCTACCACGAGGCTCGGCAGGCGTACGCAGCGAAGTTTGCGATGGAGACTTTTTCACGGTCCGACCTTCTACAGACAATCGACTGGGAGATGGAGTTCGTCCTGGTCTAGTGGTGGATTCCCTTCTTGCCGAAATGCCATTTTGGCCCGCGGCAGAGTTCGGATCGAGAAGATTGGGAGATGTTTTAGCGGTGCGCATGCTAGATGCGGCAGTTGGCTTGCCCATGGGATCGGTCATGGACCGAGCAGCAGCTTGGACATCATCTGGGGACAACATGGACTTTTTAGGGTCCTTCTTACGACGGCTCATGCAGCTCATGGTGGCGAAGAGGAGGAGAAAGGGTAGTAAAACAGAAAGGGGAAAAGTCAAGGAAATGAAAAAGGCCCTGTTCCACGTGTGCCAGGAGGTACCGACGAATACTTCCTTTGCTTTGCTTTCATTTCATTTCATTAGCTGTCTTTTATTCTTTTGACATTCAATTTCTCCTTTCTTTTCAGTGAGAATGCAACCTCCTTTGCCGAAAGGATCAGTTGACAATATGCTTCCAAATTTTTAAAGCCGTTCTGATTGCAATTGAAAGCCCTGGTTGTGTCGGTAGCACAATCTCAGACAGGTTGGGCAGTCACGTCACCGCTACAAATTCGCATGCTGAAAATTTTTTCTTTCTGACTATAAATACTGAGGGAGTAGCTTCCATGTTGTTACTCAGTTTCTCTTCCTGTTTAACGTAAGTTACCCTATTTCTTGTAAGTCATGCAGCACATGGTTTTGTCAAGTTTAATATGATGCACAACTTATTTGGACCCGAATCTATTCCGATGTTCACATCTAAAACTACTCGACATGTGGGTTATCCAAGGTGAACAATCTCTGAACAAACAAACTTGACAAAACCTGATGTGTATTGCATTGATATATAACTCAATGACTTTATGAAAACATCTTGCTCACTCATCTATGTTCTACCTAATAGGCCAGGCCAGTCTGTCGATTTACGGGAAAAGAGAACTGACGTTTAGTGTCGCATTTTGTTTACGGATTAAAATAAAATTCTATTTGCATTGAATTGAATTGTTATAATGATGATAGTGACAATAGAGAACAAGTGGAGTAGCGTGAGACAAAGCATGGTACACAGCTACAATTTTTTATACTGCCTGGGCTTGCTATTTGCAGCGGCTTTGATTCAGATGGGGTAGCGCGCATGAAATGGCCAGCCCTTCCCCTGGATTTGCATCTTCTGCTTCCTTTTTGTCTTGGTTTTATTCCCACCAACCTTTCAGTTATCTTCATGACCTGCGATTTTGAGGAAAGGAACGCAAATATATTCGATGAGTATGACGCCTATGAAGCACTCGCCCTCTGCGTCAGCGAAGAGATTCGGCTAAACAAAGGTAGATCCACATGGTTGACAGCGTGGGCCAGCCTTGTACTCATTCCAGTCAACCATCGCAGGTGTGTCTGTTCTCTTCAAGCAGCGGTTTGGAGGAGTGCCTCAATTGCAGGCGCAAAAGAAGAAAGTCGGCCATGTCGTTCACCAGGTGAAAGATAAAAAACACATCTTCTATCTTGTATCAAAGCAACGTGCATGCAGTCGGCCAAGCTACGCAGATTTGGAACTATGCTTTGTTGAGCTTATGAAATCATGCACCAGGTTCAATGTGAAAACACTGGCTATTCCATGTGAACTTGGAGATGGACTGGAGGTTCTTGAGCCCAAGTACGTGAAAGAGATATTGATAAAAACATTTGGAGGTGAGATATGCAATTGAATGGATTTGTATCTTTGATATTTTGCTCATTTGACTTGTTCACAGGTTGGGATGGAAAGGTCGTTATGTATAGACAGTTGGAGTAGTATGATCGCACTACGTTAGATAATTTGGCCTTGTCTGCGTAGGGCTCAAAGTACGTCAGTCCTGCGCTGAAATTTAAAAAATGTTATATTCCCCTCAATTTCGCCCTGTCCCTTAGTGCATAACTTTTAGCATGTCAAGCATCAAAGACAGTTTGACAGCGGAAGCTGTGCAAGATCGCGTCAATGAGCTTCTCCTATCGTCAGGCATCACATACAAAGAATATGTATTGGGATTTGCATTCGCTGTTTATGGACTAGAGACGTATCTCAGGTTAGATTACACATACTATTACAAAGATCCCATTGATCACAAACGCAACCCTTCCTTCACAATCTAATGCATTCCCTTGGTTATTCCTTCTATCTTCTGTTAATATCAGCTGGCGTCAGTACCGAAAGTACTTGGAACCCAAGAGGCCTAAGAATCTGGCCGACATTGTGTCAGAAGAAGATTTTACAAAGGCTCAGGCATATGGTGCCGATAAATCGCGGTTTGATTTCATCGCAACTGCCTACGGTCAAGTACAGACCGTTGCTATGATTGTGTACGATGGCCTCCCACTTCTGTGGGATTACTCTGGCTCTCTCATGTACAAATTTGGTGGGCTCGGTCCGGAATATGAGGTACGAGGCATTCTTCGGTTATTCCCTAATTTTGCTCTATCCGAGCTTAACAAAAAGAAACCATACATTCTAGATTACCCAATCCTTGGTGTTCTTCTGCGTCTATGCTATCATTTCTACTGTCTTGTCACTCCCCGTTTCGCTTTATTCTACCTTTGTCGTTGAGGAACGTCATGGATTCAACAAGCAATCTCTCTCCTTGTTCTTTACCGATCTTCTCAAGGGCCATGCTATCGGCGCTGTTATTGGCTTGCCACTTGTGGCTGCTTTTCTTTGGATCATCCAGTCAGCTGGCAAGAACTTCTTCTTCTACGTGTGGATATTCATGTAAGTCTACAACATCAACAACAAATGGCATTTGTACGCTATGTGTCTAATCCGTTATGCAGGGTTGTTTTCCAAATGATTATGATTACTCTCTACCCTACCGTCATTCAACCTTTGTTCAACAAATTGACTCCTTTGGAGGATGGTGAACTTAAATCAGACATCGAAGCTCTTGCTTCTCGTATTGATTTCCCTTTGAAGAAATTGTTCGTCATTGATGGCAGTAAGCGATCCAGTCACTCCAATGCTTACTTCTTTGGATTCGGCAAAAACAAGCGTATCGTACTTTTCGACACTCTTCTTGAGCACTCTACCATTGAGGAAGTGTGTGCTGTTCTTGGTAAGTTTGCTTGACGTTGGTATAGGGTGTAGAGATGGCCGAGACTAAATATGACCGTGTTTTGGTGTTGCAGCCCATGAACTTGGTCACTGGTCCATGAACCACACTCTCAAGATCCTGATTGTCACCCAGCTTCATCTCTTGGCCCTGTTCTGGCTTTTCTCTCTTTTCATTAGCAACACTGCCCTTTACCAATCTTTCGGATTCTCTACCAAACCCATTTTGATTGGTTTTATCCTGTTCCAGTATATCTACGCCCCGGTTGAGAATGTCATCAACTTTTTGATGCATGTTTATTCTCGAAAGAACGAGTACGAAGCTGGTAAGTGTAGCTGATGTAGTAAGTTGTACGGCACGACACTGAGAGTGACTAATACTTTGTTGAATTCCACGTCTATAGATGCATTTGCGCTCAAGTTGGGATACGCCGAAAGCTTGCGGTCATCTTTGATCAAATTGAACGTTAAGAACTTGGGTAACTTCAACCCTGATCCTCTCTACTCTGCATGGAACAAGTCCCATCCTAGTCTTGTGGAGCGTCTCGCCGCCCTCGGTGTCAAACCTACTTCCGACAAACCTGTCGCTGTTGCTGAAAAGGATGATAAGAAATCCCAGTAAATCCTCAAAAAGTTCACTCTAAACTTCACTCCCAGCCCCTCGTTGATAGAAGAAATTATATATTATTTTTTTCAAAAGATCTAGTTGTAGAGGTACATGGTAATTTTTTTTAGTTCTCCTTCTTTCTTTTTGTATTTTGTAAGTATAAACTGTCATTGCTCGCATAAACAAAAGTCAATTTTTCGTTCTGGTTCGTCCTGACGACTTTGTCGGCAGAGGTAATGGGATGACATAGGCTGGACGTTACGTAGTGCATGGCAGTCCAGGCTAGCTGGTGTGGATTACAATAGGTGAAGCATCGAAAGGCTGCGGGGATGTTTGAGGTTCATGGCTGGCCATGGCCCGTTAGCTTTGATGGGCTGGATCTTCCAAAACGACGAAGAAACGCCCGTCGGTGCCATATAGCATGCCGTCCGAAGGGTTCGGTAGTATTGTGCATTTGCCATCCCGAACCATGTCTAATGACACATTGGCTATTCGCTAGAATCTGTCAATTGATAAGGATGCTTGTATGTCATCCAATGCATGCAGTTCCTTAGCGATACTGCCGTTCCTAGTATTGCAGTGTGAGCCAAAGGAAACGCAATGACGGGCGACCGGTTCGTACTTACACTTGAAGCAGCTTTTCAAGAGTTTGATCCATTTTATCAAGACACTTTGATTGACGTATTATATTCAATGATGTTCTTCCTCAAGTTTGCAATCAAAAGAAGCGTTTCTTACTGTTTGAGTGTTCTTTAGATACTGATCCACTTGTGTAAAAGCTTTGGCCGACTTTAAGGTCTCTTCGGCGACGTCAGATCTCCTTATACTTGCCTATGACATATACACATCTGAAAATATTCTATAGGGGACTCAAGGATGCTTCTGCGGAACCAATACCTACCCTTATGCAATTGCTCAGTTGTTCCACCGTTTGAATGGCCGAGTCATTGGATGATTGTTTCGAAAAGCCAAGCTGATCGTCTGCACCCAAAAGAGGAGATACTAGAGATGTGGCTATAGCACTGGCTTGATAGCTACCACTCAATCTTTTGGCCAATGTCGAGGGACTGGATGTTTTTGGTCGGTACATTGGATGCAAGCAGGGTCACGACCGGGGAGTATGATTAAAATCCCCCAAGCAAAAATAAATCGCACTTATCTCATTTTTTTCACCACTTCCTTTCGTCAAGTAAACTTTCATGCGGGGCATTGCCAATATCACAGACCTCGTTAATGGCTTCCGCTATTCAAAGGTTCTGTTTGCATCTGTGAAGCTTGGTATCTTCGATACGCTCGCACAGCATAAGAATGGCTTGGCAGTGCAAGAGCTTGCAAAGAAGCTTCCCAACCAAACCTTTGAGACGACTGATGGATTATCGAGACTCTTACGATGCTGCGTTAGCTTGGATCTCCTTTCCATGGATGCGGAAAACCGCTTTTCCGTGCTACCAGAAACGAGAAAGCACCTGACCACATCCAGCCCACAAAGTTTGGTAGGATACATCAATCATTCCAACGACATGCTGTATCCTCTGTGGCAGAACTTGGAAGCATCTGTGGTATCTGGTTCAACATGCTGGAAGGAATCATTTGGGTTTATCGAAGGAGGTGATCGTGCCAAGGCATTCGAACACATCTATCATGGCCCAGAGGGAGCCAAACGATTCCAGCGTGCTATGGAAAGTGCAGTGAATATGTCGGCTCCACAGATCGTGAAAATGGTCCAGTTAGATTGGGTGTCGGGTATTCTGGACTTGGGAGGAAGTACAGGACGATTTTGCAGTCACTTTTTGGATGCCAACCCCCGTTGCCAACGAGCTATGGTATTCGACCTGCCGCATATTGTAGATCTAGCCCAAGATATGCGCAAAGACGTACCTATCAACCATCGCGTAGAATTCTTGAAAGGCAGTTTCTTCGATCCACTTCCCGAGCTTCCCGGCGAAATCAATACCATCTTATTATCCCGGATTTTGCATGATTGGGACGATCCAACCTGCGAAATCATCCTCAAGAATGTACATGCTGCACTGGTTAAATCAAAGGCTCGGCGTGCTGGCGTAGTCATCTTTGATATGCTGTTTGAAGACGACACAAAAGTAACTCCAAAAGATACCGCCATCCAAGATGTTAATATGCTAGTTCAAACCGTAAGTCTCACCTGTAAACTTTTTATTCTATTTCAAAATGTGGCCTAAACCCATCACCTACAGGGAGGACGAGAACGCAGTGTCAGCGAATTGACCTGTTTGCTGGAGAAGAGCAACTTCACAGATATCCAGGTACATCGCACTGGCGACCTGCAGGATGTCACTGTTGCTTTCTGCAAGTGAATTTGACGAAGCAAACATATACCTTCATTTGATGATTTTGTATTGTAGTACACTTCTTCCATTCACCACATCAAACAAACCGATATTGCTGCAGGCCATGAAAAAAACTCTACATTATTTACATGATGGCATGAAAGCATCCACATATACGATGAGTGTGCTAAGTCTAAATATAAATAAAGTAAAAAAAAAAAAAAGAAAGAAAGAGATAGAAGAGTCGAACGTAGTTTCTTGTAGCAATATAATAACCCAAAAAAAAAAGGTGCTCGAGGAGGAGCCAAATGGCCAGTGGTGCGGCCGGGATGCCTTGACGGAAGGCAGCCTGGGTAATAGGAACGGTGCCAGGAAACCGCAAAGATATAGAAAAATTGAAACGTTTTTGGATAATAGAGTCAGGAAAGAAAAAAATTATATACGCTATTGTACACGAGTCGCTCAAAAGTCGAGTCCAATGTTGAAAAGTTCATCAGTGGCGAGAGTGCTGGCTCTCACCCTTTAGGAAAAACTTAAAATATTCATATACGCTCCAGCTAATGGCGGTACTCGGCATATGTGTAAGCACTCTAGGCTTATATCCGCGAAGGAAACCCTTGTATCCATAGTAGTCGTACACGATTTTGATAGCATCCCAAAGTCCTTTTGCGTTTCTCACTCGGGGGTCATTGCTGGAGCCTCTGGTTTGCAGTAATGTTTTGACCACATCTAATGGGGTTGTGATGGAAGAAGCTGTAGCTCCTGCGATAGCTCCTGCAAGCATATGCGTTTTTGGGTCGTATCCTCCATCAGAATTGATTTTTTTCCGGAAATACTCGTATGTAGCAAATTGTATGGATTGAAAAGGAATAGAGATACCCAAAGTAGTGGGTAAAGAGATGTAAAATGCGATTAAACCTTCATGAGTATATATTTTTCGAGCACATTCTCGCACAGTTTTGTAGGTTGAATCTTGAAGCTGCATGCGCTGCTTGACAACTAAGAGATGAGATGGTAAAAAAAAGGAGTCAGTTTCAACTGGTACTGAAAACATTGTCTGACTGGTAATGCAGAACACTCACCGTCAAACGGGTTGAGGAGCGAATCATGAGCAAGCGTAGCACATGCGCCCGCAGCGCCAGAAGCAACCAAGCTATTTCCACCATCGCTAAATCGGTCTTTGCAAAATTCATACGTGGCAAAGTGGAGAGCATGAGCAGGGCCTGCTCCCATTACAACAGAATTGACGCCTCGCCACAGATTCCGATGCGACTTCAGATTATTTCCCATCATTTGTCGATGTTCCCGAGCTGCTGTCGCCATAGCCTCACTGGCACTGATTGTGGTAGTTGAAGTGATAACTTGCGTTCGGGTCTAGATAAACAATTGAAGTTTAGGAGTATGGAACGCAAGATGCTGTATGCACTCTTCTCACCTTTATGCTATCAACGGGGTACATGACACAATGCTCGCCTATACCAGCTAGCGCTCCCGCTATCGCGTTCTGTAACATGGTGGAGTTGGTGCCCAGCGACTCGTAATCGAACTCATCTTCCATGGTATTGTGATTACAGTGAGAATCTGGGAAAGAGGACTAGAAATTTTAAAAACGTTAGCAACGGGTTGGAATAGAGCGTTGATATAGGGGTATGGTTGGCTATGATGCAAAGTGCCCCCATATGACATTGTGGGCAGCAGGATCGATGGTATTGTCTGGTCACACTGGTGCTCCGTATGCGAGCACAGGTTTGAGGAAGAGATCTTGGTCTTACCTTGACAAAAGAGTGGAAGGAAACTGAATGTACCGGTTTGCCAACGTGGAGAGATCTCTTCAAAAGTCAATTACACCAACACGGCCAAAATACTGACACAAAAAAAAAATTTCCAAGAAAGCAGTGGTAAGGTTGTGCCCGAGGTTTTTTCTATTTTGTCATCGTCAATTTTGTGGTGGACTGAGTTCAGCTTGGTGCGATGACAGGACACCACTTCCCCGCTCAAGTTGAACTAGCAATAGTACAAGTTACTAGATACAACTGCTCTTCCTTTGATGTAGGAATACACTCTTGCAAACGAATATAGTGGGCGTGTCTTACTGGCCAGCAAAATCTCACCATAAACAAGGCGATAAATTTGCCACTAGAACAGATTATCACACCGATAAAAATGATGCTCATAAGTTATGATATAAAGCATCAACCGCCGGGCAAGGTTGCTCATAACAGCAATATCCTATTGCTTCGAATATCCGTAGCACTGTCATCAGTGTTGTGATGATCTTAAGCACTTTTTTCTAAGATGATGGAGAATGAAGTGGAAGATATACGATAGCCGATGCATGTGAAAGCATGACCGACGATACTAAGGACGATTGCCAGAGTTCTCGACCATCAACTCCACGAAACTATTCATTTGCTCATGGGCAATGACACTGTCGTGGTTCTCAAATCTTCTCTCGTTGCTCTATGTCAGTACTTATGCACATATTTCATTCTCAACCCATCAATCTATGAAAGCGCGTGTAACCATCTGTCTGAGTATTCCGGGATTGGCTGGTGAGTGTATCACACATTCAATCGGTGAATGAGTATTTCACATTCAGTTAGAGCATGAAATCCTGCAATGGTAGGAGACAGAGTTGAACAGATTTTTGATATTTAGATGGATTGCAAACATAGCTGCTATTTTACAATCAGTCACTAATATTTTCTTTGTCCAGTGACTTCTTCGGGAAATCCAATCTGAGCGTCCCACAAGCATGTAGAATCCTCGTTGGTAGTGCTAAGATCGGTTGACGACGAAGCATTACTTGAAATAGTAGCTGCCGATGATCTTCTTTGATCGAGTATCTTTGAAAACTCAGAAAACGGCAAGTCCATAAAGCTACTGTTAGTCTGATAGAGAGATGTTAGAACATCCATAACTGCAGCATAAGGTTACAAGATTGAAAATCTCACTGGAGTAATGGTTGCTGGGTCTTCGCTGACTAGATTAGGTACTAGCTTAAGCTTTTCAAGAAATGCGTGGCCTGGATCCATTATTTTGCGTAGGAGAAAGAGAAAGTGTAATGGAATGAAAAACGCATCCTACACAAGCAATTTAACCACTCGATTTTGGGGTTAATAAGGGGCACTATCCATTGACCCTACCCCACTCAGTAAATTAGTATCACCTGCTGCTTCAGCAAGGAGTCGACACAAATCCGCCGATATTGATATATATTCCTCACATTGCAACCCCTCCAAACTAAACAATTATGAGACCACGTACAATTGAAGGCGGGGGAAAATATTTAAATTACTTATAGGGAGGAATATTAAAGCAAGCACTAGTTTATGTGATAAAGAGCAGGTCATGTTTCAAGAGAATCAATATCTAATCATGCCGCTATCCCTTCTTTCTGGAGCAGGTAGTTCTACAAGTCTAGTAAGATTGAGAGAAAGGGTATCTGCTGTGTTGTCCTTGCCAGAGGGGTACAAAGTAGTTGTCCGATTTCCATGTGGTTTTTGTGCACATATAATAACGATATGCTTGAGGATAAAGTAGGACATGATACACCCTAAAATAAGTTGAAGGATATCAATAAACCCATTGTGACAAAATAGTTAGTGATAAAGGAAAGGTGACTTGCATGCAAATAGATGAACAATGGAAAGCAAAGGCAAAAACGTAGGTATAAACGCTATGATTCCAACCAGTATACCGTACCCACTTGCAAGAAGGCTATTTGCAATACAAAGACAAACATGGGTCAGTTTTTTTGGCCATTGAATAGCAGCTGGTCATCGACTTACCAGTATAGCAAGCCATTGTGTAGGAGAGCTTGCTTAAGGCTGAGTTCTAAGCATATTTTCTGCCGATAAGCTTGCAGGATAAACATAACATAGGCCGCCAAGTAGAAAGTGATATCGAGGATCGCCTTGCCGTAGATAACCCAAGCGCCTATATCGGTACGAAAGTATAAGTTTAACAGTTTTACCATCACCCATCCACTTTGTTCGAAGGAATACGTGATACATACGAGACTGGGTAACGCATACAAATGCATTGACTGGGATGGCTACCAGCTGGCCAGCAGCCAATGAGATCATGATGTAGATGATAATCGACGCAAGAAGAGAGATACCGGTGATAAGGACCCACTTGGAACGCTTGATAGCGTATACGCGATGCAGTAACAGAGCTTGCAGCAAGAAGTCGCCGATGTTAATGGCAATCAGCTCAGCCACAGCCCGAAATTCACAGGAAATCGAAAGTAGGTACTCGGCCAAGCATAAGGCAGAGAACACTCCACCGAGTACACACTGGCACATGAGGATCACGATGACCTGAGACCAGTTCAATTTTCGAAAGCAAACATAGCACTGTATGCATTGCCACAAGAATGCCACGAAGCAAATCGAAGTCACCATGACTGACATGATGAGAGCCAGCATCACAGGGCCATCAGTCGCAGCAGTACTAGCCACGGTCGCTGGTGGTGGTGTAGGGGAGGAAGTGAAGCTGCTGGTCGCGGTAGCGATAAAGGACATTGTGGAACGAAAAGAAAGTGAATCCGATTGAATTGAAACAAAGAAGTAGACAATGCAATAAATTACATCAAGACTCGAGCCTTCAGCTTAAAATAAACATTATGCTCTCATTCGCTAAATCCTTTCAATAGACATTGTACGACATTTGCGACACATGGCTGCTGACGCCCATTTTTGATGGATCAGATGTTCGATTTTAATTTGGTATGGATGGTGAGAAGCTTGGAAAAGACAGATGAAGGTTATGTAAAAGAAAAAAAAAAGAATTTACAAAAGCAATTAATTTGACAGGGAACAGTAAGCAAATTGAGAAAACTGAAGACGACAAGAAACCAAGATAATGGGTAAATAAAGAAGTGTACCAAGATGCGTCAGTCTTGCAGAAATTTGGAAAGTAAGAATGCCAGTCCAGTATATTCAATGTCGATCATTGAATGCGCTTCTCAAGATGCAGCATGATATCCATATCGCTCGAGAAGATTGAGTTGCTTGGCCTGGCTACTCTTTGTAGACTTTTGTAACGATTCGTGGCGAGATTGCGTTGCTTTCATTGGAGACAGCTTATTAGACGGTTTGGATAGAGGTACATTTTTGTTGGAGGCTAAGGTTGACATAGATAAATGCAAAATGGTGTCAGCAACAGACATGTATGTAGTCACTGTCAGAAAAAGTAGCTTCCAACTTACATAGAGATTGTAATGGCCGCCTTGCCAAGTTCGACTTGGTGTTGAGCTCGTTTAAAAATGGTTGTTGAATGTTCTTTGTCTGTTGAAAAGTTGACAGAAAAAAATCAGCATTGTGACATAGCGTTGAAATATATATGCGCATGCTGCTTTTCCTTACTGTTTTTTCCATGCCAAACTTGGCTTTTATACCTTGGAGGATTTTGTCAGTGTGGCGGTCATTCTGAGCCAGCAAAAGACGGTCAATGCCAGCATTTTCTTGAGTAGCAAGAGGAGGCTCCTCTTTCTTTTTGGCGGGGACAGACGATAGGAAAAATCGACTGACGGTGCGTATAGTGCGAGCTTGTGTTGAGATGGATGGCACAGTTCCTCTGTGCTGGACAACCGAGGGCCCAGTATGAGGCAGGGTCAATCGGTCAACTCGTTTATCGCCCAATGTATGGGTGGATGTACGCGCCCTCAAAACATCCACACGACCGTGATCATTAAGCTCGCCAAGTGCATCGGATGATGGTCGCTTCAGAGGCGTAGAAGAACGGACTACATCCTGTGTTACGCTCATGGCTGGTGTCGAAGAGTCGGAAGATTGGGATGATATAGACAAATCATGCATGACTGACCCCATCAAACTGCTTTCACGTCGAACGAGTGGTTGCTGGCTATTAGGTTTAGCAAGTCCAGCTGACGATTTTTGATTTTGTGATGCTGTGGATGGTTTTGCTAAGGCAATGCGAATTAGCTTTCTCGTTTTCTTTGTTACCATGAGATACAAAGCGTTGGACATACCAAAATAGTTTGCAATGGACTTTTGATTAGCTAAAGCTTGGTTGTTATTCTCTCCGTTACGTGTAGAAAGTACATTGGATTTTGGCTGTTAAATTTGGAATGCAGAAAGTAAGCATAGAACACGATAAGCGACAGAAACCAATCTGAGATCCTTACTGGTATATTTTCCTTGTTATCGTATCTCGCATGCGATTGGATATCAACAATGGGTTTATGCGTACATGGATGTACAATGCCTTGGGCAACTTTGGTGGCCGTATCCTTGTCGAGTTTCTTACCCAGGAATGACATGTCGTTGGTGTCTAGGCTTTCCGGGAGAGGCGTCAAATGAATCATCTCCCCACTATCCACATCATACACTCTCTGATAGAGAAAGGTAAACTCAGCACGGTTGAAGTCCAGTTCGTAATCTACCGGCACAGGAATCTTTCCTTCGAATCGTATAAACTGAATGACCTTATCTGCAGTTTTGTACTTTTGTAACAGTTTATGGGCGGTTTTGAGACCCATACCAGATAAAGAAGGCAAATAGTCGCAGCCGGAAAGGATGCACATTTGTCGAATGTCACTTGTCGTCCAGCCTTTCAGATTGATATCGGTGACGGACGATAGTCTATCCAAATTAATTTCAATGCCTTCACCATATTTATCCAGTTTGAAGATGATGGTTTTGCAGCCAAATACAATCATATCTGAATCTTCCGTGATGACGGCGGTCACTTTGCCAGATTTCATAAGATAAGCCAATTGACCATCTGCTTCATACGGAGCAACAACATATTTCACATTTTCTTTCTTCAATTGCTAAGGTTACGACGAGGATGGTTAACCGCGAGTGAGAATATCCATGGCTCCTGATGTAGATTTAACCAACCTTTATGACTTGATATGCCATTTCAGGCGTAACATCGACGCATTTTTGAAAGCATTCAAAAGCCTTTTTCCGGTCACCGACACGTAAATATTCCATGCCTTTTGCCCTATACTCTTCGCGTTTCCTGTGAACAGTGGTGTGAATGGATGTAACCTTGCAAATAGTGCCGAGGTGGCGGGGCAGACCGCGAGCAAAAAAATGAAATACATACGCATGTCGATCTTCCTCGGTATGGCGCTTAGAGGGTAGCTTTCCGCCGTCAAACACAATAATAGGGTCGATCTTGTTGAATTTTAGCATTTTGATATAGTGCATAAAATATTGGATATATCTGTATGACGCGAATTAGCATTGATTGGGCATATCAAAGATGGCGGCCACCCGTGCGCTATAAACTTACTTGTCTGTGGGTTTCCCCATGGCAAGCTCCATTGCGCACGAAAAGACGCCCCTGTGGAGCCACACGTAGCCGTCGACCGCAATGGACTGTCCACTGTACTCTCGAATGTGAACTTTTGCATGAATAGATTTCAGAATGGGAATGAGGCCGGATATACCCATCGCCACAAGTTAGTCAAGAAGTGCCAAGAAATTCAAGAAGGATTCAAGAGAAAGATGGAAACAAGTTGAGGATGGCTAGCCGCGTGCGTTGTTGTGCGTTGAACCTGACTTTCTTTTTTTTTTTCCAGCCAATTTGAACCCAAAGCGATATTGGCTGAGTTTAATTACATTATGATAGCCTGCACACAACACTTGGGTTTTTTATTGAACACAAGCAAAGGATATAATGAAACACTTGGGAAGAAGAATATGCGTAGTCTAGGTAAATGGTCTATTTGTTGTGCCATATGAAGTTGCGCAAAGAGTTCCAGTTATTCGAGTCGTTGTAAAGGTACTGCATTGAAGCTTGAAGGGATGGTTGCAAGACATTTCTCTCATGTCTGAACTGATACATGACCACACCCCATATCAACGCAGCAAACACCGGCCAAGTATGTTGTGGTGCATCAATGATCTTGCGCTCAACAGGAGCCTTGGCCAAACCGATGAGAACACGTGAGAAAAGGTATAAGACAATCTAGGGAAGAAATTCAAATTACTATTTGCAGCACACACAAACCCACTACTGCTCCTCTGATCCCATACCTGTTGATTAATATTATTGTTGGTACCGAAAACATAATAACCTCCAACTATGCCAGCAAAGAAGGAGTGTATGTCCTGTTCCTTTCCTCCGTTCATGTGCTTTTGAACCAATAGGAGAGTCTTGTAAATGGTAACAAACATGCCCAGGTTCTTTGCGTGTTGCTTGGTAGCATTAAATATGAAACGCAGTTTATCCTTGATTCTAGAGGTTGAAGCTTGGTGATCAGCTTATGATGCCATATTGGCCGCCATTTCAGAGATCACAACAACTTACGGGCCAGTTTTAAACAGGAAGGTCATAACGACGGCATGAGGGAATCGCACCTTGGCACCATACACAATACCATTTCTGAGACCTTTGACAATAGCCAGTATATCGTGATACTGGGGATCGAGAATAATCTTTGTCAATGAGTCCATGGTTGTGAAGAAGGGAAAGAGCAGACTGGTTTAGGCGGGCTTTCTTTCACATGCCAAATAGCCTGAGTCAGCCTGAAAAGGCAAATCGTGCTGACTGACACTTGAAAGCAAAGGAAATTCTTCGGCTCTAACCAGGCAAATGGTTGGACAAAATCACGGGTACCGACAAGCTATAGCGTAGTATAAACGAAAGAAAGATACAAAACTCATATACATCGTTTTCTACATAATCGTACTTCATTTCTTATTCAATAGTCTTTTTGTTTCGCTAGCCTCTGAGCAAAGAATTACCAAACCGTTGTGTGTAACATAAAGCAAAGTCAGTTCCGTGAAAATATTCTTCATGACAAAAGCACATTGTCAGAACGGTAAGAAAACAACAAAATAGAAAACATAATTTCTCCCAAGTTTATGTATACCGTCAGTGAAATACCTTTGTTTAATAACAGTTGATTTGCAAAGTCAACTAGCTTATTCGCCCAACCTACGCGGGCCTATTTACAATCAAGTTGTTGCCTTGATGGCGATACCTGTCTCCATTTGACACCAAAACCTTCACGGCTGGAACGACAATTCTAGGTTAATTCCTCTCTCCCAAGTGTTCTGGCTGGTAGAGCCAATCCCTTCATAACCTGTTTTATTTTTAATATGGATATGAAAAATTCCTTATAACTAGGCACCTACCGGTTGGCCATCTTCTTTCGATCTTACAGTTTCCTTTCTTTTCCCACTTAGGGTATATATCCACACACACACCTCTTGTCAGAGAGAATCCCCCCACATCTCGTAAATTTCAGCACAGATGTATATACAAAAAGCCATCTTATTGGCACTTGTGGGAGTTACTGCCACAGTTCGAGCTCAGACAAACGAGACAAGCGAAGAGGATGGCAGTCCGCTTTTGACGCCTTCCAAACCTCCGCTTACAGAGCCATATGTTGCTCCTACCGAGCCTAAATACAATTATGCCGAAGTGATGCACAAATCATACCTATTTTACCATTCCCAAAAATCGGGTCATTTGCCCTACCAAAGATTGGCCTGGAGAAGCCACTCTTGCAAAAACTGCATTGGTGCACACGGTGAAGATTTGAGTCAAGGATGGTATGAAGCCGCCAATACCATGAAGTGGGGTCTTCCATATGGTTTTACTGCCACTCAACTTGCATACAACATCTTTATGTTTGGAGATGCTATGAAGTCTGTTGATGAATTGGCCGAAGGTCTTGAGTTGATGAAGTGGGGTGCTGGTAAGTAATGAACCGTTTAGAATGAAAAAATAGAATTAGAGTCAGCTTACTCAATTCTATCCCGATTGAAGATTATCTCATCAACGCTCACCACAATGATACCCATTTTGTCGGTCAACTTGGTGTATCCGCGTTGGGACCCATTTCCAAGCAAATTGAATTGGACGTTGATTTCAATTACTGGGGTCCTCCTGAGGAATATGAGGATTGGGTTCCTACCGGTCTTCCTCATACTGCTTACTACAGCTCTGCCGATGATCCGGCGTCTGAAATTGCTGGTGAATATGGTGCAGCCATGGCTGCTACCGCTGCTATCTGGAGAGAATACAACTCCACTTATGCTGACGAGCTCATTGATCACTCTATTCGACTTTACAAATTGGCAACTGAACATCCTGGTTCCTATGTCAACAGTAGCCAAAATGCATTTGAGTGGGCTACCTTCTGGTACCCATCCACTCGCTATGAAGATGAAATTGCCTGGAATGCAGGATGGTTGTATGCTGCTACCAAGGATCCCCAATGGTTGGATCAAGCAAAATATTGGTACCAAAAGAGTAACGAGTCGTGGTACGAATACTCTTGGGATGAAAAGGGTGCCGGTATGCATGTTCTGATGTATACACTCACCAAGGATGATTTCTTCTACAACAACGCTGTGGAATATTTCGATTTCTTCCTCCCTGGACCCAAGCAACAGGCCAAGTTCACTCCAAGAGGATTGGCTTATGTTGACCATTGGGGCTCTGTTGGTTATTCCGGTAACATCGCTTTCTTGATGTTAGCCTTTGCCAAGTCTTTAGGATGGGATCATCCCAAGTCTAAGGAACTGACCACTTTTGCCATCCAACAAATCAACTATGCTCTCGGAGATTATGGCTACTCGTGGGTCGTTGGGTAAGTTCAAGTCAAAATTTGTGGCGGAGAAGAGTTATTCTTATAGAGGAAACATCTCGTCATGTTTGTTTGCTGATGCCTTCATGCTTCATAGCTTTGGAGACAATTATCCACAAATGCCTTACCACAAGTCTTCCTACAACGCCTACATCGATTATCCTATGAGAGGAAGATTCCAAGATGAGGTTGAGGGTGATTTCACTGGATCCAAGACTAAGCAACGATTCATCTTGTACGGAGCAGTAGAAGGAGGACCTAATATCGATGACACATACCATGACGATCGTTCAAACTATGAATACTCTGAGGTGACACAAGACTACAATGCAGCATGGACCGGCGCCATCGCAGGATTGATTGACTATTATGGCTTTGACAAATTCGAGCCTTACACTGACTGTGGGTTGGACTTGGGCTGGACTCATCCTAATGCCTCTGCTCAACCCGTATGGCCAGCGGATGATTGCTACCATACCTGCAACAAGGGATGTCCACGTGGCCAAATGTCTTCCAGTCACTCATGGAAGATGTTGATGAACAAGGTTAACTTTGACGGCACTCCGATTACCAACCAGAAATTAGTCAGTACCAGCAACAAGAAGGCGAATGTCTCCGTCGCCGGGGATAAGAACGCCCCCAATGCTGCTTCCTCCAAAAGCAGCAGCGGTAACAGCAGCAAGGCCGTGGGAAGTCTACTTGGCCTTGTCATGATCAGCTTTGCTTTATTGTTTTAAATTAAATCGATATCCCATATACACATAAAAATCGGAGATACGGCTGTTTAGAAATAGAAAGAAACAATAGACGAATAAAAAGCTCACGCCATCTTTCTACATCCTAAGCTGCCCCTATTACTGATGTCATTACGGAAGCATTCGTGCAACGTACGTGCATTACTGTAAAGAGGACCAAACTATATATTCTGCTGCGTTTAGAAAAAAGGGGGGGAGGGATTTTTTTATATTTACATCTGATGGACTATATTACTCCAGTTTGATTTAGTTGATGGTAGCTAGCTAGCAAAAAAATTGGAAATGCAAAAAAAAATATATGAAAAGAGGGGGAATGGGAAGTGAGCGTTGGGTAGAAATAGGGACAAAGACGGAAGGCTTGCATTTGGTTCACATCACTCGCATACCATAGCTGGCAATGTCCATCAAGATCTGAGCAGCCTGGAAAAAAAAAAAAAAAAGATTAGTAATGTGTCAGATTGAACAACGAACGGAGTGGGCCACCAACTTACTTCCATGACCTGTACTTGTTGCTGCTTATTCATGTCCAGCATGCCTTCCACCATACTCCAGCGATCCATATGTCTGTCCCAACGGTGTTTGGCTAAACACTTTGGGTGTGCAAATGAAGCTCCGCAGGCGTCGCATTCCATTCTCCCTCCTACTTGATCACAGTCGCAATGGTCGTCTTCAACCATGGGCTTACTATTCTTTTGACGTTTGGAATTCCCTTTTGGTTTGATATCAAGTACCTCATAGTGAGGAGCCTGGTTCTGACGCTTCCGTTTAGTGGGTTGTTTACCATTTTCCATGGCTGGCGGCGGAGGCGGTGGTTGTTCCGTGTGTGGAGGAGGCGTAGGATACATTTGCATAGGATGATACACTTGTGGTGGTGGAAGTCCACTTGGTGGTGGGAGGATGTAGAATGGCTTGCCGTAGTACTGCGGTCCGTCTGAATGAGGTGGTGGAGGAGGGTAAGGTCCATAATTCGGTGGTGGCGGATAAGCAAACATAGTGTTGGGCGGTGGAAGGGGTTGTCCATGTGGGAATGGAGGTGGATTAGGCTGTTGCTGGTCAATGGTGTGCTCGGCAGGCATTGAATGAGAAGGGAAGTGTCAAAAGAAGGAAAGGGAAACAAACAGATGTTCAGGAAAAAAATTGCTTCTTTTTCACAATTGCCGGGATTTCAATCCCAAGAAAAGAAAAAAAAAAATCATCGGAATAGCCAGACAAAGAGTGATCTGTATGATCGAATGGCATCATCTACTGATCCACTATGGATGATAGATTCAAATTTGCGAAAATGCCATGTTGAATCATGAAGCTATCAGTCTAGCAGGAGATGAGCGACGGTTCACCTTTAAAAACCAGGTTAAAATAAGGGAACCTCTTCCGAAATGCAATAAAAGTTTTTTTTGCCTAAGCTACCGTTTTGGAACATTTTTAAGCACCGGTTCATTCCCAGCTGCCACGGCCGCTCATTTGCCTTTTGCCTGGCTTTACAGCAGCAGTTGCCTAAACCCTCATCGTCATGCCAGAGCCTACCAAAGAGCAAATTCAAGAAGTCTTTAAAAAGTTGAAATCAAGCAGATACAACAAGGTACACCTACCATTACCATCATTCATGCATAATGACTCGCAATCTCTAAATTAATCTCCCTGCATTCGCCTTCAAAGGTTTGCTTTGATTGTAACGCGAAATCCCCAACATGGTCATCTGTTACCTTTGGTATCTACTTGTGTCTTGACTGTTCTGCATCTCATAGAAATATGGGTGTTCATATTAGCTTTGTTAGGTAAGTTGGATCGTTTACACCCGGTTCATGTCTCCCATTATGCAGTCTGACCGCCGCCACACATTGGCTTTTTAGGTCAACGGTCTTGGATACTTGGACCTGGGATCAACTTCGCACAATGAAAGTCGGCGGTAACCAAGCTGCCAGAGAATACTTTTCTGCACATGCTGGTTCATCTGCTAATAAGGATGCTAGAACGAAATACTCCAGCCCTGCTGGAACCAAGTACAAAGAAGTGTTGGCCCAGCGCGCCAAAGAGGATGCTATAGCGTAAGTACCAACCCATCGTTTGGGTGATTCGTAGCAGAATTTTTAAACTTTTCCGTTCTCTAGTCACCCATCTTTGTTGGACCTTGAAACTGAGAAAGAGGCTGTCACACCCGCTTCATCGACGCCTCTCTCACCTGCTGTGTCGGCTGCGAGCAACACCACCACGCCTGATGTACAAAAAGAAAATGATGACTTCTTCACCAACTTTGAAAAGCCAAAGCCAGCCTCTAGAACCAGTTCTAGTCGCACAACAGCCTCGTTACGAAGTAAATCTAACCTTTCATCATCCGCCAGTCGTGCACGAGTTGGAGCCAAACCTTTGAAGCTTGGTGCAAAGAAAGGAGCTGCAACATTCAACTTCGAAGAAGCTGAGGCAAGAGCTAAAGAGGAGAGTGAGCGGGCTGCTAAACTTGGCTACGATCCCGCCGCTGAAGCTGCCGAAGAAGCAGCGGCTGCCGAGGAATCCAACTCCGGTTCAACTTATTCGTCCAGATTCACGTACAACGACAACTCAGTATCCAGCAGCAGCAATAACCAAGCTACTGAGAAACAAGAAGATATAGATAAGCTTGGATTCGGAATGTCACGACTGGGATTTGGTGCTGTTCCCCAAGCTTCCTCTACTCAGAACAAGGTCAATGTTTCATCTCGAATGACTGGTTTCGGCTCCAACCCACGTAGCTTTGACGATGAAACTACATCAGAATCCACCTCAGCTCGTGACAAATTTTCAAACGCTAAAGCTATCTCTTCCGATCAATACTTTGGTCGTGGAAACTACGATGAAAGCGCCTCTGCTGAAGCAAGAACTCGACTCGCCCAATTCAAAGGCGCTAATTCCATTTCGTCTAGCCAGTACTTTGGACGTGATGAAGACGAAATGGCCCCTCGAAATTCATCTAACCCTGCTGGATACGAGTGGGATGATTTGCAAGATCACGCTACAGACCTTGCTCGTAAGTTTGTAGATCAAGCCTCTGCTGATGTTGGTGCCCTTAAGGACATTGTTGAACAAGGAACCTCCAAGGTATGATACGGTTGGTGAACGGGAAAAAGATGGATGTACATGCCTTATTGAATGTTCTTTTGTTTTCTTTTCTAGTTGTCGGACATGCTGCAAGATCTTCAGAGCCGCTATAACTATTAAATTCTTTCTCTCATTTTCTATCTAAATGCATCGACAGCCCTCACAGTAGATCCAATCATTTCTATTTGCCATGGTCCATCTTTCGTACGTCTTTGAATGAAACCCCAGCGCCATGACGATATAAGTATTGGGAACAAAAAAAGAGGATCATAAACATAATCATCCTTACCATGCTGTTATTGTAATAAAGTTTACATTTGATATCCTTATCACTCCACCGAGTTGTTTCAAGGAGTATATACACTATTGAGTTTCAACATTGTCAATATGTTTTATTTCAATTTGAATACTATCTTTCTTTTTTGTTAATTAAATCACCCTATATGACCCTGAACGCAAAACAACCTGCTTGATCACGAACTACCGCCTTATATGAGATGAGTAGTCTGGACACCACAGGCTTGGAAAAAATTGTAGGTCCCTTGTACTTCAAATCCAAGTCTCTCGTACATTCGCTGTGCGTGAGTGAGCTGCTTATACACTTCAAGGTATATATCACGACCACCGGCAAAATCCTGCAACGCTTGGGCGGTGCAAGCGGCAGCTAAGCCAAAGCGCTGGTACTTTGGATCCGAACCTACCACTTGCACTAAACCGAGGTCCGAGCTGCTTTTAGGGAAAAACAGCATGGCGGCTGAAGCAGCAACATGACGACCATCGTCCAATGTCAAAACGGCAATAGCTGTCTTGTATTCATCCGGCATACTCAATTGTTTGACAAGTTTAATGCGTAACCACTCTGGGTTGTCACCATAGTTGAAGGATGCTGCGAATATGTTGATCAATGCGTCCAAATCATCCATTGTGGCGTGCTTGATCGACACATTTGTGGCGTCCATGTTCTTGATGTGCGCCGTTGCAGAATCCTCCTTAGCCTTCCATCGCATGATAAGATCGGTGTCATGCTCAATAGTATAGGATGATCCCAGAGCCTTGAAATGAGTTTCGAAAGCTGCCATGGAAGGAGTAGCTCTTTCATCAACGAAGAATCTTGGAACCAAATTGTCCTTGCGGTACTTTTGCTCTAAACTGGAAATGACGGAGTCAATATCTTGCTCCTTCTCCAAGCGCAAACGGCAACAAAAGTTGGTCATTTTATGTTCGGGATTATCAGGGTTGAAGAACGCCAGATACTGCGGTGTATCTTCCGTAGTAGCTGCCAGGGCTTTTCCATTTTCAAAGTTCAGAAAAGAATCGTTGTCAATATAATCGCGGCCCATTTTGTTGAATAGTATTAAAGAAAAGTAGAATGAGAAGAAAGGCGTGAGACACTGCGGCAGTGAAAAGTGAGCGAACAAAACTGTGACCATTGATTCTCCGCGTTAGCAGCTGCGGCGCATGGTTATACAACATGACAGCTTATATCGCCATCCGTACGATTAAATCACATACCAGCGTAAGTAGCGTAAAATGGATAGTTTATGAATGCCTTTGAGGCTTCGCCTGCAGTACAATATATTGCCCTTGTGGCCGTTTACAGCTTAACCAAAGCCTGTAGGTCACATGACTCTCACACAAATTTTGAGTTTATAAAAGTGGTTTCTGGTAAGCTCAGCAGACAGCTCGGTGGTCATGGATGTGAACGTGGTAGATGATGAGGCACAATACCAAGCCATTCGTCACAATGACAGAATATGGAGAATACCAATACGGAATATCAACGACAAGAAAGTCCTCCTCTTATCCGACATTCAATCATTTATACCCTCAGCCACAGGTGTAGTCAGCAACGACAAGCTTGTACCTTTTGTCATTGACCAGAACACAGGCGCCCAATTACTGCCCAAGCGAATTGAAGTCAAAACCGCCGGCGCAAATATCTGGGACATATTACACTCTGACCCAAATGACCAAGATGTGTCTACTCGAATAGCGCAGCTTGAAAGCAAATACGAAGATCTTATTAATCGACTGGACCGCTTATTACCAGCCAGTGATGACACCAGTCTTGAAACCAACCCACTGCACTATTTAGTTATCAATCCAAATTCACGGACTCAGTTGGACGAAGATATAACCGAAAGCAGCGGCTCGTCCGACTGTCATCGCCAAGCCCTCAGCAGTGACGGCTTGTCACATGAAAATGATGAATTGAGCGAAGGAAGCAACGATAACGTAGAGGTGACCCCGTATGCAGTGGATACATGCGACGATGCGCGGCACATGAGTAATACAGTACCCCGACTATCCGTCGGCAGTACTCTTCCAGTACGTCAGAACACAGGAGATCCGGATGAACCACCATCGTATGAAAATTCCATCCTGGGTAATATACGAACATTGACAGAACGACTGTTGGAGTTTGAGGCGCATATAGGGAATCGACACAAGAGTCCACGATGGTTGACGGAGCGGAATGAATGGCTTAGTCGAACGCCAGGCAATATTGAACAATTTGCCATTCATCTTGTGGAACTCGAGATGGCTTTGCTGTGGACCGCCGTTGCTGAGAGTTGGATCAATGAACGAGAGACTTGGCTTAATCTTGTGATGAATGCTCGATCTTTACGGCATCTGGCTGGAGCTCTTATCAGTCTTGAACGGCATACTCTTGTTCTGGACGAAGAATGGCCAACGGTCCGAGAGCGATGGGTCAACGACTTGTTGGAAATGCTAGTTGTTCCCTACAGCCATTCCTAGTTCTTTTCTGTGTTTCTTCTTACTTTGTTTTAAAAAGCACATAATATTCATTTTTGCGCAATAGCTACATTCGTCCCCTTTGTACCGCATGTTCGTAACCCATCTTTCCTCTGTCATGTCACCCTGTCTTTGCTCAAATTTGTACCCAGTCACACTATCATAAAAGATAACCATTACAGTCTTCCATTGTACTCATAACCCTCACTATTACAACTCTAAAACGTGAAGCACATTAACTCCATGCACCAAACTATGTATCCGCAGAAAAATGAACAATTTATTCATTTATTAGGAACTTTTTTTCAAAATGTTGGGTTGAGGGTTGCAGTGTGAAAAATTTGCGAGATTTTTACTGACGAGCAGCAATCTCCTTGGCAGCGAGAGCAGCACGCTTGCCCATCATGGCCTCAGACTTGGGGCCACGGAGACCACCACCCCATTGGCGACGGTGCTCCTCGAACTTCTCGTTGTAGTTGGACTTGATGGCAGAGACAACAGCAGAGAGCTCAGACTTGTCAGCATCCTTGACTTCAGTGAAGGCAAAAGCAGTGGCGGTCTTCTTGTGGACGAGAGTTCCGAGACGAGCCTTGCCCTTGACAATGCAGTAAGGGATGTCCATCTTGCGGCAGAGAGCGGGCAAGTAGAGGACGAGTTCGATGGGATCGACATCATCAGCAATGACAACGAGTTGAGCCTTCTTGGCCTCGATCAAAGCAACGATGTGGTTCAAACCGTACTTGACGACAGTGGGCTTCTCGGTTTCAACCTTCTTACCCTCAGCCTTGGCAGCAGCAGCAGCACGGAGACGCTCCTTCTTCTCAGCAGTGGTCTCGGGTCTGTACTTGGCAGCAAGCTTGAAGAGCTGGGTAGCAGTGTTCTTGTCCAAAACCTTGGTGAACTGGTTGATGGAAGGAGGAACCTTGAGGCGCTGGTTCAAGATCTTCTTTTGGCGTTGAAGACGGACATACTCGGGCCACTTGACGAAACGGGAAAGATCGCGCTTGGGCTGAATGTCTTGACCGACACCAAAGTTGCGGCTACGCTTCTCAATGAGAGGGTTAGCGGGAGCCTTGGTAGTTTGCTTACCCTTGACGGGGTAGGGAGCGGGAGCAACCTTCTTGCCAGTAGACTTCTTAGCCGGGGGCTGTTAGGAGAGCAATAAGATGGGTAAAATTTAGTAAAATGGCCTAGTTGTCAGGTGTGAATTTGAAGAGGGCAAAATTGGAGAATGTCGGATTCACAGATCATAGAATGCAAGTGGCCATGATGAAAGGAAAAATTCGGCCTATTTCTCCATCATCGTATCACATCGATCCATCCATAGCTCTTATTCATCCATCTGTTGATGATCTATGCATTCTTTGGTTGCTTTCCCTTCATAATACATGATATCCAACTTACCATTGCGAAAATAAGAGAAAGTTCGACCCATTGCAGCTTGGTCGACTCAATATATCGAATTTCGGCTGCCGCCAAAAAAATTCCGTGACCACCTTTTTTTTTCGAACAATGTTGGCTTCGTATCATCCATGTATCGTGCACTCCATCCTCTTCATTGATAACAATACCTGATGGCAACATTAGCCACTGAATTGATCATTGAAATTGTCTATGAAAAAAAATATCGTGTTAGAGACAGATTTAGTTTGAGAATTAACTACCACTCAGAACTGTTGACAACTGCCTGCAAGCTTGGACACTTTGTTGTAATACGCAGAGCATCACAATCACAATACGGGAACGATGTGTCTTGTTAAAAAATTTAATGAGATAAAGATATTTATTGATAATTCTATGGCAGCTTTGCGTACATTGGCCATTCCAGTATATGGCCCGCGGAATGCTATTGAATAAAAATAATTCCCAGAAAAATTTACCATTGATGCTCACAATTACAGTTTAGGCCACTCCCTTACGCCGCCACCGTGTACTAGCCCTCCAGATTCAAACAAAAAAGTTAAAGTAGATAAATATGATAACATTGGCGCATCGATAACATCTGTACTGCTCAGTGGTGGAAAGTTGCACTGTCATGTACATATACTCACATTAACTTTCATACAAAACAATTGATTGCGCTGCTAAATGCCTGTCATTGTCTTATCATGTGAATGAAACATAAAGCTGAAATATTGATCTCGATGAATTGATCTTGATTGAGCACAGTACAACCAGGAAGCATTAAAATCAGCTAAAGTAAATGCTGCACAAATAATATTAGACGTAAATTTCGTTTAGGTTCCGGGCACACGACCCCGTTAAGCAAGCGTGCCGATAACCCCACAGTGAATTGTCCGCGGCTGTAGATCCAGGGCAGCGATTGTGCCACTGAATGGCCGCACAGCTCTCCTGTAAACTCTCAAGTTAGGAAGAGTGGGGATGATACAATCACAGCATTCTAATTTAAGGTTTCGGTATGATCCATTAATACGGTTGGTATAGGACTCTAAAATCCATTCACAACTGAATGTTGTAAGGTAACCTTTGTCGTGAAGAGTAGTCATTCTGTTATAACCTTGTGGTTTGAAAAACCAAAAAGCATTTGTGCCCGCAAAGCTTTCAGTTCTTTCTTCATCCCCATAGTCAAGCTCATCGATCAGCACATCTATGCAAATAATTCCCCATACTTTTGATAAGTACCCCATAATTCCCATACAGAGTTTGTACAACAGTTTAAGAGATGATGATGGGATTTTAATGGGGGATGGGGGGTTCAATAACGGCTGGAGACGGCGGGTGAACATCACAATGACAATGTCCAGCAAACACCGCGCCCAGGGCGAGAATCACGTGATTGGGAATTTTGAGGCAGCTTGCGACAACGCTCATGCTCGTCTTGCTTACCAAGTTCAAAGAAACAGCAATCACATAAAAGCTGGGATATTGTGATGAATACAATAAATTCGTAGGGTCATCAATCGACTTTCCTTTCAATTCATCTATTTTGACAGGTCATCACCAATCCATGGCCGAAAGGGTTTTCTCGATTGACAAGCTGTCAGACGGGCTTGCATTCACATTAATTGTAAAATATAAGTAATAAAAGCTAGGTTATGCCTACGTTCAGATATAATGATGGATGAAAGGACGGCGGCACGCAAATATCTGCCAATGATAAAGCAATATAATGCATGAGACAACGCAAAGTTACGGAAAATACAATTGTACGAATGAAAAATGAATTATAAAAAAATAGGGGAAACTCTTGCAATGAAGTACAAACACATCACATCAACAGGAGCTTGCAGTAAATAATAGGGGGTCCTGCCCATCGTGCTTAGGTAAGTAAAGTAATAGCTGTGAAAATAAATATAGCTAGTGGCCATTTTGATGTATGGAATATGTTGGGAGATGGAATATTAACAGGTGAGGTACAGTGTATGACAGTCGATAGGTTTGCAGATATATAAATGACAGGGGGTTTGACTACATATTGTACTGACTCGGTGACTGTTGCTCCACTGAGCGGCCCTGTGGGGTAATGTAGCGTCAGTAACATTAGCTTCTCTTCTCCCTATCCTCACGTATAAGCGCCTCACCACTCAATTCCATGAAGTGTGTTTCATGATGAAAGGACTGGAGATGCATTTCAGTCAGAAAGCATTGTGGCGCAAATTTTGGCAGTGGTTCAATATGATTTACCGATTTAATATACAATGCGTGACCTAGGTTGTTCGATCCAGAATATGGATGATGGTATTGAGGTACATGCAGCTGTTGTTATACAAATTGGTCAAATGGTTCAGAAAGAAGAACATGCCACTATGAGGCGCGCACCTTATGTAATCCCAAGCTCGCACCCGCGATCTGCCAATAAACACAAACAAGTATGGCAGTGATGGGTATGAACATTGAAATGCAGCGTTCAAAAGATAGAAAGAAGAAAATAGGTATGAACCATTTTTTTTTCCAACTGTGATGCTATTAGACTATAGGGTGATGCTTACAACAGGAGTGCCTATGGTAGAGGAGAGAAGGAGAGATCAGGGGGGTAGAAGACACAGGAGGATAAAGATTTAGGCTTCGCTGCCGCAGCGTCCATCAAACACACAGAAGCCATTTTATGTACTATGATCAACCTTTTCCCGTTCTTCCACCCGCCCTGAAGGGAATGAATGCCCAGACAAAGGAGTCTGACTGAGTGGGCAACCGAGGTTATTACATAATGCAACAATTTGCTTTGTATACCTGAAATGGCATTGTCCTCACTCCCTATCATGTCAAACTGAAACATGACTGTTGTTAGCTGGTTTCCTTTCTCAAGAAGTAGCCGGCCGGTCATGAAGAGGCAACGTAGTCATTTGTTATTGACCATTTGCAGATCATAGTATAACAAACAAAGGCACTCCGTCGCCAAATTCCCCACGATGCGGACTTGCAGCCATGGGTAGCATCATCACAGCTGGGAAAAGACTGGCAAATGACCGAGACATACTCCGCTGCGAATGGCACCTCTTCGCTCTTAACCGATTTCAAGTGGCGCTTTGAAAAAAAAAAAAAAGAACCACAGTATTTATATATTTTTCATGTAGTGTTCCTGTATGTGCACCATGGCGATTCATCCTTTCTCATTCGATCCAAGAGAATCATCCACGTCATATAACTCTATATCATAAACTATTTTTGTCACTCTATTTTAGCGTATTATACCGCTCAGCTATATTTTCAATATACGCTGAAGGTAATCTGGGAAATGACGGGGTATAATACAGTTCTTGTTTGGTTTGGTTAGCTGGGCAAGCTGCAAAGAAGTAGGCAGTCATGTGTAGTTATTTTTGTTGGGATGGCCGGGTTTCACAATTCCCCATTTGGAACCCACAGACTTTTTTTTTCATTCCCAGTAAGGAAGATAGTGTCCCACTCCATGATGGATTCTGAGAAGTGGGTATAAGAACGATCTGGACCTTCATCTCCATTTCTTAGCATGATGGTATCCGTTTACAAGGTCGAGATAGACACACACGTTGATAGTATGAAGTGAAAGGCTTTACCATTTACGGTAAAAGTGACAAAAGCATCATTTTCAACGGAGCTCAGGGAATACTGTGGGGTGGGGGTTCTCTGCAGGGCCCCCCACGGAAAATACAAATTCGAATTTAGCCGATTGGGTCAATGAGGACTGTTCCTTGGATTGACCAATCAATGGCGCTCCACATAAAGCGGCGGGCTAAGCCGTGGATGATGATGTGCATCTAGTTTCGGTGGGGTGTAACAAAAAGTGCTTGGAGTCTTTTCTCTGTTCAACCTACTTTTCTTATTTTTTAATATACTCTTTAATAATCATCACTTCTACAATGCCTAAGAAACTCTCTACTTCCAGTAAAAAGGCAAAAGACGTAGCTCAGGACGCCAACGCTGATCAGCCAAAGCGATTTAAAGTGACCCTAGCATGCGTCGTATGTCGTAAGAAGAAGGTCAAATGCGATGGAGTTCAGCCGGCCTGCTCTCGTTGCAACAGCATGGGCATCAGTTGCGAGTACACCGATCCTCCCAGAAAGCGCGGCCCTCCTAAGGGCTATGTCGAGGTTATTGAGAACAGAGCACATCGCATCGAATCTTTACTTGGGCGAGGGCATCTCACAGGTGACCACAACCACCCTGGTAAGTCTAGGAAACCTTCAAATATAGGCTAGGTAGTCTCACACTAATCTGTCCTTTCAACAGCATGGAAAAGCGCTAAACTTATCCATCGTGCATCTATCAGTAATAACATGGCTACACCCAACCGCCTTCCACAACGCCATAGCATCAGCGCTCCATCACCACCGGTCACGGGAGCTGATATAATACCATTCCCAAATGTTTTGGGAAAGCTTGGTGAAAATGGGGTGGTTTCATCGTTGGCTCCTTCGCCTGTCAACACGTTTTTTGATTTACTGCAAAACGGTGTTCATCAACTGGCTCAGAGTAATGCTCCATCTTCCTCGGAGTGTGAAATTGTAAGTGATTGCTGTTCAATTTTTGGTTTCGAAGCAGAGATAGAAATCGACTGATTTCCTCCCCCGAAATTACGTTTTCCCGCGTTGTCCTGACTCCTTATTTTTTTAATACCAGCTCGCTCCAGAAGTATCAGATGCCTTGGTGGACAGCTATTTCACGCACTTCAACCAAGTATTTCCAGTATTGAGCAAGCCTCATTTTGTAGATCAGATGAAGCAAGGACCTTCATCGGTCGATCCATTGTTGTTGAATGCGGTGTATGCTACCGGAGCACAGTACTGCCGTGTTACGAAACCAGACATGCCAGTCAACGCCGATTTCTTTATTACCCGGTGTCGAGTTTTACTGGAGGAGAATAGTGAAGAAGCGACGATGTCCCGACTTCAGGTAAATACTCTTTTGAAACTAGTTGGAAAAAGTGGAGGGAAAAAAAAAAAAAGTTTAAAGTGACTAACCCATGTTCCCCCGCTCGCTTATTAGGCATTGGTCATTTTGTGCTGGGTCTCATTTCTATTAGGTCAGCCACGGAAGTGTCTGAAATTTCAAGATCTGGCATTGGCTTATATCAACGAACTCAACATTTGGCACGATACAGAAAACGACTCGCAAAGCTCTTCCCAGATGGATATGGAAATGAGACGGCGCTTGTATTGGGCTTTGTACATCAATGATAGATGGGTGGCCACCACTTTGGCTTTACCGTGCAAGATTATTGAGCCTTATACCTCTTGCAAGCTACCCATATGCGAAGATGATGAGTTGTGGGCTGGAACTCAAAATTTAAATTCTGAGACGGATGCAGAACAGGAACCACTTCATAATCATCAATCCAATCAAATGATGGCTTTTGCTCAAACCATCAAGTTAGCTCGTTTAGTCGGCGACATTAATCGTCAATTCTATTCGCCTACCAGCCGCGGGCCTTGTTCAGCAGCCGTGTTTGCTTCTATGGATGCTTCACTGACACACTGGTTACTTAACCTTCCGCGCTTTATGCAGTATGAGAAACCAAGCGATGACACCCCGCCATCACCCGTATCCCGACTATTCCATATGCTCTACTACACCGTTCAGATTTTGTTGCACCGCCCCAATCAATCTCTCTCTGCTCAGTTGAATCCTTCTCAACAAATGAGTTTGAATATCTGTAGCTCTGCCACTAAAAGCATAACGCATATCGGAGAAGAGATGATCCGATACAATCAAACCGCCTATCTCTTCAATACTTTCGTGTTCAGTGTCACCACTGGTTGCTCAGTTCATTTGGAGGCTCTGTTTGCAGGAAGCTCACAAAATTCAGTAGCCGCCAAAATCAACTTGCGACGAAGCTTGCGTGTTTTAGGTGAATGTAGCCGAAGCTTCATGTCCTCAGAAAATCTTGAAATCTTTGTATCAAGACTTTTGGAGAGATGCGAAGTTAGCTTGGATGAAGAGAATGATGGCGAGGAACAACCTGGGCATGTCTCCAATGCTGCTAGTGATCGACGCTTGAGTATCAAGAGACCCATGGAAGATCCACCCAATAATCATCAACCAAAGCGGTCATCGGTACATTTGGAAGCCAACCCAGAATTCAAGCAAATGGCAGCACGTCGTTATTCACACCCGCTATCGGTGGATCCTTTGCACCAAATTGCCTTTGGGCACGTCATGGTGGATCCTACCTCTCCCGATGCAGCTACCATGGTGTCGTCTTCAGGATGGCCTGCCGATCCCAACGCGCAACAGTTGTTCACTGAGATGGATTTGGAAGCTTTGTTAGGTACACCTAGCACACCCAATATGGCGTCCTTTTCTCCAACTTGGTCATCCTCTGCAGCGTCCACCATGGAAACGTTGATGGCAACTGCTGCTCCTGTGACCACCATGAGTCAAAGTATGACTGCATTATTGGAAGACACTTCCAGTTTCTTCGATATGTTGGACGCTCAAAAGTCTTTACCACCAACCGCCATGCCTATTATGGCGACCACCACTGCTCCTGATGCGCTTCATAATTTTTTATGGAACGGCCCTGGACCTGAGTCGTTGAACTCTCTCTCATCGTCCCCAACATCATCTTCAGGGCCTCATTCACCTGTCTCTCCTACACTATCCACGTTTTCTGCCATGAATACTCCTCAGGCAAACGCGTTTCAAGGATACAGCAAACCTGAACTGCAACTCCAGCATACTCAGCAACAACAACAACAACAGGCACAACAACAACAAGAGCCTCAGCAGGAACCTGCCTTTAGTCTTTATGACTTTGCAGTACCTCGCGATTTCTTATCTGGAGCTATTTAAAAGTTTGGGACTTTAAAGAACAAGAATTTCCACTATCCCCCACATTGTAATGCGCATACCTTTCATTATTTTTCATCCAAAATCTGTGATATTCTTTTTTCGTTGTATTATTTGTTCTTCATTCATTTTTAGTAACTCGCGCTATCTTGAAACTGATAGTATATTTTGTAGTCGCCTCGAGGGTTTGCTCAACTTCTCATCATCCACATTGTGCATATCTGAAAATCTTGTATAAATCATGCTTTATTACTTGTTGCAAATCGAGAGACCTATAATGAAATATCGCAGGCTAAGAAGGAGGTGCATACAGCATTATACTGTGTGAGGTGCTTTGGTGAAGCCATCATCAGACGGCTGTTCCGAGCTTATGTAGTTATGAAATAGCTGCGTTATGTACTTCGATCACCCTAAACCTATAAACAGGTAGGCCCTGCATTGTTTCTTCAGAGAGAGGAAAGTGCCATCCTGTAACATGCGTGGAAGTTTTTTTAAATGTTCCTGGAGAACCTTGATTTCTTAATGTTTGTTGTCAAATTGGAAAACATCTAGAAACTTCGTGGAAGGCGATGGGAGGTTTCTGTGCCTATGCAGGAAACCCATATTACCTTTACAAATCTCGAAAATATAATAAATGATGTAATTTTTCAACAATGCATATGCATGTCTTTGTACAGAGTGCTTACATCTTTTGATTAGTGAAACATGAGGTGGGTTGAACTAATTATCTTTGGCTCATGTTCGAAAATGGGGTCGCTGGTGTGTTGGGTTACATGAGGGAATGGACAACCGCTGATTACGATAACATAGCAAATCAACTAATCATACTCCAAAGCTTGAAGCAGCAGCATACTGTAAAAACAACCATCACCGTGACCACCCAGTATCGGACGTTGCATAGTTTCATTTTTCTTGGTGTGAGGCGACATTATTCGACTGGGATATACAAAAAGAACCGTCCAGTGTTCCAACTTTGAAATTCTCCACTTTCCCCCATTCCACCTTTACCCAAACACCTGTGGCATGGCCAGCCGGAGACCGAAAGATGCCAAACACAATTGGAACCAGGAAAATGTTGCCAACGGCTGGAAGCAAGTATACCTTCCAAAAAGCTTTAAACTTCCGTTGAGTTTCCTCATGACGTGCTGTTCAGTACAATGGAAGTCCACCTTTTTCAATCAGCGAATCTAACTGAACGATCCCTTCTATAGTACTCCCGAAGTTCTGAATCTTAGTTTAGCTTCATTGCAAGTCAATGGCAGCACACAAAAGCCATCGCCTAACCAGCACATTCCAAAGCCTTCACCGCGATCGTCAACATCGGCAAGTCGGCAATGGGATTTTACAAATAGTAACGACAGCTTGAATGTTACCGACTGGAAATCTCCAGTTGGCATTACCATAACTCAAGGCCGCGAAGAGATCTTCCTTGCAACACAAAGCTCACCTAAGCCGGCGGCGGACGAGGCTACGTACGGCGGCGAATGGGTAGACCTTGATTGGCAACAGAAAGGCGTTAAGGGCAGCAAGAAACATAATCCATTTGTACACTATACCACTCCACACGATACTCGAGCTTTCAAGCTACAGGTTACGGCCAACGATGCTCCCTACTTTGTTGAGGTAGAAGTTGATCATGAAGCGTTTAGAGACCACCCCATTGTTCCCAGCCGCGAAGAACTCCTCAATCCTCCCGTTCATCTTCTTAAACACAACACAATGCCTTCCAAAGAACGTAGTAACAACACTGATCGCGGTCAGATTCCTGGAGTTCCCGTCATGAGAGTCTTTGGCCCATACGATAATGTAGATCAATATGCGCATACACAATTTGAATTATTGCGCTATGATTGTCTCATACCTTTACAAATGGCCATTACCAGTTACAAAACCATTTGCAATCCTCCCACTATAACCGATCAAACTGAAGCCGCTTCCTATGCGCAAAGATGCGAATCCCTTCAGCGGAACTTTCGTGTTTACGAAAATGTTCAACTGGATAGTCTTGTGTTTGGATTCCATCAAGTTGTTTATCGAATCAGCTTTCGTTTACCCTATGGTGTTTCGGTGAATTGGGAAGCCTCCAAACGACTCATTCCCGGCACACTTGTCTTGTTGTCCAAGGATGGTTTTGAGAAGGACATCAAAGTCGCTTGCGTATCTCATCGAGAAGTCAAACCGCTGACAGGAAGAAACCGATTCGAATTCCTTCTCGACATCTCGGTAGAAAACGACAACGATGCTGATCCTTTGGGGTACGGTGATCCGAATGGAAACAGTACACCTCATGTGATGCTGGAAGCGACTAGTGGCTATTTTGAAGGTATTTGAAAACATTTTGGAAAAAAAAAAATTCAATTGAATTCTAACCTTCTTACGGACAGCTTATAAACACATTATGACTGTCTTACAGGATGTGACAGTTTCGACCTTGCCGCTTGCATCTCATCTCATCAATTTGGATAAGAAAATTGGAATTCCAAAGTATGCTCAATTGAAACGATTCTATGATCTTTCTCTCGAACCCCCTACTGTGAAAGGAGAACCACCCAAGTTTCCTGTGGATATTACAAAACTCTTCCCACCCTATCCGGAAATGGGCTTGGATGAAACACAATATCGAGCTTTACAACGGATCTTAAGTCGAAAGGTGTCTATCGTTCAAGGTATTTATTGTCTTGCACATTTTTCAAAGTAGCATTGATTTAGTTGTTCACTCATGCTTTATGATAGGTCCACCTGGTACTGGTAAAACACATGTCGGTCTGGCTGCCACTCTGATTCTATTGAAGAACTTTGAAAACGACATTTCGCTTGGACCTATTGTCTGTATCTGTCAGACAAATCATGGTAAGCAATCCTCGATAACTCTGTGATTCTAACCCAGATTTCATCGCTAACCGATCCATTTGTCTCCGCTGACAGCCATTGATCAGTTTTTGGAACATATCCTCAAACACAATCAAAATATAGTACGTGTTGGTGGTCGAAGCAAATCAGAAGCCTTGACCAACCACACCCTGTATGAGCTACGAAAAGCAGAAAGAGAGATGGGTCTTTCACGTATATTTCGCAAGAGACACGAACTTCAAAAGAAAATTAATGACCTGCTATTCGAAATGTATGAGGAACCATGTGTTTCCATAGACTTTATCACTAAGGCACGACTCCTTTCACCGCAGCAAATCGATAGCTTAAGGCGGATGACAGATCCTAACCAGATCAAGGAGAGGAAGAAACATCCAGACGATGACCTAGATGACGAGTGGGTCATCAATTCTGACATCCCAACTAATTTCACTAATAACCGTGGCAAAGATAACCAAGAAGGCAGCCATGCCAACAAGGAGCCTGTCGTGAACAAGAAACCTCCCAACCCTGTTGAACTGTGGCTTGGTGGAGCGGTCAGTACTGTCCATCCATTGCAAGCTTTACCTGGCTATGAAGAATTGGATATCGCCAAAGGAGAGTTTTTGGAGCAACAAAAGGGCCTGGTGATTGATAAAGAGGCTGATGAAGAAGATGCCATGGATGAAGAAGAAGTCAGAGAAAACATCCAGAACTTCAAGGATGAAAGCAACAGTAGCAATAGAAAGGATCCCTGCATTGGCCTCAACCGCACTTACTGGTTTCAACCATCCAATCCAACCAAAGGGGCTTCCCCTGTGAACAATGCTCCAGGTGCCAGCAACAGTCTTGCTGAACGTCGGGCTGTCAACTATGATTGGAAAGACAATTCGGTGGGCCAACAGCGGAGAACAAAATGGCAACTGAGCGACGACTGGAGTGTGTGGTGCCGAGGGTCCAATGACCTTAGAGAATGGCCCATGGCAGTTCGACTCCAAGCGCACCGTGCTTGGATGGATTTGCGAAACAGAGAAATTGTGAGAACCATTCGAAGTATCACGAAACAGTATGGCGCTCTGTCTCGAGATTTCAAAGCCATACGGACAGCAACGGATGCCAAAATATGCAGGCGAAATCGCGTTATCGGTATGACCAGTACCGCTGCAGCTAAATACCACCATCTTTTAGAAGCGGTTAAACCACGTGTCATTATCTTTGAAGAAGCTGGTGAGATGTTGGAGTCCCACATTATCAGCTCCATCACTTCATCTACACAGCATATCATTCTCATAGGGTAAGAAGCATATGATAACCAGATAAATGCGGAGAAGCAACATTGACACATTATGTTTATTTAGAGATCAGCAACAGCTCCGACCTAATCCATCGGTATATGCACTGGGTGAATACCACAATTTCAATGTGTCGCTATTCGAACGCTTAATTGTCAATGATATGCCATTCACCAGACTATCCCATCAGCGTCGCATGGCACCCAAGATACGAAGTCTAGTCAACCCCATCTACCGCAACCCTCCGTTGATGGATCACCCTTATGTACATACCTATCGATCCATTCCTGGCATGATGCAAAACTTGTTCTTCTTAATTCATAATGAGCCAGAGTCTCATATCTCGGAGTCTGCCTCAAAATATAATGAACATGAGGCTCAGATGGCGGTACTGCTGACATCGTATTTGATTATGCAAGGCATTCCACCCGATATGATCACCATCCTTACCATGTACTCTGGTCAGCTACGTAAATTGAGGGAATGTCTTCGCAAGGAGCGGCGAATGGGAGAAGATACCAACCTTGTTCGAATCAGCAGTGTCGATGGATTTCAAGGCGAAGAAAGTGAGGTGGTAATTCTAAGTCTGGTGCGAAGTAACAGCATGGGAGCCATTGGATTTCTTAAAGTCGTCAACCGAGTCTGTGTCGCATTGTCCCGGGCGAAGAAGGTAAATGGGGCGGGCTCTTTTGCTTTTATTGCCTTATTTGCGTTTTTATGGCCATCCTCCAATGAGCTCACCGACATTTTGTCTTGCTTAGGGAATGTACATTATAGGGAACGGAGCTATGCTGTGTCAACGAAGTGAACTGTGGAACGAAATCATCGGGAATCTGGAAGATCAACACCCAGACTGTATCGGCGAGCAGTTGATGCTACGCTGTCAGCAACACCCGGATCGAGTGACATCGGTTCGATATCCTGTTGATTTTAAAGATGTTGAAGAAGGTGGATGTGGGCAACCCTGCGAAATCATCCTGCCTTGCGGACATAAGGTAAGTGGGGGGGGGTTGCGTGATAGCGTCTATCTAACCTTAAACTAATTTAATTTTTGGATTCGTTTTTCTATCTAACTATCGGCTTAACCTATTCGACTTTATCAAATTTCAAGTGCCCCGCCAAATGCCATGTTTATCCGCATGAGGACAACGTCGTGTGTCGCCAACCCTGTCTCTTGACGCACCCAACGTGTGGCCATGCCTGCCTACGTCAATGCCGTGAACCATGTGGAAAATGCCTATCTTTCGTGCGAGTGCGTATGAATTGCGGACACGAGATGGAGATAGCCTGCGGTGACACGACACCCGCCAAATGCAACAAATGCCTACCTTCTTCGTGGTAAAACTCAGATGGAGGAGGAAATTTTCAAAGAAGTCCCAATTTAGCAATTCAACCCTTTTTTGATCAAATTGGCAATCCTTTTGATTTATTAACCGATTGGAAATAACCCAGTTCAAGCCCGTTCGGTCTGAAAAAAAAACTAAAATGATCCTAGTAGCAGCAGGTCTGGCCGCTGTTCCGAAAGACAGACGACTTGAATGGAGACGAGATGCTCCAGGATGACATGGTAACTCACAATCGCCCCCCCAAAAAAAGATCGACACTTGTACCATATCACCACCACGGAATGTGTTCCAATAAAAAACTTGTTACAACAATTCCTTGGGGTCATACGACCTTGCAGATTGCTGATAGAAAGTGCAGCCAAGCGAGCGGAATGCTACAATATGTCTGTGCTCCCGATGCTATGATTCGTCAGGCTTTAAAGTCGAGACACATGATAAAGAATACTCGTATTTAGAAAATCATTCCCTCCGTGGAGTTTGCATCTTGTTCTTTCTTTCTTTCTCTCACACCTTGGCCCTGTTTTTTTTTCCTGATACCTCACACACCATGCCCTTTGCCACGGTACAGCCAATGCTGAAACGCTCACGGTTTCATGCTCCTCAATCAGCTTTGGAGCATCCCAACATGTTTGATTTACACGAAAATCTGCTTCATAATACGATAAAGTCTCACGATCGTAATCTATTTCTCGACTATTTGACCGATCAACGACGAATGGTCCACTCTCCCTTTGATAAATTGGCTGCTACCACCACCGATGATGACATGGCCTCCAGCCCATTGTCTTTGGACAACGATATTCTAATGCCTATCGATATCACTAGCTGCTTTGGTGAACAATTTGATTCTCACGAGTCTCACTCCATCACGTCTTCCGACGATATCACGACATTTAGCTTTGAGTTTGAAGGACCAGGGACGCCTAACTCACCACCCGAGACCCCTACCACTCAAAATATCCTATGTGATGCTCTCTCCAAGTTTAGCATCGCGTACACTGAACAAGGCATCAAGATGGAAGCCAAAGTCGGCAATGTCAGTGAACTAAGAGCATTAATGAACTCCATACCCCAATTGTCGTCTCAAACCGATGCACCCACCACGCCAACCGACCACACGACTTCCATCATTTGTCGAAATAAAAACATTCAAACTCGGCCAGCCAATTTATTCGAGCGAGCGTGGTCGGCCGGTCAAAAAATTTGCCAACCATCGCACAAATCCCAGATGAGCCGTAAACAGATCATCGACGCATGTATACAAACCTACTTTGACTGCTGGGTACGATATCCGCATATCTTGACCAAAGAAGAATTCAAGACGTATTACGATAGCTTTGAAAACCCAATGGATAGCCTTCTGGTGAATGCCATCTGCTCCACCACGTACAAGCATACTGTCACGCACCACGCCACTTCTCCTGAGATGGCCACGTTGGCCTGCGATCAACGAAAGATTCAGGAACAAGAGAATTATTTCTTCAACAAAGCACGTGTGGCTTTGGCTCAATCCTTTGATGTCCCGGATCGATACACCGTGATTTCCTTGCTGTTTCTCTCCACCACCGCCGAAAGCTGCCAAATCAATCTGTACACTGGCATGGCCATGTCTGCTTTGCATCAGCTGAAAATATACCCTCGCATGGCCAAAACCGACGTGGAAGAATGCTCCTATGAAAAAGAAATGGATGCGCGATTATGGTGGTACGCCTGGACCATTGACCTCTATCACCATACCGGTGGCAGTCCGAAAAATGCCCCACCCCTTCCCTTCACGGGTGAAATAGCCTTGCCCACGTTATATGAAGAAGACATTGACGAGACTGAAATTGGCCTGTTGGTGGAAGTTCAATGCATACGCATCTGGCGTATTCAAGCCGATGTTGTCGAGTTCTTTTACGAATCCGACCCGGAGACCATCATGTCAGCTGAACAGCTCAATGGGTTTGAGTCTCGTCTTGAGGCATGGCGTGCCGAATTGCCCTCGTATTTCCAACTTGACTCGGGTTTTGAGTACGGCTCAGAAGATATGTTCCTAGGTTGCCTTCGCCTCCACCTCGAATACAACGCCACCATGATCATCCTTCAAAAACTCTTCATTCCCGACCTCAATGACCCTACCCCTAGCAAATCTTCTCTTCTTGCTCTCAACAAGTGCTTGAAGACCGCCATCTCACAGCTCAAGCTCCTTAACACCTGCCAGAAACTACCATTGGGTCACTGTGGTTTCGATCGGGATGAACTGTGGAGAGCCTCAGAAGTCGTCTCCTTATCCCTTCAAATCTACAACACCGTCCGATCACAAGTAGACAAACGCACCATTTTGAATGGTGTTCGCAAGTCAGACCTTGAAACTGGCCTTTATCGTGCATTGCATATTCTCAAGGGGACAAGAGAGTGGCAAACCAAGAGTATGAATTGGACTCAAGTCTCTGACTGGCTCGATATTGAAATTCAAAAATTCAAACTACCCCCTGGCCAAACCGACGAAAAGATGATCAACAACCCTGCTACTTACTTCACTGCCAATCTCAAACCTGGTTGTCTTCGTAAGCTGTCTACTTCAGACGACCTTGTTCCCGTCAAGGATGAAGACCGAGAACCTACCTTGAACACCGTTCCCAAGCGCCGCACAAGCTCTTCTCCCTCCACCATGTTGAGTGTCCTCTCGTTCCCTGTCGGAAACACCGCCTCCAAAAAATCAACCCTTGCAGAACCTGTGGTCTCGACGGCAAAGCCTGCCATTCCCATCCAGTTTCACAATAATTTTGGTCCTTCCCAACCCTATATCCAAGACAAGACTCCTCAAAGCAATTTTGCTCGAAATTCTACTAGTCATTCTGCCGGTAGCAAAAACCAACCTCGCTTCAGGTATTTCAATCCAAGGAAAATGAACAAGTTCATGTTTATTGATGAACATCCTGTGCTGTAAACGGACGGTTTGGGTCTCCTCTTGTTATTTTATCTCTGTCTATCCCCTCCCCTTACAATGCTGTATTTTACCGAAAGTCGTGTAGAGCTCTCAATTTCTTCCCCATTTTACTTGCTCTCTGTGTAATTGTGCTTATTTTATTTGGTCTTGTTTGTTACCCCCTTCTTTCTGTGCACTTTTTTGTTTTTGTTATGCTTATTGTTTCCTTTGCTTCATAGTCTTCATATTTTCAAACGACCTCTTTCTGTATCATTCCGTGGCTTATACTCATTGCCGATCATTATTCATTCCTCTGTACCAACAAGGCAGTATAATAACAAAAAAAGTATTGTATTGACATCAAAAGTAACTGGTCTGCTCATGTCTTTATTTATTATGTATGCCGCTATCAGAGTTACATACCAAGCGCGGTATCATGAGGATCCGAGTGCTGCGCATGCAACAGCCTCCCGTTGGGTCATCGAATACGTCGGGTGACCGTAGGCTAGGTTACATCCATGGCTGCAGTATGAACATGACATCCTTGGGCGGCGGGCGTATCGCGTATAAATGCGGTTAGCAGATCTTTAACGACCGAAGCCAAAATCATGATAGAAAGGTTAATACTTTGGAGTAATTCAAAAAGCATTTTTTTGGGGGGGGAACGGCTTCTTTCATTTTCGCATACCTATCGTCCAGTCCCAAGCTTTAAATTTTCACTCATTTTTTTTTTCAGTTAAGCCGAAGCATGGAAGGTATGATTGCCACTCTTCTTCAAAGCGTGGAGTCTTTTTTAATTTAGCAATAAAAAGGTGCGGTTATTAGACAACGTACACTTCATAAGCAAGGGGCGGCTGTCCATTGGCAGCGTGCGGGTGACGTCTGAAATTTCCTGTAGGCAATAGACGGTAGCTGAGTGGCGGACAGTCAAGTGTTTGAGCTTTATCACTTGACAATGGTAATCAATACGAACTGCTGGTAGAAACGTCAACGCTGGCTTATGATTAATCATACCATTCCTTACAGGCAGGAGCACTTGAAAATGCGCAAAAGAACATGCGCAAGATACGAGACCATGATCGTGAATCCGATTTTGGATTGGTGTACGCAGTGTCCGGACCTGGTATGTAACAGATGATACTTGATCGACGAAATCTCATATCGGCTGTGTCTACTTTCCGTCGTCAAGGACAGTAGAGGACAAGGAAGCGACCAGCAGATATTGTTTTTCAGTATCAAGCCATGCTTGACGTGTTTTTGCCATGTAATCATCAGCGGTCTAATGCTTCATTTTCAATCATTCCATAGTCGTTGTTGCTGAAAGGATGTTTGGTTCTGCAATGTACGAATTGGTACGTATACTTCACCATCGTCGATGTTTTTGAATACTTGATTTACACATATCTTGAACGCCAATAGGTTCGCGTCGGTCACCACGAACTAGTTGGTGAAGTCATTCGTATTGAAGGCGATAAGGCCACTATTCAAGTTTACGAGGAAACTGGTATGTGTGTCTTGTTAAACTGTTATTGTAAAAAGCTTCCTTTTCTCATGTTGCTCTATAGGCGGTTTGACCGTTGGCGATCCTGTCCTTCGTACTGGCAAGCCTCTCTCTGTTGAACTTGGCCCAGGTATGTAAACACTATAGAAACCCCCAGCACAGTCAAATTCTCTTTTTCACTCATCTTTCGATCTCTAGGTCTTATGTCCAACATTTATGACGGTATTCAGAGACCCTTGAAGGTACGTCTTGAAACTGCTTGCATAACAGATCAAGAGCATACACTCAGTCCTTTTTTTTTTTACCCGCGTTACCATAGGCTATTCAAGAAGTCTCTCAGAGTATCTATATTCCAAGAGGTATTTCTACCCCTGCTCTGGACAAGGCCATCAGCTGGGATTTCGAGCCAGTTAACTTTAGTGTAATGAATCGCGACTTTGATTGTCACCTCTAACCATCTATCAGATAACTAACTTCTCTCTCTACGGCTATAGGTCGGCGATCACATCACTGGTGGTGACATTTATGGTACTGTCTATGAGAACTCTTTGGTGTCTGTCCATAAAATCATGCTTCCACCCAAGTCAAGAGGTACCGTCACCTACATTGCACCCAAGGGTTCTTACACTTTGAACGTAAGTCACGGAAACAAACCCAATATCACTCCGCAGCCACACAACTAATGTATGCTTCTTATAGGATACCGTCTTGGAAATCGAGTTCGAGGGAGAGAAGACCAAGTTCACTATGCTTCAATTGTGGCCCGTTCGTGCACCCCGTCCCGTCACCGAGAAGCTTTCAGCCAACGAGCCACTCTTGACCGGTCAAAGAGTTCTGGATTCTCTCTTCCCGTAAGTACCTTATGCTTGATCCGCCTATGATCTGCATAACAATCCCATTTTTTTTCACACACACACATAATCTAAACAATCAATTTGCCTATTATATAGATGCGTCCAAGGTGGTACCACCGCTATTCCTGGTGCTTTCGGATGCGGCAAGACTGTCATTTCACAGGCTGTGTCCAAGTTCTCCAACTCTGACATTATCATTTATGTTGGATGTGGTATGTTATCTTTGTTTGGAATCAAGCGCATTTTTCGTAACACGCCATGTAACTTATTTTGAACTTGTTCTAGGTGAAAGAGGTAACGAGATGGCTGAAGTCTTGATGGACTTCCCCGAATTGTCTATTGAAATCAACGGACGTCAAGAGTCTATCATGAAGCGAACAACTCTGGTTGCCAACACATCGAACATGCCTGTCGCTGCTCGTGAAGCCTCTATCTATACCGGTATCACCCTTTCTGAATACTTCCGTGATCAAGGCAAGAACGCCACTATGATGGCCGACTCTACATCCCGTTGGGCTGAGGCACTTCGAGAAATTTCTGGTCGCCTTGCTGAAATGCCTGCAGGTAATGTTTGCAAATTGACATTATTATTTTTTTCTTGCCTAATCGATACTAACCCTTCTTAATAGATTCCGGTTACCCTGCTTACCTTACTGCTCGTTTAGCCTCTTTCTACGAACGTGCTGGTAAGGTTACCTGCTTGGGTAACCCTATGCGTGAAGGAAGTGTCACTGTTGTTGGAGCTGTTTCTCCTCCTGGTGGTGATTTCTCCGATCCTGTGACAGCCTCTACTCTTGGTATTGTCCAGGTATTCTGGGGTCTTGACAAGAAGCTTGCTCAACGTAAGCATTTCCCATCGGTCAACTGGAGTTTGAGTTACAGCAAGTACATGAACGTCTTGGAACCTTACTACGAGAAGGCCGATCCAGAATACTCCACCCTCCGAAATAGATGCAAGGAAATTTTGCAGATGGAGGAGGATTTGTCTGAAATTGTTCAGCTTGTCGGCAAGGTAGGTCAAGTCTTGTTTGAATGAATGATTTTTTTTTTTTGGCCACAGTGTATTGACCATCATTGCAGTCTGGTTTGAACGAGTCAGACAAGATCACATTGGAAGTAGCCCAGATCATCAAGGATGACTTCTTGCAACAAAACGGATACAGTAAATACGATCGTTACTGTCCATTCTACAAGACCACCTGGATGCTTAGAAACATGGTGGGATTCTATACTCACGCCACTCACGCTGTTGAAGTGTCCAACAACCAAATCACCTGGTCCAAGATTCGTGAGTCAATGGGTGATATTATTTACAAGCTCTCGTCGATGAAGTTTGAGGTAAGCAATACCATGCCATGCGTGGCGGCGCGGGGTCCAGCGCACGTCGGACGGAATGACGGATTTAACCACCCCCTTTATTTCTCCTCCTTTCACCTCTAGGACCCTGCTGAAGGAGAGTCTGTCCTATCTGCAAAGTATGCCGAACTTCACAAGGAGATTGAGAGCCGCTTCCGCGACCTTGAACTGTAAATTCAATACAAATGATGGAATAAACATAGTCGGTTTTTTTTAAGTAACGTCGGCTGAGCACGCGTTCTGTGCCACTTGCGTAGCAGTGTGAGGGTGTTATTGACGTACCATTTTGAAAGAAGTGAACAAGAATGACAAAACAACATTACGATGGTTGGGTTCTTTTCATCCATTCCTTCTCCCCATTTTTGTTTTTCTTTCATATTTCAGCGACCATTGAGTTTGACTGAGGATGATGTTTATCTTGCCCTTAGGGTTTGTCTAATGGATTTGGAAATTCCACCAAAAAAAAAAATTTGTGTGAGATTGGAAGGCGCCGTTTGAAAATGTAGCCAATCAATCGGTTGTGATTGAAAGCACCTGCACCTTGGCAAGAGCTTGGAGCCGTGGTATATATCAAAATAATAGGATGGAAATGTGTGCTTGAAATACCATGAAGCTTTTACTATATTATAACGACCGTTTGCATTCATTCTTGATAGCCGGATGACTGGATATCTTCTGACATCGGTTTTTTTTTAGGCGGGCGGGGGAAGGGGACTGTAAGTGGAGAATCAAAACGATGAACACTGTGAAAAAAAACAACAATTTTTTGGCTCAACCCGTGCAAACTTTCTTGCAAATCCCTGATAAGATCACATCTCCCACCTTAATCAGTGACTCTCCATAGCAAGAGTGTGAGGGTGAGTATCGACCACTTCTCTTGTTTTAACTCTTTATCAAACACTTGGGCGGAGCACACCGCACTATTCGGGCTGTGAGGCAACGAAAGGGTAATGGATAGAATGAACCCATGGACGAAATCCCAATGTTCATCGGTCAGCAGCTTCCCATTGTATTAGACAAGACGAAGCATGGGGGTTTGACGAATACTAGCCGCCTGGTCATTCAACCTGCCGTCCTTAAAAATGATCACAACCCCATGCCACCAAGACCGGAGAACGCGCGAAAATGCAGGAGAGGATGATGGGATGCAATATCATCTGCATTATTTTTACACCACATCCAGTTACCCCATGCCAAGCATGACGCTTTCTTTTCGCCTAAAAGGGTCAAAGTCGACCTCATTACCAACAATCGGCTATGATCAATTCATTACTGAAACGCGAGGCTAGTTCAAGAAGGAAAACTCCAAGCGGCCCTGACCTCACGGTGCTTTTGAGCCAGCCCAATCGCAATGGCCACCACCACTTGTTGCTCTGCCCAATTTTGAAATCTTTGTTCAACGGTATTAACCAATGTCTCTGCTCTCCTTTTAGCTTTTGGGTACACCTTTTTGCGAATCTTGTTTGCTTCTTTCTTTTTTTTTCCTCTTCACTGCTTCCGCATTAAGGTTTCCGATCAGTGAACAAAAAAAAAAAAAAGGATTTAATCCACCTAGTGAGTACATTACAAATCCAGATCCTACGAGGAGATAGACCTTGAGTTAATAACCCACTGTTTCCATAGGTTGTGAACAGTTCAAAAAAAATATCAACTCAACAGAGAGGTTAATCTGATCATGGCTCAGCAACGCGATATGTACAACCAGTACATACCGCCAAATGGGTACCAGCCCAATCCTGCTTATGCCCAACAACAATCACCGCAGCAACCAGACGCTATGTCTTCACCTCAACAACAACAACAAATTCATCGAAATTATGCTCCAAATCCTGCTTATAGGCCCACTGTTGCATTCGGTCAAAGCCTGCCTCCATCTTCATCAGCCGCTGCTTATCAGCAACACATACAGATGCAACAACAAATGCAACAAATGGGGTATGCTGCACAGCAACCTCAAAACATGCAGTTCCATCAAATGAACATGCCTCCCCAAGGCTATCCTCCAAATGTGGCCTTCCAGCAGCAGTCCATGCACCGACCACAAATGCATTCCCAGCAAATGTCACCACAAATGCAACAACAGATGCATCAAATGCAACAACAACAACAACAACAACAGCAGCAGCAGCAGAGACCCGTCTATCAGGGTAACATGGTATACGGTATGCCTCCCCAAAATATGATGCAGCAACAAATGGCAAGGCCTATGCACCAGATGCAACAACAGGCACATCGATATGGTCCACCACAACCAGGTCAACAAAATATGATGACCTGGAAGATGATGTCTCAAGGTCAAATGCACCAAGCTCAACAACATCAACAGCATTCTGCTCCTGCTGCTGCTCCTCAAAAAACTAGACAATCCACCAGAAAGACTAAAAAGAGAATTGTCTACGATGAAGCTTCTTCTGATGAAGAAGAAGAATTGGTGAGTGGAGCTGTCTTGCCTGCATTAGCCTCATTTCGTTTTCACTAACTCAAATTCTTATATTTACCACTTTTTTTTTTTTGTAGGATCTGCCATCCGAAGAGTCAGAAGACGAAGTCAGCGATTTTGATGACAGCGATTCTCCAAGATCTAAGAAAAATAAGAAAGCAAAGAAGGATCCTTCTGCTGCAGCTTCTGAGGAAAGCGAAGACCTAGTGACTATTCCTATGGGCACTAAGGAGTTTGAAAAGATTTTGGATTATCGAAAGAACCCCAGCACGAACAAGGAAGAACTGTTGGTCAAGTACAAGGTTAGTTTTAAAAAATTCTCAGGTTGACAGTCTTGAACCTATGTACTCACTCTCCCAACAGAACATGAGTTACCACCATATTGAATGGCTACCTATCACCAAGGTCGAATCTGCTCATTTAGGAAAGCATCGTGTCAAGAAGTTCTTGTCCAAATACCAAGCTGATGGCGAAAAGGGTGAAGACTATGCTGAGTACCTCAAGGTTAGTATATGACAGTGTATATTTTATGGTGAGCCCTGCAGACTCTAACCTATATTCCATCTCAGATCGACCGTATCATTGACGAAGGCGAACTCAATGATCCTGAGACCGACGAACTCAAGGTCTATTACCTTGTCAAGTGGAACAATACTTTCTACGATGGCTCTACCTGGGAAAGCGAAGATGATGTTGAAAAGGTAGGTTTTTACAAAATTCGAGGTTTTAATCAGATATTTGGAACGCAAAATGCTAAATTCGTGTCGTTCTCTTCTAGATCGATGAAGCCAAGATTGATGAATTCCACACCAGACGACAAATGCCAGACCAAAAACGCGCCAATCCTCCTGCTCGTCCTTACATTAACCAATACTTCAAATATGATCGATCACCACGGTTCGTAGCCATTATTTTTTTGTGACATCGCATGCTACATCTTGTACTCCATTCCTTACCCATTTAATTTTGGTGTCTTTTAGATTCAAGTATAGCAATGAATTACGCTCTTACCAATTGGAAGGCCTGAACTGGCTTAGATTTTGTTACTACAGTTTCCGCTCTTGTATCCTTGCTGACGAAATGGGTCTCGGTAAAACTGTACAGTCTGTTGCCTTGCTCAATGATATCTACTGTGGTCTCAACATCCGTGGACCTTTCTTGGTGGTTGCTCCATTGTCCACTATCCCTCATTGGGAACGTGCATTTAAAGCTTGGACTGACCTGAATACCGTTGATTATCGTGGCAGTCAACTTGCTCGCGCCTTGGTGCACGACACGGAATTTTTCTACAAGGACGCTGATGGTCAAGTGATTCCAAACAAAACCAAGTTTGATGTCTTGATCACAACCTACGAAATGGCATCGGCTGGAGCTGCTCATTTACGTGAAATCAACTGGCAAGCTGCTGTGTTTGATGAAGCTCACAGATTGAAGAACAAGCAATCCAAGGTTCTAGAAATTCTCAAGACGTTTACCATTTACCACAAGTTGTTGCTTACGGGTACTCCCCTGCAAAACAACTTGGATGAACTCTTCAGTTTGCTACACTTTATGCAGCCCGAAATTTACAGTGACGAGCGCCTCTTCTTCCACGAATACGGATCGTTGCAAACTGCTGCTCAGGTTGAAAAACTTCAGCTCATGCTCAAGCCTATTATGTTGAGACGTTTCAAGGAAGATGTTGAAAAGTCCATTCCTGTCAAGGAAGAAACTGTCATTGAAGTTGAATTGACCAACCCCCAAAAGCGATACTACCGTGCTATTTTGGAGAGAAATTTCGGCTTTTTGAAGAAGGGTGCTCGAACCAACAAGGAATTGCCCCATCTTCGCAATATCATGATGCAACTCCGTAAATGCTGTATCCACCCTTATCTTTTGGAAGGAGCTGAGGAAGTCATTACCTCGGAAAGCAATGCAAAATCTCAAGAATCTCAATTCAAATGCTTGATCGAATCCTCCGGTAAATTGGTTTTGATTGACAAGTTGCTCAAGAAACTGAAGGACGGAAACCACAAGGTCCTTATTTTCTCACAGTTCACAACTTGCTTGGATATCCTGGCTGATTATCTTCGTGGCCGCAACTATGCTTACGAACGCATTGATGGTGGTGTTCCTTCTGAACAACGACAAGCTGGTATTGATCGATTCTCAACTATGCCTATCGATGAGTCCTTCGTTTTCTTGCTGTGTACTCGAGCGGGTGGTGTGGGTATCAATTTGACCGCTGCCGACACTGTCATTATCTTTGACAGTGATTGGAATCCTCAAAACGATTTGCAAGCTCAAGCTCGTTGCCATCGTATTGGACAAACCAAGCCTGTTCAGATCTACCGCCTTGTGTGCCGCAATACCTATGAAAAGGACATGTTTGACCGTGCTGGTTTGAAGCTTGGTTTGGATAAGGCTGTCATGAGACGCATGGAATCTCAATCCAGCTCCGTAAACGAAGACGAGACAGGTGTAAGCAAGAATGAACTCAACAAGAAGGAGATTGAAGATCTTCTGAAGAAGGGTGCCTATGGTGCTATGTTGGATGATGAATCCTCTGCTCAATTCTGTGCTGAAGATATTGATCAAATTTTGGAACGCAGAACCACGGTTGTTCGTCATGAAGGCAACGACGCCGGTTCCATGTTCTCCAAGGCCACCTTTTCTTCTTCCGATGGTGCCACCGTCGAGTTGGACGATCCTGACTTTTGGGAGAAATGGGCTGCTAAGGCGCAAATCGAAACCACGGAAGCACCTGATGAGAATGAACTCATCGTGTACCAGCCAAGACGACGCCGTCAAGTTCAACGCTTCGGAAGCCGACCCGCGGATGGCTCTGTCTCTTCCAACGAAGGTGAAAACGACTCTGATGCTTATGTCGACGATAAGGAACGCGGTCGTCGCAAGCGTGATGGTATTCGCCCATGGAGTTTATCTGAAAAGACAAAGTATGAACGCAAGCTCATGATCTATGGTTATGGTCGCTGGAAGTCCATGAAGACCCATTTCCCTCGCCGCTCCGAGCGTGACTTGAAGGCTGTCACTCGTGCCATGATGCGTCTCATCTTACCTACCATTGAACGCAATACCGAGGAAGATTACCGTTTGATTCAAGATATCGAAGGTCTATTGGATAGCGATGTTGATGATGAACCAAGAAACAAATCCATTCCTTACAACAATGCTACCAAGGCTCAAACCGCAGAGTACCGTACTTTCCTTCTTGAGGCTCCTCAAGACTACCTTGATCATGTCACCAAGAAGGGTAGAAATATCATCTTGCGCATTCAGATGCTTCATGTGATTCGCGACAAGATTGTTCCTCACGAATGGGATGAGGCTAAGAAGCTGGAAATTCCAAAGGTGACGGGTAACCCTCCTGCCGCCTGGTGGGGTCACAATGAAGATCGTGATCTGCTCCTTGGTATTTGTCGATACGGCTACCAACAGTATTACGCCATGCGAAGTGATCCTGAATTTAGTTTTTATGGTCGCAAGTATGATGACAGTCAAGCCGGTCTCGATGACGAAGATGGCAAGCAAGAAAGCGATGCAGAAAACGAAAAGAATGGAGATACCGACGCCAATGGTGAAGCCTACATTTGGCCCTCCAAGGCTGATTTGGGTATGCGTCTCCGCCGTATCATTGCTGCCTTCCTTCGTGAGAAAGCCATTGTCAACCGAAAGGAAAGTAGAATGCAAAAGCACATGGAGAAGGAAAAGGCCAAGGAAGCGGCCAGAGAACGAACCAAGTTGGCACGCCAGAGAAAGAAGGAAGACCGTCTGGCCGAAAAGCAAGAAGCCAAGTGGAGAGAAACTTCCAAGCGGTGGTCCAAGAAGAGTAAACAAGACTTTTTGCGTACCGTCATGTCCTTTGGTGTAGAGACCATTCCCGGTGATCCTAACATCCTTTGGGATCGCTTCAAGGAACTCTCTGGTTTGGACAAGAAAACGGATGAATCTCTGGATTTGCACCTGCAAGACGTTATCAGCATTTGCGAAGACGTTGTCAAGCGACATAACGAGAACACCAATGGAAATGGCACCGCTGCCGGTTCCGCAGGCGGCAAAGGAGCGGATTCTAGTTTTATTGAAGGTCACAGCCGAGATTCCAGTATGGATCCCATCCCAATGCCCCTTCCCCCTGTTTCCGAATCCGGCGATACTCAGACGGACGGAGAAGAAAAGAGCAGCGAAGTGAAGCAAGAAGATGAACTGCTTGAGAACGATGCATCTAATACCGATATAAAAGATGAGTCTGTTCCTCCCAAGACTGAAGAATCCGTCACCAAGCATGAAGATGATATGGGATTGGACCAGGAGGATTTGGAGGACGATAAAATTGACGATGACAAGAACGATGATGATAAGAATGACGATGACCAAGATAATGATCAAGATGGTGAAGGTCATGATGGTGATGCCATTCCTTATGATCGAGCTCGTCGCGTCCTCAAGCGAATTGAACAAATGAAGACTATTAGAGAATCAGTCATTGTTAATCCCGATCTTGACGATCTACTTTCACGAGCACGCAAGACCTCTGGATTGCCCAGGTAAAGTTTCATGGACATAACACAGATATTGAAGCAGCAGGCACAATTGACTAATCCTCTTCACACATCAGCTGGTGGAAGGTGCCAGAGCACGACAAGGCTTTCTTGCAAGGTATCTGTAAACATGGTGTCAACCGCAGTGACCTTATTGTCGCCGACGAGGATTTGCCATTCCATCACATCAAGAAGCAAATTGAGAGTACCAATGAAGCTTCCGATGCTAAGAATGAGGAGGGAGAGGATGGTGTTACGGATTCAGAGTTTTTGTGGCCACGAGATCTTGTCATTGCCCGGCGCATTGATTCCTTGTGCGAACTTGTGCTCAAGCCCAAGCCATTGAGCAAGAGAGGAGCTACTTCTCGCAAGCGCAAGGCTGCTGATGCTAAGGATAGCAAGCCGTCTGGACTCAAGCTCATGCTCAAGGTCAACAAGAATAAGCAACAAGACTATGCTAGTGAAGAAGACGAAAGTATGGCCACTTATTCATCAGACGAGGGAGAGGATACCGATGATATGCTGGATCAAGCCAACCAGCGTCTCAACAGCCGATCTCAAGCTAGCAGTGTATACTCTCAAGCTAGCCCCAATGCTGCTAACCACCAGTCTGATGTTAATGAGGAGATGCCTTCAAAAAAGCCTCGTCTCGACGAAGCTACCGCTGATGCCCCGTAGAAATGATTTACAGCCGTCGTTTTATTATTGTTCTTCTTTTTCCCCCAATGAATTTTTTTTCTTCATCTTCTTATTTCTTTCTTGTTTGTAATGCAATATCATAAAGTATTTGTGCCCGTCTATTTTAAAAAAAAAAAAACGACTGGGTTAAGTTGCTTAAGGAAGTGATGGAGAAACAAGTAAGGGAATGGATTGAATTTCGAAAGGACTTTAGACTGCGCTGCGGTATAATTTGGCCTGCTCTTGTCAGAATACCCTACAGGTACATTCAATGCGCCAATGCTCGAAACTCCACATCACAAGCGAGACACAGTAATGTGGCAGGCAAGAAATGGATTCATATATGAAACCAACCATGATCGAATAGTGATTGTGCTGGAGGGAATCATACAGGTCAGCAGAACACAATAAACATACTATATCAGTGCTGTCAAGGATTTGGGAATCTCACATTGATCATGTCTAGTGTCGTTGGGAATTTCCTAGCTCTATCTTTCGAGTTGCGTGCTGTGAGGACTTGAATTCAGATATCAATGCCTTCGTCTTAACCACCGACGGTGTACTGTACAAGCTAGAAGCATCGAGCACACTTGTAGACGGCAAAATGTATGCATCTAACTAGTTCTGATATGCACCCAAGCCTGCGATACGTGCAAAGATTGAAACTAACTACCGTGCTCATTTCTAGTCATGAGGTTGAGCGACCAGCAAAACGCGTAAAGTATACCGAGGAATCTGGCATGGATTTCGTCGTACTTTCGGTCAGACGCGACCAGGTGTTGGCGGACGCGGTGAGTGCATAAAAAATTTCGCACGTCGCTGCTTGTCGTATTAATTCGGTTCGTACAGCTTGCACCGACCGTTTGGATTCAAGCCTACAATATGGATGATGTACCTGGTTGCTTGATTTACCATGTCGATGGATCTTTAATTTTTTGGTCTATCCAAGGCGAGCGCACTGTTGTCTGCAGCCCAGTGTCTGCCGATTCAAACTATGTCAAACCAGATGATAATGTCTGCCAGCTATACAGTAAATACTCTTCAAACTTGGTTCCCCGCGATATATTTACACCATCTCACCTGATACATCAGTTCCTGCAGGTCGCTTGAGTGAGACTATGCATAGTAACAAGAAACGGTAAGATTAAATAGAGAACCCCGATTTTGTGGCAACTAAATCTGATGCTTTTAGCAGGGTCGACGGAATTCTGTTTGGAATAGGAAATGGTAACATTTATTACAAAGCAGTGGATGAAACAAGCGAAGTTTGCATCATGGACCACCCGGTAAGATACCGTGTGACGGATCTGGCGTCAAAGTACGACTACTGAACACAATCATTGATAGGATACATTGCACAGTATACACCCGATATTGAGACCTTCAATGTACTCAACAGGCGGTGATGACATCGAATCTGTTGTTATTCTGACGTATGTATCTCTATTCTGTATGTAATATGACACATTTTGCCTAAATGCTTTATTTTTGGTAGCCTGGAGGGAACAGCTACAACGGTATACACTACGGAAACTTCCTACCACCCAGAAATACGCGTTCTTTGCTTGACATCATCTGTAACCGCAGCAGTATCCAATATAGTAGGGACTCCAGTGTAATATGTAGTAAATACCAATGGCGGTCGTATGCTAATGTGCTTCATTTAGGATCGTCTATACGTTCTTGACAATAGGAACAAGCTTTATCAGTACACATTCCTCGATAAATATGATTACAGCAAAGGGGAAAAATTGGTTTTGGTTGCCAATACCTCAAACGATCCCCCTGTGGTTGATATTGGACTTTTCAAATGCACGGCAGGTTATGAACCTCATGAAACAGAGCTACTAGCGGTCTTGGCTGATGGCAGCCTTACAAACTTACCCATATCAGAGAAGTAAGTGCGTCACCTATCAGCTTTTACGAATCTGAATGCCTAGTAACAATGCTTTTGTAGAATGCCCGCCTATGATGAACAATCTTTGCAGGAACAAATCCAGTTCACTATAGAGGAAATCGAAAAATGTCGTCAGTCGCAGACCCTGTTGGACGAAACTCATCAGTTTTTGAACTCGTTGCTTTCAGAATACAACATGACCATACATAAACTACAACGCATCTTAGACATGAAATCTAAACCTAAACTGAAAAGTGACTCGAAACCTGCGTTCACCTGCCATGTCAAGCCCAAGATTCTCCCCGCCAATTTACGCTCCCTGGTATCCATCGAAACATTACTTAGCATTGAATTACAGACCGATATCTCAATACGGTGGGGAGAGAACTGGCGCCGTAAGTGTGGCACCTTTACACTCCAGACTTTATGTATGTATCACTGAACACTTCATTAGTTTGCATTGAAATGGATCCTTGCTCAACCGCGATCGGCGAACCAGCAGCCAGCGGATCAGCGCCTGGTGAGCTATTAATGTGCCCATTGGACGACTTACGGACATCCGTGAAGTGGTTAGTTTTAACTTGATTGGGCATAACCATGTGTCGCCACGCATAGCAAACTGAAAGATTTTTCTCCATTAGGGAACGCGATTTTGCCGTCAATGCAAGGCTGATAGGTCTACCTGTTTACGTCAACATCAGTCTCGCGTTTTTCCCTTTTTTGAGCAACGTTGAAGATCAACATGAAAATTCTATTGGTAAGTCCTCGTTTATTCATGCCAGTTTAGGATTTTGTTTGCTCAACTTCAATGCATTACCAATATGTAGATGGTCGGATTCTGTTTCCTGTACACGGCATATTTCTGGACATGTTGTGCTATGCAGCACCTTATCCACCACTTTCAAAAGCCAACTCTGACTTTCGTGGGAGGAAGCGGACCGCGACTGACACGATAGAACGTAGTCGAACGGCAGTGGATATATACGGGTCTGCTATGAAAGTTTGTATTTCTTCTGGCGCCAGTTTCGGATGAATAGCGCCTGTCCTGATACTGATGCACCGATTGCCACATAGAAACCTTTAGGCATGGTACTTCCACAAAGCTTGCTGCTCAAAGTACGTACGAGTGCAGCACCTAGAGATACTTTATGCCAATTGGCACTCTTCACCCTATTGTCAGAAGGCCTAGACAGGTAATACCTACCTTCTATTTACAAAATATATTTTGCCATTGAGAATATATATCATGAATACTAACCCTGTTTTCGATCGTTCTTCCGTGCATTCAAATCTCGCTCAACAGCCAACTTCTGAAGGAAATCATGGCTGAACCAGAGAAAGCTGTATTCACCCTCCCGCTTGATCGAAAATTACCTGTGACCATAACGGTCCGGCAACAGCCTCAACAAGGTACATATCGTACATAGGGGGACACCTCTACCTTATGTGTATTCATTCAATTCCTTTCGTTGCAGCCTCTGAACAGCACCATTATCTACATATCTTGGTTGAATGCCTACATCCATTCATTTTGTTGAAGGCTTTCCAGGCTATCACCATGCGCCTCAGCTTCAATATCAGTGAAGGTGATTTTTTATATCTATTGAAGCCATCACTTTAAACTTTACTAATTAAGCATGACATCGCTGTCTATTTACAAATATTCAGACATGACGGACGAGATCAGAAATGCAAATGTTACTCTTGACCAGGATATTTTGCATCTCCAACACCTTCTCCAAAGCGACCAGCCAGACCTTGTTGAAGCATATAACGCGTTGTCACAGCACTGTCAGTCCCTTGACTTAGGCACTATGGTATTGGAGGAAAAAGATACCACGTAAAGAGCCTGCTTTCACGACATCAACACCGGCCGGCAAATTCGTCTTGCTCGCTCTAAATGTGTATATTCAACCTGAGGAGGACGAAAGAGTTAAATAAAACAGAAACAAAAATTACGTTCAGTACTCGGCCAATATTTTTACCCTTTGACTATCGATGTTCTCGCGGAGAGCTTCAAGTGCGGCTTCGCGGCACAGATTGTCAATGTCGGAACCGGTCCAACCATCAAGCTCCTCTGCTAGTTTATCCAACTCATCCTTACTAACATCCATAGGAATATTCCGACTGAAGCCTTGGAATAACAATTTGCGCTCCTGTTGTAAGCATGCCATAGCAAAACATCAATAAAAACACATGTACATTTGCAAGGTGTTGGAGCATCGCTTTAAACCTCAACCTACCTCTTTACCAGGCACAGGGATATGAATGTGCTCGTCAATTCTTCCCGGCCGAATGATAGCTGGGTCTATGACATTGGGCCTGTTGGTGGCTACGCATCATTCTATGAATCAGTACCTGCTCTGTGCAATTGTCCAAGGTAACCACCCTAATGTAGATTTATCGCTAATTACCTGCTAGTATAATCACATCGCTGCTGGGGTCTCCCGGCGTTGATTTGGTGAAAAATCCGTCCATTTCTGTGAGTTGAGGATCCCCAATAGATGATTCAGATTGTTAAAAAATAACGTCATGAGGAAGGCAAACGCAAACAGCCTATGAGCATGTAGAGCTCGGTCATAAAATAAGGCACTTGCCTGTGAGGAAGCCCGTCACTATTCTATCGCTCGTATTCTCAGATGAGGAACTTGTTCCACGCCTTGGTACCAGGACATCAATCTTAAGGGTTCACATGATTAGGCGCGATTCTTGTTATACCGATATCGTGTGATGACCTACCTGGTCGATGAATAAAATGCAGGGAGAATTCGCTCGAGCTTGTGCAAACATCTTGGCTACATTTTTCTCAGATTCGCCAACTATCTTGGACCGTACTTGTGACCCCTTTGACGCTATGGTTAGATTTACAATGATATGTGTGATGCACTATCAGCTTCCGACCCACCTCAACAAGCATGAAGTTGATACCCAACTCCGCGCCTAAAGCACAGCATAACATGGTCTTGCCAACACCTGGAGGCCCGTGTATAAGCACTCCTCTGGGTGGGTTGATGCCAAGTTTAATATACTTTGATCGGTCTTTGAATGGCTCGATGACTGACACCTAGAAATGAAAGTGGAAAGGACGTTAGAGAAAGCGGCGCTCTGACGAAGGTTTGAACAGACTTCAAACTTGCCTTCAAATCGTTGATGGCGTCATCCACACCGTATAGATCTTTAAACCGCACGTCGGGTAACTGTCATTCAATCAGTATAAAGCTCGCTACCTGAATTGAAACCTTCTCGATTTACCTTGGTCTGATATTCATTGAAGTTGGACGGCTTGATATATGTCAAGGCTGATTCAAAGTCGCTTAATGTCGCAGGAACCTGTGTTTTCAGCCTTAGTACTACTATGACATAGTCACCATGACCTATTCCTTCAACCTACCACACTCCCGTCATCGCTCAGATCAGCCTCCCGTTTGACCAAGGACATGACCACCTGGCGACACAAGTTTTGCAAATCGGCAGGAACAAATCCATGAGTTACTTGAGCAACCCGGTGAATGATACTATGCTTTGTAATATCGTTCTCAAATGGTATCTCTGCATGAGTTCAGTACGTTAGTGAATTCCTCTAGCATCTTTCAAAACAAGCCATAAACTCTCCCTACTTTTGCAAAGTACAGATAAGACGTTTTCTCGCTCTGCTGGAGTTTTGATGTTGAGTTCTACCACCCGATCCAGTCGGCCAGATCTTGTCAATGCAGGGTGGATTGCATGCGGTCTATTCGTGATGCCTAATATATTTCCATTTAATTTCCATGTCCCTTCATATTCACAAGTGGGTATAATCGCCTACCTATGACAAACACGTAGCTGGAGGATGTGGGCTGGTTGATTTTATCCAACTCATTGGTCAAGACATTGAAGGTTCGGCCTTCCACGCCTATAGTTGTGCCACGGAGTAACGTACTTCAGTGAGAAGTAGTGCTAAACGACTTGATCTGTGCTGATCCAACTCAGCATGGAATATGAAACTTACCTGCTTTCTTCACAGCCGTCTCACTAGCAATCATATCTATTTCGTCCAAGATGATAATGGATAGTTTATGATGTGCCATTTCCGAAAACGTTTTTGAGATGACAGCTTCGCTAGCTCCTTCCTCTATGGGTACACGAGAATACGCGTTGTGAGTATGAGTTCAATATACTGAATTATGCTGCTATCTCTTACCAGCTCGAAAGACGTCTGGGCAATTCAATATCTTGGATGGCAGTCGCGAGTGTTCTATGCATGATCTTTATTAACATCACCACTTCATAAGCATTTTGAAACTGGAGAAGATATACTCACTTGCGACGGCAGCAGCCAACGCTGTCTTTCCAGTGCCGGGTCTTCCAGTCAGCAAAGTTCCCTTCCCACGTGGACCGTTATTGTTATCCGCTTGAACATAGATACTCAATAGCGATATTTGATCGAGCAATTCCTGGACAATGTGATTTATTCCTCCTATTTCCTTCTGAACATTTGACCTCCATTCTTCTAGAGGAGGCAGATTCACGGTATAATTCGGCGAATCCATGAGTCGACGAATGTTGTCCTGGCAATTGTCAAAGTAGGCACGGGAAACGCTGTGCTAGAATTCAGAAAATTTTACCAGTCAGAAAGTCTAGCGAGTACATTTGATGTGTGTGCAGAACTTTTATACACTTGTAAAACAAAAGCAAGCCACGATATCTGGGAATTGCAATTGCCATTCCATTTTTTTTATGCATACACTCCATGCCTCGTTTCTAGAGCACTATACCAGACAAATACGTGGCATTGATGTATTTGCTGAAGCTTTCAAGCGTAAGTCAGCAATACAGTACATTCACGCCCTGGCGATCGGTATATACCAAATATTCTCACTCCACAGAAGTTGTATCAACTAACTTTCCTTCATACAACGCAAAAATGAGCCGGACATCCCACGATACTAAGTAAGCAATGAACCAAATGCTAAATAGGCAAAAGTACCAATGAAACGGACAAATGTGATAGCTCCGCTTCGACTACACGACGCCTAGACTTAGTGAATGGTAATTCATAAATTTATGTATCAATTTACCTTGCTGCTTTTACCTTAAGGTACTCGCTTGTTTTTTGCCTGAACAATGGTATTTCCCTTCTCACACTCTAACGTCTTCGATCTACACAGATTATATGTTCTGCAACAGTGTCGATGTTTACAACATATCTAGTTTTCCAACAATGCCATAGCCTCTAGTTTCATAATTATTCTCATACGTTTCCCCTCAACAACCCCTTGCACTTCCATGGCTACCTACACCGATGTGAGACTCCCTTGTCTGTGCGCGTAAATGTCGACCTTTTTAACCCCAGAGGCTTAGAGCAAGTCACAACAAAATTTTGTTGTGACCGTCAAGCTTTGTGTATAAAAATTCTATCCAAGGCAGCAAATAATTTTTTTCTTTATCAAAAAGAATCCACGAGTGCAGCCACGAGTCGGGTTTAGAGCTTCGGCTCAATTACCTTGTCTTGCCAGGGATCATCGATCTCTTCGCGCTCCAGATATTCGATCAGCTAAAGAAACCAGCTTCTTTAGCATTCATTTGCTGCATGGGAAGTTGGTGCCGACTCTGGTCATATAATCCCCCACACCTTTTTATAACAACAAAAGAAATAAAAAAAACATTGGGAATACTATTCTTACTGAGTGCTAGAAAACAGGTTGCTTCAAGTGGTGTAGCTGCTGATGTGCTTGATATCTGTGCCAGCTAGTGGTGCTTTTAGTTTGAATACGATGATAATGACTCATCATAGATATTCTGCTACATGGCCTTATTGTTTTAAGAGAGCACGGATAGCCAGAAGACTCTAGCACCGTACGGTCAACGTGTATAATTATGAACAGTTTGATACAGAGGATAGAAACATAGATAGACTATGGCTGATAATATCATTGCAGTCAAATGCTTAAATATGGAACATTCTTTATTGATGATAAATTTGCTGCAGCCAGTATGATCAAGGTTCAACTACCAGGCCGAGGAAGAAAGATGAATGGTTGGGTGTGCGGCACTTCAAAGCTGGTTAAATTTCATGAAAGAGCGGGCAATTCAAGGGAGTATTACCCACTCTTTCCCTTGCCAGTCATTCACCATGGAAAAATTAACCACAGCTGAACAATTGAACTCTTTCATCGACTCTTACGATAACTTTTTGTTCGACTGCGATGGTTCGTTTCTACATGGAATATAGTGTACTTCCCTGCATCTCTCGTCCATTGCTAATACTCTTAATCAGGTGTTCTTTGGGAAGGCAGTAACGTGTTTCCAAACGTCAGAGAGGCCATGCAGCTCTTGAGAACCAAAGGTTGGTTTTTTTGATGATTTTCCGGTCTGTCAATATCAAAATATGTGTACTCATGGTACCTCTCGAACAGGAAAGCGCATTTTCTTTGTCACCAACAACAGCACCAAATCCAGAGAAGCTTACTTGGATAAGTTCAAGAAGCTCGATATCGAAGCACACTTGGTAAGTTGCATGGAAAAATACCATCGGATGCTTTGACAGGATATCTCATATAGCTTATATTCTCTCTTTTTTCGTTTGTGCTTTAGGACGAAATCTTTTCTTCAGCATTTGCCACCGCTGCCTATCTCAAGAACGTTGTGAATTTCCCCGCTGACAAGAAGGTTTATATTGTGGGCATGTCTGGTATCTCAGAGGAATTAAAGGCTGAAGGCATTCGTTCTTTCGGCGGTGTGGTTAGTAGCATAGGCATTGACGAATATTGGCTATCTCATTGCTAATTTGGAATGTATAGGAAGACGATGGTGCGCGCTCAATAGACGACATCACCGACGACCCGGAGGTAGGGATTTGCGCACCACTTTGCTCTTTTACCTACGCCTAACTAACCTTTTGCTCGGGCAGGTCGGCGCGGTTGTCATGGGATTGGATGTCAACATCAGCTACTACAAGTACTGCAAGGCATTTACCTTCCTTCATAACCACCCAGAGAGACTCTTTTTGCTTACCAACGCAGACTCTACTTTCCCAACTCACGGAACTCTCTTTCCCGGTACATAATCAACTTTTTCACCTTTTAATTTTGTTTATCATTAACATCTGCCATTTGTAGGTGCCGGTGCCATCGCATCTCCTCTCATCACTGCATTGGAGCGAAAGCCAGATGCTATTCTTGGAAAGCCAGCTCAAAATATGTTGGAAGCCATTTTGGCTGAGTAAGTAGCAATGCCAGCCTTTACACACATACCAAATTCCATCCTAATCCTTCGTTTCGTTCTGTGCACTAGATACAGCTTGGATCCAACAAAGTCTTGTATGATTGGCGATCGTTTGGACACTGATATTGATTTTGGTAACCGTGGTGGTTTGACCACTCTCTGCGTCCTCACTGGTGTCACTCGAGAGGACAAATTGTTGAGCGATTCCAACCCCATCAAAGCCACTTTCTACGTTGATTCTTTTGGAGATTTTGCTTCTCTGACAGGCTCCACCCTTCCCAACTAAACACGAATAGATATAGTTGAATAGATATAGTTGTATTATTTTAGATTATCAACAGAATACAATGAACTTATGATAGACGCATGATGGTTTGCAGGCGGGGTATTAGCGGCTAGAGACGTGCTTCTGGGTATTTCAATAGTTTTCATGTACTCTTTTTTTTTTTTCCTTCTTTGTTTTGTCTTTAAGACGTACATCAACTCTACTTTCCTCGCTTATAATCATACAGATTGCCCTATAACAAGGCGGTTTCTACGAGGCTGTGCAAGGCATCATAGTCCGACCATTTTCTCACCAGTCGAGTTGTTTTTTGTCACAGTGTTTACTGGCGCGCAGCACTAATGAGGATGAATGTCCGCAGCCGACTAGATGAGAGCCCAGACTAAGTTGCAGAAAGCATCATTGATGTCAAAAATGGACTTGAAACTCGTCAGTGGCAAGTACAGCTATGTGAGGATTACCCAAAACCGCACTCATTACGAGATACGAGAAACAACCAACATGAAATTTTGGTAATGCAGTTTGGAACTTGAAGAATTTAGTGAAAAAGAAGAAGAGCAAATACAAAGCAGTCAAATCTAAGAAACATTTGCCACATTATCGAGAGTTGGCGAAGATGTCGCAAAATTTTCAAGGCACTCTAAACATCTTTATCTGAGGGTTTTGATGGATTTATCGCTGCCTTCATTCAGTTTGTATGACCTTTAACAGATCGCAAACCACTTGAAGCGCCCGGACACGATATATGAGGGCTTGAAAAACAGCGGTGCTAAATATAGAGATCATCTAAGCACCTTGAATGATGGGTCTGCAATAACGGAACCAATGATACATGTGTTCAGTCGATAAATCATCCTATTGTAAGCAAGGATTTTGAGACTTTACCTTTAACTGGAATCATGGATCTCGATCATATCGCTTTCGTTTCTAGAAGCGAACAAAGAACTGTCTGCATATTTTTAATTTTTAAACATCCATAGCTGCGATCTAATCATACGCTACAAGCGAGCAGTTTCGAACCTCATAACATCATTACATTCTGCCTTGAATGCATGATTATCGAGACTCTCATATACGTCCCTTACCAATATATATTCCAATGTAGATATTTTAGCACTGTGTAAATAAATAAATCAAAAGGTGAACAGCGTGAGTTTGGAACATATTTTATTGGGACAGATGCAAACTGAGTAATATAAATTAGTCAGATGTATTGATGACTTGAGAGTCAAACACAAAAGCTAAATCATCAAAATTTTTCGGAAGCCAGAATCAATAAATCTTGTCTCTCGTTTAGAATAAGTTAGGTACTATCTATGGTACAAATATGCATGACGTAAAACACCATGTAGTCTTGTGGACTGCAGCAACATAAATCATGAAGAACTGTGTTAATTATTTTATTCCTCAGCATATATATCATTTGCAGTGCCGGAGACTCAGCACTTGAAAATTAAATAAGTCATACGCATATACAAATATCGTCCTTAATCTTATATATTACACATAATTTATTGCACTAACATCGATGTGCATTTGTTTCATGTAATATAAATACTGGAGAAAAGGCTTCTAGTACCTTTTTTCTTGAAAAAAAGAAGGAGAGGAAATTAGCCATGGTTGCTTAAGTATAAGCGATTTCTATCCATAAATTCTGTATAGATTGAAATGATCAAATGAACTGCCTGCAAAATTCTGCATAGCTTGCAAAAAAAGAAACTTTTCTTCCTTCCATGGGAAAATAGCATACGTATATTCATATTCCAAAATTTAAAAACATTAGGAGAATGTTCGACGAAGAAAAAAAACAGCATCAATATATTTTAAGTTCAAGAACAACAAGGTACTATAAACCAGTATGCGTGCTCTACGGTAGAAATTTCAGAATAGGTATATATTCATACTCCATCAAAACTAATACTATTTTATTGTGTTGTAGTTTCTCTACTCCGTTATGATCAGTATTTCTGATATGGTGACATAAATATGAAGGAGAAGTATATAAACCATTTTACCGTTTTTGGTTAAGGAAAAAAGTATCTTTTAAGTAGTGGTAGCAACTCGTATAGAGTGCATTACAGTGTATAGTATATAACATTTATTTAAATTCCCTTATATATTTGCACCAGAATCCAGAGAAACAAGAAGGGCCTTGTGGTGCAGTGGTAGCATACTCGCTTTGGGTGCGAGTGGTCCCGGGTTCAAACCCCGGCGAGGCCCCATTTTTTGGATTTTTTTCATTGGCTAACTGAGCGGAGTTGGAAAGGAAGCAAAGCAGGCAGCACATCACATTGGCTTAGGCACGACTTGGCCTGATGCAGACTGTGACTCGAAGACTGTATGTCGTCAGCAGAAGGCCGTTCACAAAAGCATGACATTGGGAAGCTGCTAGTACAACGGGCTATAAGTATGATAGCATGTATTGGAATCAATATATCTTGTTTCTGCTATTTTTTTCTGTGTTGTGCCTTTCTTTGGCTTCCCATAAAAATTGAAGCACACGACAGCCCAATCTCTGCATCTTTGCATTAGGTGAAGATAAAATTTACAGTTACAATTTACATTATTTATTCATTCCATTCTATGTACAAAGAATTATAGTAGAGACCTGTAACTACTTCCCGGTCCCTACAAGGGAATCACGCTAGGTTGCCCCTTATGTTTGGGCCTTAAGATCACGCATTGTTGATAAGTGGATAAGCTTTGATCTATAAGTTCCGGAAAGGTGATTTTGTCAAGAGCTTTCAAATGTTGAAAATGAGATAGAGCATCCGTGGCAATCCATTCTTCCCCCCTTTCCAATCTCCATATTGTTCGCTTGCTTCCACTCGATATGCTCCTTGTCATCTCGCGCGACCGCCTGTTTCTGCACAGTGCTAGGAACTCCACATTGGGAAATATCTCGGCTAGTGAGCGTACATCTGCATTTTCGAGAAACATGCATTCAATACAAAGGGTAGTGATGTTATAGAGTCGCACATTGCTCGCTTGTAAGCGTGCGATTAGATCATTGCCTTCCATATGATCGAGATAGAAAGTATGCAAGCTGTTTTTGTTGGCGTCTAAAACAAAAGGAATATGATCGAGAGCCATGTTTCCAGCGAAGGATAAGGTCTTGAGGGTGCTTGTCTTAATCATGGCTTGATGTATTGACTGGTCCAATGTTTCGTCAGTTTCCTTGCTGTAGACCCACCATTCAAGGTGCTCCAGGCTGTCTCCGAAGTTAGTGATGTTAATTTGCGAATCATCATACTTCATGAGTCCGAATGCTTTCAACTGTTTGCGACCTATTTTAAAATCATCCAGATTGACTGAAAGAGGTCGTAGATAGCTATGAAAATCTATGATCAATGTGTGTAGAGTGTTTTGACAGTTTTGCAATATCTTCTTTAACGCTTGGTAATCGCTTGTATGGTAGACAGTGGCCGTGAACGATTGTAAATATGGCATGGTAGGCAGTGATGGCAACATGTGGGTAAGAATATCTTCGCAGCGAGTGATATTGAGATGTTGTAGCCTAATGAATACATCATTGATGTTGTTTAAGTCGTATGGTTCCAGCTCATATCCGAATGATCCCTTGAGAGATAAACTTGTCAATTTAGACCATTGTGAGGCCAAGTTGCTCCAATCGAATGGCACTCCACTATCAGTATCTGAAGACAAAATAGGCAGACCCAGATTCGATGTATGGACGTTTGGAGTTTTGGAAGCAAGTCGAGAAAGCATCGTCGAGTAACTGTGTATATCATCATGATGAGAATAGCCTGTTATTATTTCCACGGATTTAACGAGCTGTCCGAGTGGCTGGTGACTGCTGATGCTACTTTCAACACACTTTTCATGGTGGTTCTGGGAATCGTTGATAGATTCCACAAACTGCTGGAGCTTGGCATGCGAATAGAAAGATATTGTTTCATAGAGGAGTGAGTTTGCAGCAGCATTCCAGGGCCAACAAGTGCGACTGCAACTGATCAAGTCTTGCGGGTCAAGGTCTTGAAAAACAATGGACAGTATCTCACTCGGGAATTCTAGCCTGAAATCCATTATCTAGAAGAAGAGTAAACAGTGGTGAGCATGGAGTAGGAAAAAGAAACAAGAAAAATAGTGTTGTTACCGCTGATAGGAGGCGGCGTTTGGAGGCGGTCAATACTGCGTCGCACAAGCAAAGTTTTATTTCTGTGGTTCTGTCGGCAGATTTAAGCTACCGAGATCTAAAAGAATTAACAGTAGAGTTATATAATGGTGGGAAAGCGACAGGAAACGATTAGAGTTGCGAAGGTACAAAATAAAACATTTGGGAAGACTGCTGATGGAGTAAATGGTAACCTGTGCGACAGGTGTCTGAGGCGTTAAATCTCAATGATGACAGTTTTGTAAAATTTGGGGAATTTCTTTGGGAGATCACAGATCTTCTTTTGAGGACAACAAGAGGTCAAGTTACCTCTCTAACAATGACCAGCCTGGGCCAAACAAAATAAAAAGTCAAGGGGTGAAGCTTAAAATATCAGATTCAAGCATGCTATTGGTTGTGGCATAATGGGTTCAAATTTTTCAATGACGAACGCCATATTCTACAGGGTTAAGGAATCGCACGATGAGAGCCAGACACTGCCAAAATGTACAGAAAGGGTGGGAATCCATCACTTTATCGCGGTTGCCTAGGTATATGAGGAGATAATTGTGAAACGATTGGTGATATTGAGCGCTGAAAGGTGGTATTGAAAACTCTTATGCCGTCAAACATGTGAGCTTGCATGGCCATTGACGAAGGTATAACGTTAGGAACCGTCAACAGAGCCGGCTATATTTCTAGCTATGATAGCATCAATTGTAATAATCATGTTTTCCAGTTCTGCTATATGTATAGAGCCACATGGCTTCGCATCAGTTGCTCTATTTTGGCTATGTTGAGTTGTAAGTCAGAGACGAACAATTCCTACGGGATTGACAAGGCATGAGTGAGATGAGAAAGATCTGATGAGGCAAAGGAGAGTGATAAAAAACAGCTGGATTCTAGGTCATGATTAGGTCAGTAGTAGTCAGTTCAATGACGACAGCCGATTTTCAAGACTTGATGTCAATAAATGTAAAACGTACAATCGACCGTATTTATTCATTCCATTTACAAGGAGCAATAGTCCATGTATGTAATTAATTATCGGCTCCTACAAGGGTATTACGACGGGTTGCACTTTATGTTTTGGCCGGAAGATGTTGCACTGTTGAAAAGTGAATAAGCTTTGATCTACAAGTTCCGGAAAGGTGATTTTGTCAAGAGCTTTTAAATGTTGAAAATGAGATAGAGACTCCGTGGCGATCCATACCGGACCCCTATTCAATTCCACAATCGTAAGCTTGCTTCCACTCGGTATGCTCCTTGTGCTTATGTTCATTGTGCTTACGTTTCTTGTGCTTATGTTTCTTGTGCTTATGTTTCTTGTGCCTTTTATCATCTCGTGTGAAAGCCTATTTCTGCGCAGTGCTAGGTATTTCACATTGGGGAATATCTCGGCAAGGGATCGTACATCTGCATTTTCGAGAAGTGGGCATTCAAAGCAAAGTGTAACGACGTTATAGAGCCGCACTTTGCTATCTTGTAAAAGTGCGATCAGATCGTTGCCACGGGCATGATCGACATAAAAAGTGTGTAGGCTGTGCTTGTTCGCTTCTAAAACCAAAGGAATATGATCGAGAGCCATCTTTCCAGCAAAAGATAAGGTCTTGAGGGTACTTGTCTTAATCATGGCTTGATGTATTGACTGGTTCAATATCTCGTCGGGTTTCAGACTGAAGATCCACCATTCAAGGTGCTCCAAGTTGTCTCCAAATTTGGTGATGTTAATCTGCGTATCATCATGCTTCATAAGCCCGAATGCTTTCAACTGTTTGTGGCCAATATTAAGGTCATCCAAATTGAATGAGATTTGCGGATAAAAGCAAAAAAATTCTATGACCAAGGTATGTAAAGTGGTTTGATAGGTTTGCAATATCTTCTTTAATGCTTGATAATCGCTTGTACGGTAGATGGTGGCCATAAAAGATTGTAAATATGGCATAGTAGGCAGTGATGGTAGCATGTGGGTCAGAAAATCATCGCAACGAACGACACTGAGATGATGCAATCTACTGAATACATCATTGATGTTTTTCATGTCGTATGTTTCCATCCCATATTCTAAAGACCCTTTTAGAGATAGACTTGTCAGCTTGGACCATTGTGAGGCTAAGTTGCTCCAATTGAATGACAAGCCATCATAAGTATTTGAAGACAAAATAGGGAGATACATTTTTGCCTTGTGGACGTTTGGAGTTTTAGAAGCAAGTCGAGAAAGCATTGTCGAGTAATCATATCTATCATCGCGTCGAGTATAGCCTGCTGTTATTTCCACGGACTTAACGAGCTGTCCGAGTGGTCGGTAAGTATTGATGCTATTTCCGACACACATTTCATAATGGTTCTGAGAATCAGTAATAGTCTCGACAAACTGCTGAAATTTGGCATGTGAAACAAAAGATACGGTTTCGTAGAGGAGGGAGTTTGCAATAGCATTCCAAGACCAACAAGTGCGACTGCAACTGACCAAGTCTTGCGGGTCAAGGTCTCGAAAAACTACGGGCAATATCTCATTCGGGAGTCCTAGGCTGAACTCCATTATCTAGAAGAGGAGTAAACAGTTTATGAGCATAGAGTAGGATTGAAAAATACCAAGGAGAAGTGCCAAATTGCTGTTGATAAAGAGGCAGCATATAAGACGGCCATATGGCAGTTATGCAAAGCAAGTTTAACACCAGTGGCTTTATTCAAAGATTCAACATTACCAGATTCTTAAGTAGGAAGTAGCAGTAGAGTTATGTAATCGTGGAAACGGCGGCAGGCAACAGTTAGAGTTGCGTAGGTACAAAACGAAATAACTGTGAAGACTGCAGGATGGAGTAATGTTGTCCTGTGCGACCGGTACCTTAGGTGTTACATCTCACAGATGGATGCGTGCGAGAATTCAGCAATGTATTTGCGAGAGATCGATCCCTTTTGAGGACAAAGTTACCTCTCAAAATAGTGAACGACCATTTTTCATTCGAAATGAAAATCAAGGTACGAAGCTGAAAAATATCAATTTCAAGCATGATGTTCGTTGTGGTATAAAGTTTTCAAGATTTCAAATTAAGAAGTCTAAAGTCTACAGCGTTAAGTTAATCGTACAACCAGAGCCAAAGGCAGCCAAAAGTATTTTAAAATGGGTGGGATATACCACCATCCGGGCTTAGTTGCCTAAGTCTATGAGTAAGGGAATTGCGTAAAAGGTTGGTGGTATGGAGCGTTGGGAGTCGGCATAGGCTGGGCCGATGGCATGGCTTGACCTGGTGTGGGTAGTGACATTGGATAAGTAAACGGAGCATAAGCAGGATCAGACTCTGAATGAAGCTGAGGATAATAAGAATTGCTGTGATAAGAAGGCACTTGCTGACTCTGGGAATGATAATAGGCATTCTCTGGAGAGTAATCTGATTGATGACAGTTTACGGGTTCAGGCATTTGGTAGGCTGTGTTGGTCTGGTTTCCATACGCATGCAAAAGTGGCTTCTGTGGCGAATGGTGAGGAAGATAGTGACGTTCACTATCATTATGAAAATTTGGAATTGGCATTTGCGGCAGGGATATAGAAGGAGTATGACCATAATGCGAAGAGTTAGAATACGATGATGGAGAATTATGTGGCATAGGCATGACTGGATGATGGTCAAAAGATGAAGGCGAGCTTTGAGGTGCAGGCATAGCAGAATGGAGTCCCGGAGGTGAAGGCATTTGAGATATAGGCATTGTGGAATGGTAGCCAGGAGATGAAGGGAGAGGTTGAGACATGGACATGTTTGGAGAGTAGTGACTACTATTAGCAAAGGTGCTACTGTTGATAGAGTTACTATGGGACAGCGGTAAACCGGAATTTTGGGATGTTGAAGGCTGAATGGCAGGTACGACTGAGTGTTGGCTATGCGATAGCGAGTGACTTCTGGAGAAGCTTTCATGAGGCATTGATTGAGGAGGACCATTGGGGGAAAATGAAGTTGGCGCTGTCGAGGTCTCATACACGCTACTAACAGTTGGCACTGGGAATCTTTGAGACGCTGTGCGCGATGTTGAATTTTTGACACCATCACCACCGATGGTCGAGATCATTGCGGAGTCTACACCATTGATACCGACAACGTTATCAGGGCTGACACCAATGGGGGTCCGATTTGGGTATGCTCCATCAACTCTATTGACATTGCTGTTATCCTTGGATTTGGATTCAGTCAGCGCTGTAGCCGCTATTTCTGTTCCAGACACCTGAGATGAAAAAGGGATGATGGGAGGTGGTCGACTGGATTGAGATAGAGAGGATGTGCGAACAGGACGAGGGGCTACAAAGACTTGCTTTGGTACATCATTCAGCTTCTGTTCTGTCTCGCCGCTCTCTGAATCTGATTCCGTTTCTGAGGACTGTGGTTCTGGCTCTAGTTCTTCCTCGTCTAAATCGAGGTCTATTGGTATAGCGGCGGGCGGCCAAGTGGCGACAACAATAGGGATCTCTAAAACCACGTTGTTTGACTTGGAGACGGTGCCATTTGAAGGGTTGAGGTTGATGCTAATGCGGACTTGATATTGAACATTTAATATCTTGCCATTTATGTCAATTGTTGGTGGAGTGGACGTTGGAATCAAGATGTGTGGTGTGGCGGAAAAAACAAAGTTGCTGGTGGAAACGTTCAAATCTGTGACGAGAGACCGAAGAGCATTCTGTACAGGTGTTTGATTTTTACTCTTTCCGAAAAGTGCAATGCGAATCAGCTCGACTTTAATTCCTTTTTCTCGGGTAAACGGTTCAAAGTGCTTGATGGATAATTCTATTGGTATGATGTCACCTAACGGAGGAGAGAGAGTTGAGTATTGGAAAGACTTTCTCAGTTTCAAAATACTAAACCATGTCATGCGCACCTCTGACAAATGCAAATCTTGGCATTTTTGCAATGATGCGAACCTTGCGTGTGTCGTTGGAACCCGATATCGTGACATCCTGACACATTTCCGCTTCATGGGCGAATTCTGGCCACTCGGCATTAATATTCTCCAATATTTGCAATGCGTATTCTGCCTTTGATGAGAGAGCATCTGGGATAAGTGGTCTCTCATGGATGGCTGTAATACCATATTTAATAGAGCCTCGGGCAAGCTTTGTGCTACTGGGTAAATTCAAGTGGCTGTCAACCAAAAATTCGAAAGAAAAACTGTGCGTGCGTGCGTCCAGTGTGCCAACGTCGGCAGCAACTTTGATTTGTTTTGTAAAAAGATTGAAGGAATCGCCACCAGCTTCTACTTCGCCTTTAAATATGACTAGTATACAATTCGTTTTTGTTGGCTTATCCAAGGAGAGTGTCACCGTTCCTGACAAAAAAAGTAAATGCGTTTAGATTGCAGAGAAAGGACTCATTTCGAAGGAGATCCCAGAAAAAATAAGTACCATTGATGGTATCACCAGGAAAAAAATATCTGGAGTCATTAAGGGTAATGTAAAATTCACCTCTTCCCAGCATGCAAAAGAAGTCGGTCAAGGGGTATTTTATGCGTAATCGGCCAGTTGTTACCCTTTTTAACAGAGCATCAGGTTGGTCAGCAGCCAATCAGATGGCTTCTAAACTTACTGTACGTACTATGCGATTTCAGGAAACCAAGGCTGTGGCATTTAATAATTACGCTTGCCTAGTGGATGTGGCGGGATGTATTACACGTAATCGTACTAGCGAGCATCATAGCTTGTCGGAATATGGACATTGTCTACGAGAACCACACCCCAGCCCATTCTTTGCGTAGTGTTATCTTCAGTGTAGAGAAGAGCAATCTAATATATTCTATCACCAATCGTTTACCTTCGCTTGCCTGCTATTTTTGAGTTCAGGTATGTTAAAGACAAACTGCGTCTATTCCTACTTTTCAAATACAGCCATGATCGCAAGTGACAGTTTCAATCCAACCAAAGAAAGTGAGGTTCGATTACACATCCATATTACGCATGCTCAATTTATATTCATAGAGCTATTCTACTGCAATGTTACATTCATTTACTATGAGCGACGGATTTTATATAGAAAGCTCAAGTACCGGGACTTATGCTTTAAGTGCACGTTGTTGTCAGAACGACTGGTTGATGGGTGGCCCATTACAGTTCTATGTGACTGCCAGTTACGCTGGTTTGTAAAAATTCGGGAAAACGATACGCATAACACTACTCAACACAGCATGCCGATTGCATTGGGACTCGAAGGATCAGCCAATAAACTTGGCATTGGCATCATTCAACACGATGATACTGGAAAATCCCCAGCAAAAGTTCTTTCCAATATAAGAGATACATATATTACCCCTCCTGGTCAAGGATTCTTACCGCGCGACACAGCACAGCACCATCGTGATTGCATTCTACAAGTTCTTCGGAAGGCAATGAAAGAAGCGAACGTCACACCAAAAGATATCGACGTTATATGCTTCACAAAAGGTTAGAGTCTTAAGATTATAGAGCAAGCATTACCCAGTGCCACGAGCCAACCTTTTTTTTCCACAGGTCCTGGAATGGGCGCACCACTGACCTCCGTTGCCGTTGTTGCGCGGACGTTAGCCTTGATGTGGAATAAGCCTATGGTGGGAGTAAATCATTGTATTGGCCGTAAGTGAATGGATGAGATTGCACTTCATTATTTATTTTTTATTTTCCTGGAGACCTAAAATCTGACTTGATTTAAATTTGACACTGACTTGACAGATATTGAAATGGGCAGAGAGATCACTGGTGCTGGTAATCCAATTGTTCTCTATGTATCTGGAGGTAACACTCAAGTCATAGCCTACTCACAGAATCGCTACCGTATCTTTGGTGAGACCTTGGACATTGCCATCGGAAATTGCCTGGATCGATTTGCTCGTATCTTGGGATTATCCAACGACCCAAGTCCAGGTCATAACATTGAACAATACGCCAAGAGGTTAGTACTAAACCCAGTTTATACCGTTACAATGGCGTCTTGAGTAACGATTATACTGTATTGCAGAGGGAAAAATTATGTCCCCCTACCTTATACCGTCAAGGGCATGGACGTATCATTTTCCGGCATCTTATCACACATTGAATCGTTGGCTGAGGAACAACTCAAGGCTGGAACAGTTACGCCAGAAGATTTGTGTTATTCCCTTCAAGAGACATTATTTGCGATGCTAGTGGAAATTACTGAGCGAGCAATGGCGCATGTTGGTTCGCAAGAAGTTCTTCTTGTTGGCGGTGTAGCATGTAAGTCTCTATGTCATATATGTATGTTACATGATCAACCAGACACTAATAAGCAATATGTAGGTAACGAAAAATTACAGGAAATGATGGGTCAGATGGCAGAACAGCGAGGAGGCAAAGTCTTTGCCACCGATGAAAGGTACAGAATAAATATAATGCACGAAGATGTCCCTGGAATTGGCATTGGCAGCAGCCGCATCCAAAGAGTATGCTTTAGACTTACGCATCCATTTTCAGATTTTGTATCGATAACGGTATAATGATTGCTCAGGCAGGGTTGTTAGCTTACTCTACAGGATATGAAACGCCATTAGAGAAAACGACATGTACTCAAAGATTTAGGACGGACGAGGTCTATGTTGCATGGCGGGAATGAGATGTAATAAAATAATTAATTCATGGATGTGTTGTCTGTTTACATTCAAAGCACAGCAAATCAAACGTTATTGTAGCCCTGTCACCGGCCTTTCGAATGGCCACCCAAGATGAGACAATTATTTTATGCAATAATCCAATCGGCAGTAGATGGCGTACCACGTGTATCATGCAATTACAAAAACTTTACAGCGATAGCATCATATAACAAGATTATAGTAAAACTGGTCATCAATAAATGAATAGCAACCTTTCGCGAAAGTTAAAGCTTTTTTCTGGCGTTGACGGGGACAATGCAAAAAGAAAGAAGCAATATTTCTGGTTGCAGAAAATTGCCGATGGCAGTCACCGTCATTCATTTGATGTCCAAAAAATTAAATGACAGCGGTTACAATAAGCAGTATTTGATTCAAACATGTCAAAACGAGCAAGTAAGCGGGAGTATCCTAGTGATTCGGCAACGACACCATTGCTATCCGGCCAACCCAAGCCTAGTAAATCAACCCCGGTGTCAGCTTCAAAAACAATAGCTTTTAACTCACAATCACACCTTGCAAGTCATGGCCATGGTGTTCCGACATCAGATCAATACCATACATTTCCACAAGAAACCCCAGCTCCGGCCCGCTCCAAGCCAAAGCAGCCTAATCGAACAACCAAGACTTCGCAGAAACTCAAGCTATTTCCCGAAGAAGATGAACAGACTCTCATGACCTCGGAAGACTTGGACGCTACAGTCTATGACCAAATAGCTCAAATACCACACGGCTTTGCTCGGTTAGAGGCCGAACGCTTGAGCAAAATAGATCGTGGGCATCTACCAAGAGTAACCGCGTATTGTACAGCATCGTAAGTATGAATATAGCGGCAGGCTTTCATATCTCCTCCTCTAACACTGTTCGTTTGTCATTTTCAGAGCATATCGAATGGATGAAATGGTGAAATTCTTGCAGTCCAAAAAAGCATCCAATGGTGCGGCACCCAAGAGATTTGACGAATGGTAAGATGATCATATAATACTTCCAAATCTTTCTAATATATGTGTTGCTAATGTATGATCGTTTCCAGCGTGTTTACACCATATTCATTCAAATACCCCCTCTCTCCTCCACGAGATAACGGCGAGACTAACACCGGATCAATTTTCCCAAAAGTATTCTTGTTTGATTACGGCGTGGTTGTCTTTTGGGGAATGACACTTGAGGAAGAACAAAAGTTTATGCGGGAGATAGAACCCTTTGAAGAGGAGCGACTTGGTATGTGCTTCGCAAGCAACGTTTGACTGAGTCCCATTCCACTAACTTTACTAATACGTCATTGTTGTACAGAAACTGATGATGTTGAAGTTGAAGAATTTCAATTCCACTATAATGAGCAGTACCAGCCAAGGTATACTATTGATATTTTGAAACGAAGTTCGGTTCTGGGTTATTGGTATAATGACGATGTCTTTAACGATATCATCTCCATAACTTCGAATGCTATGATAAGATTATCAGTGGAAGAGTACTAATCCCGTATCCATTTCCTCTTACCCAGAATTTACAATGATGTTATCACTCTACGACATCCACAAAACTACCTAGTCAAGTTGACGATATCGCATGCTATTGCTCAAAGTGTAAAGATGACTCTTTTTGAAAGATTGATTGATGATACCATCAACGAAACGAAATACATCCCGCAAGTTATGGCTGAGAGCGGAAAGGTGCACATGTCCAGGTAAGCCAATATATTTGATAATCTATTAGCCCTACAGAACTGAAGAAAAGCAGTAAAAGACCATGTCCTAAATCATCTCAATTTCTGACAGGGTTGCAATCACCAAAAAAATCGGCCAGCTCTTCATTATGCGCATCAATGTCAATCTGGTCTCTAACATTCTCGATACACCTGAAATCTTTTGGTCAGAACCAGCATTGGAACCCTTGTACAGTGCAATTAGAGGATACTTGGAGATATCTCAGCGTGTAGAATTGTTGAATCAGCGTGTCCAAGTTATCAGCGATCTCTTGGACATGTTGAAGGACCACTTGAATAGTTCACATGGTATGTGAGAGGTGTCTGCTGTCAACAGGAGTAATAAGATTTACTGAATATCGTTTTACATCTAGGCGAGCAGTTGGAATGGATTGTAATTTGGCTTATTGCCATGGAAATCTTGGTTGCTGTTATTACCACTGGATTGGATGCGTTTAGTTTATCTCAGAAATAGATGCAAGACAAAACGGTATAGCGATAGCGGCAGAACGGTGGTAGCGTTTGTCAACACTCAAACCTACGGTGGATTGACATTATGTAACCGAATTTCAACAGTGTAATAAAAGCGAGCTCAAACATTTTTCTTGATTCTTTAAATTTATTGTTGACTATAGCCCTTCGCTGACAGCTGCAGCCTGGCTGACCGACCGTAGTCTGGATAAAAGGAAAATACAGGGAAGTTGAAATTTTCATCTCCTTCACAACCCACTGTCTTCTCGCGCACGTTGTACGAGTGCTGTTACTACCCTTGAACGCATGCCTTTAAATTGGCAAGTTCCATATGAAACAGCTTTGACATTGCTGAAGTCTTGCTCTACTGATTCAGGTAACAATGGAGTTGTGTTGACGTGAATTCCACTTTTGTCATTCCTTTTTCTAAATCCCTTGCCACCTTCAACGATTGCACGGCCATACCGACCCTATCACTTTCGCCTACAATTTTATCTTTTGATGTAGAACTCCAAAAATGTGGCTCCTCCGTCATCCTATTGCTCGAAAGATGTATACAAAAGCTACCGGATTCAGTACGCGCTGAGGAAATGGAAAATTTGCGACACTCTATTGTTTCGACCGATAGTATGGTTGATTTGGCAGACGAAAAAATCTTGGCAATACCGTATAAAGATGTGCCATTGTCCTGGCGACGTTTACTGACTGATACAAGCTTGCTGAAGGCATTATTTCAAATACTTCTTATGCACAACTCCAAAGAGACCATCGAAAAGACTCAACTATTACGACAGATATGCCATGGCCTCGATACTGCTATTGTCGTTGCTGGCGCTCCTGGGCATGATCGACGGATGGTAATAGACAGTATTTTAGATCTTGCGCAAAGCCAGCTACATCAGCTGCAAGTCCACAGCGACGCCACCACGGACATCAAACTTTCCAGTAAACGAAGGCGTCTGGTGGATGAAGAATCTAGCCCTATGACACTTGGATTCCCTGTCAAGACCTTCGGTACCGCGCCTTCATTTATGGAGTTCAACAATTATATCAATAGTGATTCAGCAGATCCAGTTGTAATGGAAAACATCATTGATCACTGGCCCGCCCTAAACGATCATCCATGGCACTCAATGCCGTATTTACTTTCAGTGGCAGGAGAGCGGCTTGTACCCGTGGAGTTTGGTAGTCAGTACACTGATTCAGATTGGAGCCAGCGAATGATGCCATTCCGTGAATTTGTTAATAACTATGTCCAGGTGGGCGCAGCCGGCAAGAATGGCATTGCTTATCTAGCCCAGCATGACTTGTTTCATCAAGTGCCTCGCTTAGAGCAGGATATCATCATTCCCGATTATTGCTACGTGACGCCAAAGATCACAGAACATTATGAACGCCAGCCATCGGATGTTATAACCAACGCCTGGTTCGGCCCAGGAGGTACAGTCTCACCATTGCATCATGATCCATATCACAACTTGCTCGCACAGGTGGTGGGTAGCAAGTACATACGACTTTACGCTCCAAGTCAATCTTCTCGGCTTTATCCGCATGCAGGAATGATGTCCAACACAAGCCAGGTCAACGTTGAAAAGGTAGATGAAGCCCGGTTTCCCAATTTCAGAGACGCGAAATATGTTGAATGTGTCTTGAAAGCCGGCCAAGTTTTGTACATACCAGTAAGTATCTTCACGAATGAGTAGGCTTTGCAAGTCCATGTCTTCTCACCTATTTACACCGCAGCCTAAATGCTGGCATTATGTTCGATCGTTGGAAACGAGCTTCAGTGTCAGTTTTTGGTTCTAATGAAAAAGAATTGTTAGCTAACGTTGTAATATATCACTTGTATCATATTAGAAAAGACATGTCAGAGACTTTAACTGGTTACCTGTATCTACGTATACTGTTTAATGACCAGGTTATGCTTTCTCATATACTATAAACAAAAGCTGGTTATGGCCGAAAGTGAAGTTCAAATTTGTTGATTGTAGTGAAATTCACATTTTATTGGCCAATGGCCACAATACCGTTTAGTTAGGACTGCTCGCTTGCAGGGTTTAGCGGTCTCAACCTAGAGCCGCATTCATATACCGTTATTCTTATATTGTTTCCGAATTGCCTACCCGTACGAGACTTTGTGCAAAAATCGAGTCTTAATCAAGAGGAAAGTTGCTGGTGAAATAGCTGGTCAATATGAGCAGTAACCAGAATGGCGAACATTTGAAAGAATTAGAGGTACAGACCGACATCTGAGTCTGCAACACCATGCTAGTCAAGCTAATCCCGATCGTACGTTTTCTAGGTGACTGGCTGCACTCTGCTTCGAGACATTAAAAAGAATACGATTGTTGATATATATGGAGTGGTAACCAAGTTCAAGCTACCTACAAAGACGAGAGGGCAAGGTAGTGTACAATTTATGCTAACCTTGGGTGGCACGTTCTAAGCATCTAAAAAATTTACTGTCGCGTCAACAGATTTTGTATGCTCAATATCCGTGGCAGATCCTTCGCGTGGTATGGGACAAATGGGGGATACTAGCATTAATTTATTTCACCACAATAGCCAGACGTTGCCACAGTTTCGAGGCACAGGCGATATTTTCGTCCTACGGAGGGCACGGGTCCAAGCCTTTCAAAACAAGCTACAATGTGTTTCCATCAAAAGTAATACAACATGGGCAATCATACCGAGTAGACCCTCGGGAAAAGACCCCTCAAACGAAATTGTCCCTGTAAATATACCTGGTATGGTACTATCGCTGGACGAGAAAGACTATCATGTCATTAGGATATTACAAGATTGGCTCCAAACCATGCCAAGCAGTGGCAATACTTTTGCTACACTTGCTCCACAACCGAGCGGTAACAATTCGACGACTTTTCAATTCCCTGGAAAAATGCTTCGTACCATTTCTCAAATTAATCGACCCGGCCTATTTTCGGATCTCGTTGCAGAGGTATGTCGGTATTTATATGCATTTGGTCTTCTTTGTACTTATATCCGCTCGGGATAGGTCGTTGGCCATTACAGCGACACGGAGCGAAAAACAACTCAGTTACTCGTGGTTGATTATACCACGAACGAACTGCTCGTGGACCAAGAGATTTCACGATTTGGAGTCGCTGGCCGACGCGTCATAATGTGTACTTTGTTTGACGAGCATCATCAATATTGCCCCAAAGTTAATACGGGTAGCTTCGTATTCATCAGGAACGCAAATTCCAAGCTGGACATGAATCAATGCCTTGAACTTCGAGTCCATGGTGACCGTGATCGCAAATTGATGAATCCAGGCGTGCGCTTACTGGCAAGAGATGATCCAAGGTTGGTCCCCTTACTAGAGTAAGTCAGAACTGGAATGCCATACCTTGTTATATGTCAATTCTCTGTCACGTAAGCTAATTACTATTGCATGTAGAAAAAGGCACGAGTACATGTCATCGATTCAGCAGTTACCCAAGAAGAGTACACTACAGCTAAATTCAGATTCGTCCCAACAGCGCGTGTGGACAGGTATGCATATGAGCCAACTCTTCATCGTACCGGGGGCCAAAGTCAATCTAACATCTTGTCAGTGACAAAGCATAAAGATATTAATATCACTCCATTAAGCACCGTGGTCGCTTCCAAAATGGCAAGTAATACTATACCGTGTATGCCATTCGAGCACAAAAAAGTTAATGTTGTCAATACATGCCCCGGTTTTAGACGGTAGACAAGTTCAGAGTTCGAGCATGTGTAATTGATTATAAACCAAAGATCATCAAGGACATGGTTCGCCCATGGTGCTCTAGATGCCAAAAATCGTAAGTACGTTGGATATGTATATTCACAAGTTATATTATCTGATTTCTTGCCGTGCCATTTGCAGATGCTCCCCCTGTGAAAACCCGAATATGTCATGTACCTTTTGCATGGCCAAAATAACCGTATACAAGTATCAATTTGCCTGTCTTCTACAAGATGCTCATGGAGTTCAACTGCCGGTTATATTTTACGATAAAGACGCAGTAAGTATGTCTATCACCTATGTATGTTGGCAGCACATGTACTAAACAATGCAACCGCTAAAGGAGATGTTCCTGTGCAATTCAGCGCCATCAAAGTAAGTTATACAACATCTAATGCGCCACCCTGTCTTTGGCACTAACGTTGCCTCCCACTATAGTTTGTATTTAGAAGACTATGCAGCTAGCGAGCTCAAGGAGCAGATTGACACCATCTGCCCTGCTGGTAAAAGTAGCAATGTGTGGCTAGACTTTTGCATTCAGTCTTATATGGTTGATATTGACGGCCAAAAGGATCGAAGATTCCGAGTGTTTGACACAGAGCTGAAAATTCATTAAATACAACATGCAAGAGTCAGCGTAATAAGCGTAGTGACATTTTTTTCTTTTATAAAGTTGCACATAGTGGTTTGGAATAGGTGGCTTTCATTCTGTGGTTTTTGAAGAAAAGAAAAGGAGACGAAATATATATGCGGCCTTCAAAGCTGTACAATAACCGCAGTTGAGACATGTCTACGGGAACTAGGCTGCTTGAATTAGCGTGATATTATCACCTTTCAGAAGAATACGACCTGGTGAATGTAGATGGTTAGCAAACATGATGAGAAAGCTATATAGAGCTTGTCATCAACTTACCAATCTCCTTTCGTGTTTGGGTCTTGCTATTTATCTCTACTGCCTCGTCGAGGACTAGGTTCATGAATTCGTCAAAGCCCTAAGGATAAGAAAAAGCGTGTTAGTTGCAGTGTCTCGGGCAAGGTGCGGTGTATTGGGCCCGTGGTCAATTGATGCCGAGGTGAATTGAATCAATGGATCGTGAAGGCTGCGGGCCGGTACAGGTATGAAGTAATGTAAACTGAGAGCTGTACGTACAATAATTTTTCCTTCAATTCTGTTGTCTAACTGATCGTAGAGCCAGATCTGTACTGTTGATTTCTAAAGGAAGAAGGGTGTAAGTAAATAGGCGCGAATGTATATAGGTAATCAAGGTGGATCAGCTTACATTTTGGAGATACCTGAAGATCAGGTTCTGCAAAAGCGTGAAAAAGGTAAAATGTCAGTATACATTGCATTCGTGGTCGTGTCCATCAGCACTGCCAAAACGAACTTACAATGGGTTGAACCATAATCCTTTGTACTTTGGTCGACATGATTGTGAATTACAGTGGCACAGAAAGGTAAGTAAAGGTTTGATGCGAGTTCGTTGATGCGACGTCAAAGTACTGTGTTGCCGGTTGATTCAAGCTCAGGCTGCGGGTGGGCCAAAATTGGGTGGCTTAGGTCACCGCTACAAGGCATCACTTCTGCGCGAAAAAAATTATTCGTTCTCGCATGGAATTGGGATTTTAGAGAGAAAAAAAATTGAAAAAAGATGTACAAAGGGAAATTTATTCCAGGGTAAACCCAATATGTTCTACTGGCTACCTAAACCGTTTGTTACTGTAGTATTATGCTCTATTCCCCATCTTTGAAACCCATACCGTTAATCTCTTTGACTTCAAGGACCTAACATCTCTTTCCTACATATGCCGCTACACTTACATGTGAACTGTTTTATCGTCGCTCGCTGAGGCAAATAGATTGGGATTCTTGGGATTCCAGCAAACACTATTCACCATAGCATTGTGACCTTCCAATACTTGTAACAGAGAACCGTGTTTTCGATTCCAAACGTAGACATGGTTATCTGTTGAAAAAGGGTAAATTGGACGAACGAGCACATCATATAACTAGATATGGCATGGCTATAGTAGATCTCACCTTCACTACCGCTAACCACGAATGCTTGGTTGTGTCCGCCAAAAGTCGATCGAATAACATTGTCTTTTTGTTTCTGACCGCGGTACTTGTTCACTAATGTCTGGGTATCTAAATCCCACAAATGCAATTCTTCCGAAGAGACATTGACTAAAGCATATCGACCGTCATCCGATAATGAAACCGATGTTATGCTGTGGTCTTCACTGAACTCACTGGATTTTCAAGCAGAATGAGTAAAGGAAAGCAAGTCAGAAAAAGGTCGGTTAAGGTACTTACCAGCAGCAGAATGGCTTGAGATTATTCAGGTCATATACATCAATATTCTTGTCGTAGGTTATCGTCACCATCCGTGAGCCATCCTTGCTGATTGCTAAATCCATCACACGTTGGGTTGGCCAGGTAAAAACCACATTACCATCGACATTCTATTACGGGCAGGAAGGCTCAGTAATTCAGCTTCAATTGTCGTTGGTACCGATTGGTATAGCTTACCCAAAGATATAAACACTTGTCCAATCCACCCGTTATAAAATGTTCGCCATCTGGCAACCAGGCACAAGAAGTGACATGATCACTATGTTTCTTGAAAGATCCTATGAGACCACCACTCTGTGTTATGAAGCAAGGCAGTTTTAATTAATCGAGCTTGGCGAGCTGCAAGTAAAAGAATGGTTGACTTACAAATGGGTCCCATAACTTTACAATACTGTCTGACGAACAGGTCAAGAGCATTCTATCGTCCGGCGACCATGCGCAATATGATATACCGTCTGTGTGGCCTGCTAATGTGGCGGTAACTGCGTACGTCTAGAAGAAACGAGTCAGATCATGTGAGCAAGACAACGAGCTCGGCAGCCAAGCCTTTTTTATATATATTTTTACTCACTGTCATATCCCACACTACACATGTTTGATCTTTTGATACTGACGCAAGATATCGTCCATCGTTTGAAAAAGCGACGTACCACACTTCATCGGAGTGCTTCTCCAAAACTTGAATCGTTTTAGTTGGAAAGCATTGTGTTCTACAAAAGCGGCAATATAAGATGGGGGAAATAAATAGCAAAAGCAAATAGAGTCGTCGCTTACTTGTCACAAACATGATCAGAGTATAATGGGAATTTTTCTTCTTCGTTGTTGTGGTATAAGCAGTGGTTCAGCTGTTGATCAAATGCCTGATATAATAGAGTGTTGAGACGATGCTCGGGAACCATGACGTTGGGGGAGACAAATCCTAGAGTAAGGGGAAAAAAAAAGAGATAGGCTGGTTAGCAATTCAGCGCATACTGTTCGTCATGCAATAACGACATTACGTTGTAGCTTGACTAATAGTTGCTGCCTGGAAGCTCCTTCTTTTCCATCCCATGCAGCATTTTTCCGTAACTCTTCAGCAGAGGAGCACATTATCAAACTAGAGTGGTAAACTGAAATGAGAAAAAGTGGCTATATCATGGGACTAGAGGAGAAAAGCGCTTTTGCGTAACCCACCTGGAAAGCTCATGTAATTGTTCTGTGCTGAATTGAAGTGGAGCCAGTTCATTGCGAAGAACATGAATGGCTTTTTTGAGGTCACGATCTTCTAGGAGTTCGAGGTATTTTTGCCGACGAAGGAGGAATTTAAGTTCGATAGTATGAGCATTATCTTTGAGTTGCAGTGAAGGTAGCAGGTCGTCCACTTTTGCCCAATCGCCCTGTAAAACTCCTTGTCGAAACTGGATCACAGTTGAAGATTCTAAAAGGAAGCCTGATTCTTTCTCGAGAGTGGTTGCCGAAGTACTTTTGAAGCCGAAAACGTAGTAGAAGGCGTTTAGTTTAAGGAAGATAACCAACAAAACTGATACAGTAGTCAAGAGGTTTGCTTTACCTATATCCCAGATCTTGTAACGATTGCACCATTAGCCGTACCAGCTCATGTTTCTTGACTTGCCTATTACCATGCTCAGAAAGCTGGACCCATTCAGTATGGCCATTCGTTATTGAGTCGGATGCGGGAGTAGTTAGAGTTCTCATGTTTAGAGTCCTTTGTCGCTTTCTTTGGTGAGGCTGAGAAGAAACACTGAGTGGGGCAGCTGTTTCGGTGCCTTGAACCAGTGATTTGTCAGAAGCAATCGTGTCGATTCAACACCTTATCCCTTTCTACAAAGGGAAAGCAGTAGAACAAGTGCTGGTTTTGAGGAGCTGTCTGCTGGACTCCGAGCTTTGAGGCCACTCCTCCGCCTTGGTGCTAAAAATTAATCACGTGTTTGGGAGCCAAAACCTCATCTGCATTACCGGCGCATTGGCGATTACCGAAACTACAGTATGACATTTTATTCTCCAAGACCGACATTTACAATATATTTTCATTTTCTTCTATTGCTCTTTGGCTTATTTACAGTGTAGCCACTAAAAAACTGTGGGCTAGCCTTGCTGGAATTGGTACCTTGTCTACTTCCAGATGGTTTACTGCTAATTGTACGCATACGTACAGCAGCTGCCTGTTTTAATGATTCCCAATCCTCTTCAATATCCTCTTCCAACTTTTTCGTCTGCTTCTTCCCTACGAAATTAGATTTCAAGATTCGCCTGACAGCTTCAGGGGACTTTTTGTACATGACAGCCAAGGTTTCTGCCGTCCATTTCAATGGATCCTGTTGAATTTGTAGGCAATAATCAGCATCCTGTGCTATAGAATGTAATAATAAATTATCTCGACATACCTCTCGAGCTAACTGCTTCATATGGTCCATTGCCTCCCTAGATAAACGATGTCGAGGCTGCCAAGTTTGGCCATTCAATTTTTCCCTTATGGCCAGTTTATGTCTCTGATATTCTGGGAGCGCTTTGTTTTTTCTCCAATAACTTGGTGAGTGTTTATCAAAAATGTCGACTTCTGGTGGAGCTATTGTGTCGTCTGGTGAAGCGTCGGCTGCACTTTCAACAGACGGATTCTCCTGGAGGGCAATATTCTGCCCGGGTCGCTTGGATTCCAGTGATAATGCTGTTGACATGAATGTCGAACGTCCACATACTGCGGTTTGAATTACGAGGCGTAAAGGGCTATGAATCCGACATGATCTTGACAGAAAAGTCGACATGTTGCGGAGAGAAAATTTCTGTTTAGCGAGTTTGGCCACTCACTTGCAATTGTGTGCTTACGGACCTGCAAACGAATTTGTGGATATTTTTTTTTTATTGACTACAGCTAACAGTACTACTATCTTGTCTACCGATATTCATGCGGAAGGGAAAACAGGCGAATGGGATGGTTTGCATATTTTGCATTGTATCTCTCGACCAACTGTGGCTCATATATTCTGGAATCTTTCAACTGGTTGCCTAGTGTTAGCCAGCCTGGCTGTAGATTGTGCTCGCGACCAAACATTTCTGTAGTCCGATGTTTCCATAGTTAATTTATCAACAAGTCAGTTCAAAAAAAAAACCAGTGGAGATAAACTTGCCAAGTTTACGTGTCCCAGGGCTCAAACGATTGATGATATCATACAATTCATCCGGCTTTCGACTAGTCTCACGAACTTCCGATACCAAGACGTCGCAGTCGAGGCCAACGTTGAAAAATGGATCATTGCCTTTCCTACCTATCAAACAGTGTTCCTTGCTATGGTTTAACCAATGCCCTGTTCTTCCGGTTCTAATGATTCGCTGCAATTGGTTTGTCTTGACCCAAACAAGTTCCTGTACGAGCTCGTAGCCCCAGTTCATCAGACACTCTCTACCCAGCTCCATAGCTCTGCTGGTGACCCAGAGAAAAAGCAAACCTCGGTCCTGCAATTTGCTTATTTTAAGATCTTTCATTTCGTCATCCGTCATAGTACCATATGGTAGCTGCAGCAGAAAGCTGATATAAGGGCCAGTCACTTGTGATAATCATTAATGAAGAAGCTTACACTCATATGGATATCCCATGGCGGATCAGCTAATATCACAGTGAATTTGCCGATAACGTCAAAGTCCAATTTTCGAATATCGCACTTGATCCATTGTGGTGGAAGCTTTTAAATGGTTAAAGTACTTTAAGAATATGCTCATCTGGTATGTCGAGGACTTACTAATTTCTTCCGCTGCAGCATCTGAGTTGACGAGCGGTTTATACATGTCATGACCTACTCTTAAGATGCAGTCTTCAGTTATAACGGCTTACCAGAGGGTTAGATAATGTTGGGCGCAATATGGGCTTCAATTCTTCGGCAGTAGCATCTAGGCAGTAATGCATGTATTTGCACGACCCCATTCGGTGGCATGTATTCAGATATGAGCAATCCCCAAGCTGACTATCAGTGTGAGAGTTCAGTATATGTTTGAAATGAAGTCTGTCGCATGTACGGTTTTCGATTGATCTCCTCCTACACTCTTGCTTTGTCCCATGCTCACAGTGGCTTTTAAAGCCATCGAGTGAGGATTTCCACTGCTCTAAATGATTCAGTAAAGAAAGTGACAGTGAGTTTCTACCACGCATCTTAACTTACCGTCAGCCTCTGGATTTCCTCAGATGTTGTTTCAGTTTGTAAAAGCTCATCTAGAGCAACGGGACATACTCTTTGACGAGATTCATGTGGGTAATTGTGGTTTGGGATCCCACTATGCTGTTGTTTGAATTTCTTTCTAGGCGGAACTTCATCGAACCATCTGTCAGAGTTTTGGTACCGGTTATCACTTAGAAACTGTATAGAGTGGCAAACTGTAGTAAAGCAAACCTATAGGATGGATCAGCCATGTTTTCCCTATACAATAAATAATTTCAAGTAGATTCGCTTTCTTTTATGCTACAAGATATATGTGCACTTATTACCGTTATGCTTTTATGCCGACTCAGCAGCATGAAATGCAAAGGTCATTTGCATAGCAGGTTTATTGAAATACGACAAGACTTGATGTTGTAGGCAGTAGCTCTTGAAATACATATGAGACAGGCCCTATAAGAGACTATGGTAAACAAAATCCAGTAAAGCAAACTTGTGTCAATGAATGGCTATGTATGGAATTTGATGTAAGAAAGGTTAGGTGTTTAAACGTGTGATCATACAGGTTTGAACGATCAAGTAACAAGCTCCACGTTGATCAATACAGTATGGATTGATAATGCAGGTATAATTCATGGATCTATAATAATTAAAACAATATATTATATCGCAGTTGTCTAGGAATAAAGGTAACTTCAATCGCAAAGTATCATATGCACCCTTAAGCAACACGGCGCACTATAAATCACATGACCAGATTCAGCTCAAAATTGTAAACTCAATTTGATTGGCTGGATGTCGACGTCGCCAGGGTGTGGGTAGTAAGCCACACACAACAGTTTCTTGTCGACACATTATCATTCGTCATGTCATTGCACAAGACCCATCAAGAAACACAGCAACGTGTCCCTACTTATCACGACCCTTGGGCACGTCGTGAAGCATGGAGAAAGAATCCTATCTTCTCCAACCGCGCTATGGTTCGCAACATGTTCCCTGGTCTTGGAATCGCAACTGTCGCATTCACCATCTATTGCGGATATGATTGGGCATTTGGCAAGAAGGAGCACCATTAGATTATCAAGTTTCGATCGAATCTCCCGGCAAAATTGGGCAGCGATCAATCAAATAATATTCTCGTATAAGGCTCATTTGTCCAACTCAAAAGCTCGAATGCGATATTTGTTCATACCTTAGAGAATTCTGCACCTGCAGGCTTTACATCTTTCACCTTTATTTTTTTTTTGAAAACCAAAATGCTTATAAAACTTCTACACCACTTCAGAATGTGTGTCGACTTCTGTGAGGAAAAGCTTGAGTGTGGCGAGGCAATGAGCAAACGCAAATCCATGGGTTCAATTTTATGGCAGTTGCTTCAGTCGTAAACTACTCAATAGGGTTAGGTTTAGGCTCACTGTGCACCAGACTTAAGGACTCGATAAGCTCGTACGTCGTGGACGACTGAAACCGACGTTCAGCTAGTAATTAGAGACCTGAAACACAGGCGCCATGATATCATAGAAAAATGGATACCTGTCATCCAGGGTTCGAACAATAGTCAACATGGACTCTTTAAAATCATACAATCTTTAATCAACGGTTGAGCTTTGATATTTCGGCAGGTGTTTCTAGGTGAGCATTTTATACCAATGGGCTTCTATAGCATTTTTCTCCACCCAGACCAAAATAAATGTAGGCTTGTTTCACTTGATTTCAAACCAGATACAAATAACGCACTATGGTTGAGCTCGGCGGTTTATTTCCTTCTACCTCTTTTGCAACATGAGCTCAGCTCTACCACCTTCAGTTGAGGTGCCCATAAATGACGCTTTTATTTTTCAAAGCATGGCGGGAGCATCGCCCTTGCTATCACCATCGTCGCCACTTTTGACACCAAATTCTCAGCCCGGGTCGCCCTCCTGCTTAAACGAAAGCATACCCTTATCACCAATCGAAGACGGACAGACTTTCAAATCTGGCAGCCATACCTTCGTGCATAAACTTTACGAGTAAGCATAGTTTGATTCTTTTGTCTGAGAGCACTGATTTGGACTTACATATATGCTCTAGTATGATAGAAGATGTAGATTGTCATCCATATATCTGCTGGAGTAATGACGGTACATCCTTTGTCGTCTATAACGTAGTTGAATTCGCCAAGGTACTTTTGCCAAAGCATTTTAAGCACAACAACTTTTCCTCCTTTGTCAGGCAGCTCAACATGTAAGTGTCTCTCTGTTTTGAATGAGTTGCATTCTAGCGTGGTCGATTACTCATCACTTGCTATCTTAGGTATGGATTCCATAAAATCAACAAAACCCCAAGAAACCAAAAATCAATGACGAAGGACCAAGTGTGGGAGTTCTCACATCCTCAATTTCTCCGTGGTCGACCGGATTTATTGGACGGCATAAAAAGAAAGGCAATGGACAACGACATGTACCGACGAGAAGCTGGTGACATGTACGGCCAAATTTCGATGCTACAAGTTTCTCAAGCGGATATTTTCAAACAGTTATCGCAATTGCAATTGACTGTGAGCCAACTATCACAACAGCTAAACCAGTCGCTGACGGCACAAAGTGACCAGGCGAATTTGATTAAGAGTATGATGGAAAGCATGACTACAAGTGGCATACCTGGTAAGTCTTTAAGAAAGATTAGGATGTATTTGATGCTGCCTCTGGAAAGCACTAAACTTCCTGTATTTTAGTGCGAAATTCTCAATATGATTCAAATGCGGGATCTTATGGTTCAGGGAATTCTCCGTCAGTCTATATTACCTCTCCACAGACTTCGCAATCAATCACAATACCACAACAACCTTCGGTTTTCCAGAGTCAATCCAGAGGCATGAAAATGAATAATCTAGTAACTGATAACTACATACAGACGACGCTGCCATTATCACCTGATACAAACAGTTTCAATCTAGCATGCAGCATTCCGCTTCCACCTAGCCCAATGACTTTATCCCCCGACAGCCCGTTTAGTGTGATGTCGGACATGCAAGACGATGGCATGAGGACTGATTGACTTGACAAAGATTACAATATGTTTGAATACGAATCAGGCAACATAAATGCTGGAACAAGTGGGGTTTATAATACATTGTCGATAAACGCAACGAAGGCTTCAGAGGTATTATTTAAAGAAGCAAAAAAAGAGATGTGAGTCAAATGTTGTAACCCCCGTTTTGTATATTCTTTACAATAATTTTATTTTGTAACGTTTCACTGAATGAAATTTATGAAACGCAAGTCAAAAACATAAGAGAGCCTGTCGGTTACTTTGTATGAAATGGGCATTGTGGTTGCCAGATTAAAAAGTGTTTTAATAAAATAAAGATTAGGCACGCTTCTCATCTTCGTAAGAAGGAGGGCGGTTGACATCGGTAACGGGTTCAGCGGGTGATTTAGAATGTTCTAATTCAATACCCTGGTCTGAAGGAAGAATGTTTTCTTCCAAGTAGAGACGGATGTCTTCCTTGGCCTGGTCAACATCAATAAACCAAATGATGACAACGGAGATAATGAACAATGCAAGGACGAAGGGCCAGCCTTTCCAGAGGTTTGAAGTGGTTGCAGTAATGGCGCCAATAACGACAGGTCCAATCCATGAAGAAGCCTTATTAACAACACCAAAGAGACCGAAGAACAGGTTCTCTCTACCCTTGGGAACCAATTCTGCAAGCATAGTCTGTTGCCAAGCCCAGATAGGGGCGGTGAAAAGACCTGACCAGACATAGAAGATCCACAATTCCCAAGTGTTGTGAATACCGAAGTTGGTGGTTCCAATACCAATGCTTCCCCAGATGGGAATGACAGCTGTCAATCCGATGATGATCAAAAGGTTGGTCTTGGTTCTGATCTTGAAGTAGCGTTGGATCCAAAGGAAAGCCATGCAACCAATGATAGAGCAGACAGCCGAGACAAGATTGAGAATGGTAACTTGTTGGGCGTTAAAGCTGGTGATCTGACCTTGGGTGATACCGATCATAGAGTTGAGGGTGTTGACAGCGTCGGAAAACAGGAAGTAGGCGATAATATACATAAAGAGGTAGCGAAGTTTTCTAGCCTCTCTGAGAGCACCAATGATGTTTTTCCATCCAATGGTCAAGTGGTGCTTATCTGCGGGAAGAGGAGGTCCACCACGGCGAGCAGGGACCCAGATGAAGTATGGAATAGCGTTGATAACCCAGAAACCACCACAAACGACGGTGGAGATATAGTTGAAAAGAGGAACGTTACCAAGAACGTGAGCGGTGCCATCATCGAAAGTATAGTTCTCCCAAGGTGCAAAGGAAGCACCAGAAAGAACAGCAGTAACGATCAAGAAACCAACGTTGGAAAAAGTAGTGGAGATGGCACTAACGTTGTTTCTCCATTTCTCAGCTACAAGAACATATTCTTCTCGTGAAACATTGGGATCAAATCGAGCTTGACGTACAACAGGCAAGTTGTCAGACAAAAGAGGGAAAGCCGCGGCATAGAAGACCAAAGAGGCACCATAAGAAATCCAAGCAATACACATAATACCCATCATACCATTCCATTGACTACCATCGTTGTTGACCCAAACGATAGGAATGATTTGAGTGAAACAGCCGACGATAGTGGCACCAAGCAGGATCCATCTGGTGTAATTCAAAATATTAGCAATCTTTCGCTTTGGGTTAGACACTTGCTACGGTCCTTGAAATTTTTTTTACCTGTTCCATCGACCATAATCACCAAGTGATCCAAAGGTAGTGAATAGGACAAATTGAATAGAGAAGGCAATGGCCTGGATATACAAACTCATGGAAGCAACTGGAATAGGGCCGCCAGACCATGGGACGTAACAGACTTTGTCAGTGTTGCTGGGATCACATCCTCTGACATCGGGGGTATCCAAGTAAAAACCACCCTTATACGCCAGAGATTGAAGGATGTCTAGGTGGTAAAGCAATGTGAGTTGGTGTCATATTCCTGTGGTGGAGTCAGTCCTCTGTTTTTAAGTACTTACTTGGCATATAACTGTTCATGGTGAATCCGTTATCACCGTTATAGTAGAGGTAATAACCCCAAAGTTCTCCCTTGGTAGCTGCTGGTTGCTCATAGTTATCACCTTTGGCAACTAAGGCTTCTTTGGACTGAGCGCTTTCATCGATGACGTCTCCTTCGACCTTGAAAGGGTCGGAGAACAAAAGCTCTTTCCAATTCGACATTTGTTAAGAAGGATGGAGACCAACTGAACGAGAAAATCGAAACTTTGATGCTTTTATATATGTTACAAGGATCCTGAAAGCTTAACGCCACCTTCCAGGTGATCACAACAATTCAGGGTCCTCCAATCTTGAAGAGTGCCTGTTTCTTCTGAGTTAGTTTCCCCATATTTGGTGGCTGGACGTAAAATTTCTCTGAACGCCTCCCACACAGTTTGGCCGACACCTTCGGGTTCCAGAATTTATTTTTTACGACAAATCAACTTGGGAAGAAAGACATGCCAGACCATGAACTTTTTCGTAAAAATCAGTTGAAGAGAAGTAGTTGAGTTTATATCAAAGGAAAAGAATATTGTGCCCACTTCTTGATAGTAAAAGCATTTGGGCTGGGCAAGCAATAACAGTTTAATAAGCTCTTAAAGTTTCACGATTCATAGCACAAATCGCCGTACGACCTTGTTCCTAATAAGGAAGCCCTAGCGCAGGGTTTTTCCTTTTCGTTTTTGGGTCAGACCCTGGATCGCATTGCTACCCAACATGTCAATCGCCGTATTGGTAGCAGTAATTTCCCAGGCAAAACCGCCGGGCATGACACAAACACTAAAACGCACACAGATAAGCTACGAGTGTAATGTTGGGGGGTTTGTCTAAAGACATATTTTTATTGGGGGACAAAGAAAGAAAACAGAATGTATCTTGGTGAGTGAACCAAATGGTATCTAGTTAGCATTCAAGTTTTGTTGGTTGACCAAGTCAGCATATACACCATCTAGTGCCAATAATTCAAAGTGGTTGCCTTGTTCAACAACTTGACCATCCTTGACCACCACGATGAGATCCGAGTTTTGAATGGTTGAGAGTCTGTGACTGTAAACAAAGAAACAAGATAACAGTCGGGTTAAACAATATTCCTTGTCGATGGCCGGCACATTTTGAGGGGTAGGTATATATTTAAACTTACGCAATAGTGATAGTAGTACGTCCACCTTGAGCCAGGGCCTTATCAAGGGCTTGCTGAACGAGTTTTTCCGATTCACTGTCCAAGGCAGAAGTGGCTTCATCAAGAAGTAAGATAGCGGGATTACGGATAAGAGCTCTGGCAATGGCAATACGTTGCTTTTGACCACCAGACAACTGAGATCCTTTGTCACCGACTCTTGTATCCAAACCGTTGGGAAGTTCATCAATGAAGGTGAAAATATTGGCCATCTCTGCAGCGGCATTGATCTGTTCGTCCGTCACATTGTCCGACTCTATTCCGAATCGGATATTGTCGCGGATCGACATGTCGAATAGAACAGGCTCTTGACTGACAAGTGACATATGACTGCGAAGATTATGAAGAGAATACTCCGCAATGTTCTTGTCATCGACCTTGGCCATTCCTCCTTTGGGATCATACCAGCGTTGTAATATTCCGATGGTGGTTGACTTGCCACAACCAGAAGGACCCTACATCGAGGTACAAAACGTCAATAACAGTTGGTTCATAAACAAACAAAGAAATCTCCCATTCTTTTTATATCTCGATATGCATATGGGTTTTTGCCCTCTTCTTTCCAGTTTCTCTCTTTTCTTTCTGAAAATGTAAAACAGAGTACTCACCACCAACGCAATGGACTGGTTAGCCTTGCCCTTGAAGCTGAAGTTGCCCTTGAAAATCTCAACGTTGGGTCTAGCGGGGTAAGCAAACCGAATGTCTTGGAATTCGACATCACCACTAACACTTTCAGGTTCCGCTCCCTCTTGGTCGGGATCGATGAGAGGTTGACGGTCGATGAGCTCAAAAGTGCTGATGGCAGAGTTCTTGGCTTTCTCAAAAGTGGATGTGAAAGTTGAAGCACGGCCCATACCAGTAGCAGTAATCATGATGGCCATCAAAACAGTAAACATAGGTTGGAATGAAAGCTGACCGCTCTTGATCAATCGGATACCGGCGTAGAAAGCAACAGCGTTGGTATACAGGTTCATACCTTGAGTGGCACCATACTAGAAAAAACACGAATTTAGTAACTGATATTGATGAATGCAAGACCAAAAATTTTCCCAAAAAAAAAAACTTACGCCAACAGACGCCAGGAAAGCCTTCTTTTGAGCAAGTTTGTGGGGTCGAGCAATTGCCTTTTCATAACGGTCTTCAAAATATTCTTGCTTTGTAAGAGCAGCGACAGTGCGAATTTCCTTGATAGCTTCGGCAGCAACATCTCCACTTCGTTCATAAGCCGTCTTGGTTTGGTTCTCAAAACCACGATGTACTCTCGATTCGTATCCAGTAGCCAAGGCCATGAATGGAGCACAAGCCAAAACAATGAAGGTCAAAAGCCATCCGTTGACAAAAGCGATGGTGAGACCAGTAATAGCGGTGACGCAAAGTTGCGCAACATCACCCCACACTTTGGTGATCAGTTGGTTGACATTGGCAGCATCGGTGGCCAGACGGGAGGTTAAAGCACCGAGACTGTGAGATTCTTCGTCAAAGAAACCATTTTCTTGCTTGAGCATAGCCTCGAAAGCAAGAGCACGTAGGCGCTCAGTGAATCGTTCTCCAGCAATTTCGAAGCAGATAACTTGGGTAGAGAATGCAAAGAATGCACCAATACCTAAAACAACAAAGATAAAGGCATAAAGATTGGGTCCTTGGAAGGGAGGTGCCCACTGAGGATCGGTTTGAAGCATGACGATAACTCTGGAGAAAATAAGAGCGTAAGCGGGGAAGATGACACCGGCGACGGCAGCTCCAAGCACACCAAACAAAATGAGATGCCATTCGGATCGCATCATGGAGGCCACTCTAAGAACAGGAGCCTTCTTCTTCAAGTTGGCCTTCTTTTCCTCTTTTTCCTTAAGTCGCTTGATTTCATAAACATCCACATCCGTATCAGCGACATTGACTCTTGTCTGGGCAACGCGTTCAGCATCAACGATGTCGGTTGCAATTTGGACAGTTTCCTCTTGTAGTGCACGTTCAAGCGAAGCGTCATCGAGCGAGTCATCTTCAAATACATCCACTTCTTCAGGGTCACCTTTTCCTTTGGCAATAGCATCTTCTTGCATCTTGATCTTTTGCTTCAACACGAGCTGCTTGTAAACACCATCTTGTTCCAAAAGGTCATTATGCTTGCCAGCTTCCACAATGTCTCCATCTCTCATAACAACAATCAAGTCGGCATTTTTGATAGTGGACAGTCTGTGTGCAATAACAACAGTTGTTCGGTCAGCTGAAGCGATATCCAATGCCCTTTGTACTGATGCGTCAAATTGTTCGACAGAGTCAGTTTATGAGATCGATTTCATTTGATCATGAGCATGCTTTGACTTACCAAGGCGTTCAGAGGCGGTATCCAAAGCAGATGTAGCCTCGTCGAGAAGAAGGATCGGTGGGTTTTTAACTAAGGCTCTTGCAATGGCAATACGCTGCTTTTGACCGCCGGAAAGCATGCCTCCGTGTTCACCAACAATGGTATCATATCCGTTTGGAAGTTGGGTAATAAAGCTGTGACAATTGGCCTTCATGCATGCAGAAATGACTTCCTCTTCCGTGACATCTCCAGTAACACTGCCCATGAGAATATTTTGCTTGACACTCATATTGAACAGGACAGGTTCTTGACTCACTACACCAATATGCTGACGAAGCCAAGAAACATTTAGATCCTTCAAGTCAGAGCCATCGAGGGAAACCGATCCCTCAAGAGGGTCATAGAAACGTTGAATCAGTTGAATGCTGGTGGATTTTCCAGAACCTGATGGTCCACAGAAAGCGACGGTCATGCCTGGCTTGATGTCCAAATTAAGATGTTTCAACACGGTGGTGTCAGGTCGAGTGGGGTATTTGAACTTGACGTCCTTGAAGACAATGTGACCCTTGACTGTATCGAGTTTTTTACCAGCAGTGCTATCTGGATCGATCGATGGGATACGATCGATGGTGTTGTAAATCTTGTAAGCCGCACCCATAGCACTGGTCACAGCGCTGAGCTGAGGAGGCAACTGCAAAAGTGACATGGCACCTGTAAACAGATCACGTTCATGTAAGTGACCCAAATAGAAACATTGATGCGCATACAATGGCACTACTTACCAATCATCATTGACATGAATACAACCAAAACACTAGAGCCATTCATTCCATCGGTCTTGTTGACGACAAGTGTGTAGCCATACCAGAAAGCGAGACCATAAGTGGCAAAGAGGATGAACATGAAACTACCAAAGCCCACGCCGAGGACAATACCCTTCTTTCTACCGACCACGTAAGCCTTTTGTAACTCAGCCTTGTAACGGTCGAGGAATCGCTTTTGCAAACTGAAAGAGTAGACGGTTCGAATTCCAGCAATTGCTTGCTCGACAACGGCACCACCATCGGCATAAGCATCTTGACCCATGGTGGTAAATTTAGTAATGTAGATACCGATAAAGATACCACATCCACCTAAAATAATATATGTTAGGTCCAGCGATCAATACATGTGCAAACGTGACTCTATCAAAAGACTTACCCATAATTGGCATGGCGGCTAATAATACCAGGGCCAATCGCCAACCCTTGACAAAAGCAATGACAAAACCTGTGATGAATTGCGAACAGCATTGAATGAAGATGCCGAACTTTTCACTGATACCGTCCTGAATAAGATTGGTGTCAGCAGCAAGTCGGGTGGTCAAAGAACCTTCTTCCGCTTGATCGAACCAGCCCATGTCCTGACGCAGGATAGCATGGACATACATCTTGCGAATACGGCGGGTCTGGAACTCTCCAGAGAGGACCCAAGAGCATTGGCACAAATAACCAAGTACAAGGTTGGCCGTACCAAGGTAGACAAAAATTAGAATGACTGGCATCACAGCCGCCAAGATATCTTCACCAGGGGTGGTTAATACTTTTGTAAAGTCCGTCAAAAATTTGCCTAGAATAATGATCGACACAGGTTGAATAGCACCAACAGAAGCGCTGCAGATAACACCAATTAAAATGAGAATCTTATCGCGCGCATTGGCAAATCGGAACAAGGTGAATATGCCAACAGCAGGTTGCTTCTTCTTCTTCTCTTTATCTTTCTTCAGGCCAAAGATGCCGGCTTTGGGTTTGGCCCCCTCTTTCTTTTCGGCGAGTGGGGTAGGATCGGCAACGACTCCAAGATTATTGATGGCGGGTGGTATAGGTTGTTTTTCTACTAGTAAATCAACAATCTCATCTCGAACAGTTTCAGCGTTCGAGTGATTGTTGTGGTTGTCAGAGCTTGTATCAGCCTCCTTGTCTACGGTTGACATGTTGACCGAGGGTGAATGAAAGCTATCGCTCTATTTTTATTAAAAAGTTTTGGAAAAGGCGAAATCAATTCCTCGGGATGGATAAAGAGTTGGGTAACGGAATAAAGCAATCTGTTTTGAGTCAAAGATCCCCCCACACAATTATTATATATGATACTGGATCAAGCCCAAAAAAAATTCCCAAAAAAAATTCGGCGGAAACGCCGCATACACCCAGAATTACTTGGAAATCAACTATTTCGTGCGACTGCGGCAACACCGTGTAACCGAATGCAATCATGAAAAGCTGTCTTTTCAATCAGTGACAACAGATAACTTGCCCGGTATACAGAACATTCAAAAGTATGCCCATGGCGATTATGTGTGAATGGGTAAACAGGTACAGATCACAAAGCTGTGCTTCTCAAGGTCCAACTTGCGTTCATTCAATTTGTGCCCTAAGGTCAGACGAGCAAACTTGGCGGGGAAGAGCTTAATGTGTTCTCCGATTATTTCTCTGGTAGAGTCAAGTTGGGTTTTCTTGACTGATAGATTTCCGTCTGATCGGACTGAAGTGCGCGCATAGCCCTTTCCCTTCATATGGTCATAACTGCCTTTCCGGGTGAGAACGGACCCTGCTACTTGGCATTGTTCAATTTCTACTGCCGCTACTTGGCATTGTTCGTTGTGATGCTTCTTCCGCTTATCGTATGTGGTATGGCCAACCTGTTTTAAAAAACTCGGTCGCAATATGAACATGGTAATTTGAAAAATTTTAAAAATAAAAAATATCCAGATTCCGCTCGGCGGAGCACTCCTACGACTACTAGAAGGATCTTCCACCTCATGGAAACTTGGTGCTGACCATAGGGTGACTGACCTGAGGCCAAGAATGCTATGTAAGGTTGACGACAAAACCATTTCCCCTATCGGATCTAATATAGCCGAAACAACTGTACCACATGCGTAGCACGCCGGCTCCAACAAGTGCCCACATGTGTATTCAACTAACAACGTGCGAATAATAAATGTGGTCAGACATTCACTTCCAATTTCGTAATGTCGTATTGCAAGGACATCTATAAGTCTTATCTAGCTTCGTAGCTAGTTATTTACAGCGGCCCCATCAACTGTCGTAGGCAATTATGCTACATTGCCACCGCATATTAAATGTCCGCTCAATATTTCATTTTGCGCATGGTCCACCAAATTTGCGTTATTGTGAAGCATGGACTCTGATCTTGAATCATGACAATTCAGCGGACAATGAAGAAAGATTATGCTGGCAATTTTGATTGAATTTTTATATGATATCAAGCTAGCTGAAATTATTTTTGCAGATTAAATGAAGAGTAGTGTGAGTGTGACATACAGGGTAGAGCAGTAAGAGGTTGACATGATCAATTATGTACATGTACATAGTAGCTTGTAGATGATGAATGAGAAGTAAGGTGAGTGTAATGTATAATAAAAAAAAAAAGAAAATCTATATCTTAAGCCAAATCCTCAACAGGACCCTTGATCTCTGGAGCAGGAGATGCAGCAGCAGGATTGGCCTGTGGTTGACCTGGAGCGGGAGCTCTGTGCAGTTTGAAGTGCTGGACGAACAAGCTGGCGATAAATGCAACTCCTCCGAAGGGCACGATGAGAAGGAACATTTTGCTCAAAGCACCACAATAAGCATCCTTTACTTGAGATTGCAATGGTTCGGGAAGATCCTTGACCAAGGCGAAACTATGTTCAGCGATTTCGATGGAGAAAGGAAGAGTCAAGGTGGAGAGATCGGTGGCCAAGGTGTTATTGAAGACAGTGCCGAAAATGGCAATACCGAAACAAGCACCGATGGTTCTGAAGAAACCGCTAAGAGATGTGATGACGGCAATATCCTTGGGAGGAACAGCGCTTTGACCAGCGATCATCAGAGTTTGCACACAAAGACCGCATCCGGCACCAACAATAATGAGGAAACCAATTTGTTCGCCACGGCTAGAATCAGCATCCCACAGAGTAAGAAGACCACCACCGACAACGATGAGGGCAGTACCAACCCAGAAGAATTCACGAACACGTCCGGTCTTGCTGCACATCAATCCAGAAAAGATACTGCAGAAAACGAGACTGAGCATAAGAGGGAGAAGCTCTAGACCACTGGCTGTAGCACTGTCACCGCGAACGACCTGGAAGTAGACTGGGGTATAGTAAATGGCGCCACCGAAGAAGCAGATACCGAAGAAGAACTGAGTGATGAAAAGAGCGACGGGAGTACGTTGAACGAACAAATATCCTGGAATGATAGGAGACTTGGCTTGCCATTTCTCGACAGCGACGAAGACAAACATAAGGAAGCCACCAACGCAGAAGAGAGCAATGACAACTGGAGCGTTCCATGGATACTGATTACCACCCCATTGGAGAGGAAGCAAAATGCACACAGTACATCCGATCAAAAAGACACTACCGACATAATCGATCAAACCGAGCTTCTCTCTAATGGATCCTTGGGGACGGGGAAGATGAAGGAAGAGAACAACCACAGCAAGAGTAACGGCACCAATGGGGATGTTGATGTAGAAGCACCATCTCCAACTAGCGTGATCAGTGAAAGCGCCACCAAGAAGAGGACCGACAACGGAAGCGACACCAAAACTGGCACCAATCAACCCCTGATATTTGCCGCGATCACGAATAGAGACCAAATCAGCAATGATGATCATAACCATACTCATAATACCGCCACTATGAACGCAAAGTCAGTTAGTCGCTATCACAAAGGATTAAAACGAACGGTAGAAAGAATACATACGCGCCAAGACCTTGAACAGCTCTGAATGCGATAAGCATATCCATGTTTTGAGCAGCACCGGAAACAATAGAACCAGCAAGGAAAACAATGATACCGAACAAAAAGACAGGTTTACGACCAAAGATATCGGCGAAACGACCATACAATGGCATTGCGACGGTGGAAGTAAGCATATATGAGATACCGACCTGTGGATGAATAACAAAAAGAGGTCAATTATAAAAAACTAACACAAGATACCTTAACTCAATGATACATACCCATCCAATTTCATCGGAAGCGTTGAAGTCAGAGGAGATCTTGGGTAAAGCGGTGGCAACAATTGTTTGATCCAAAGCGGCAAGGAGAACAGCAAGCATCAAACTGAAAATAAAAGGGGTTAGAAGTTTTGAACAAAGGTAATTGCCTGCAGGTATCTTCAGTAAAAGATCAATACGTACCCAACGAAGATTAGGTAAAATTTGACGCCAGTAGGTCGAGGTGGCGTGTCTGCAGGTTGCTCAGCAACTGGAGCTCCTACATCGGCTGCAGGGTTGGAAGGGATGTGTTCCATGTCGATAACCTTCTCATCACCGTAGACTGATCCAGCAATGGTTTGCTCAGTTGAAGCAGCTCTGCTTTCGGTGAAGTTGACAGATTCTTTATTCTCCTCAGTAGACATAGTCTTTATCTCGCAAGAGGCGCAAAAGATGAAAAAAGCTGATTTGATTAAAGAAGAAAAAAAAAGTGTGCATTTATATAGGCCCGCCGCGGCCTTCCAATCGCGTACCAATTATGGTGATTCTCCAAATCGAAACGGTTAAATTTCGCACCGTGTTCATCAGCGATGCCGAGGCTGGCTTTCAACACCAAAAAATGGAATGCCGTACCTTCATTTGAGTCATCTGCTCCCGGATAAGGCTGTAGCATACCATCCGTCTGGCATCACACTGTTATTCTTGCTGCGGCGAGACTTCACGTCAGTACTATTGCTGTAATGAACTCTTCAAATCCGCCGAATCTTCATGAATTTCTCTAAATACACCACTTCACGCATTTTCGTCAGCACCGAAAGGCTTGCGTAAGCTGGCATTTAACCTCAGGATGTGACATTTTAAAGACATCTGATAACCAGTAATTTCTCGTTTGCCGTCTTGTCAATTGTGCGTTTTTAGAATAGAGACGGATGCCTGAATGTTTGCTATTGCCTTTCAAAATTGTTGACTACAGAAACTGCTTCATCCTTTGCACTGCGCCGATTCATGCCATGTCACCTGCACTCGCCTACTTCTCCATCAAGGAGAGGTGTTTGAAATAGCTTAGTCACAGTAGTTTCTCGGTACCTCTCAACGCAAGGACCGATCAATCAAATGTCCATTTATTATAACGAAAGCTTTTCAATTTTTTGGTCCACATATCAGCACATAACATGTTACTACTGATGCCACACTGTGAAAAGATGAAATCGAAAGTTTACATTTCAGTCGGTATCGAAGTAAATTTTTACAAATCAAAGTAGAGCCTTCGCACAAAGGTGCCGAAATTTGTGATCCACGTAAGACGGAGAATAAATTTCCCTGACAGCCGGACAAAAACTATCAGATCCTCATGTCCCCGGCGCAGCGCCGAATTAGTGGCTGCAAACAGCAGTTATAACGTGCACGGCAAAAAATCTACAATCATTACCACCTGCGGACATTCGGTCGCTTTGCTGATGCTTTCAGCAATTTCAACACCTTTGCTATTTTGCAATCTGCTATGTAGCACAACCTTTCACTATTCTATCCTACATGTGCAGTCATAAACCCGAACTGACTCTGGCTCTTAATGACTAGCACAATACTTCGTTATTTGTTATATAATGTCTTCTGTGATAAATTTAAAATGGTTGCACGTTACTGGTTTATGTATCAGTAGATAGCATGATTATCATTATGAAACAAGTATGCTAGGTCGGTCAGATCGACCAAAACGCGATCGTGTGTGTTGATGGCATGTTCAAAACCACGCTCAAACCAAGCCCTGGCTTACATTTATCACTGGATAATGCACGAGAATCTGTTCCATGAGATCATTAGTGTTGTGATCCCAATCACAGCCTTTTCTTAATATTTCCTGAAGTATCCTCTGCTCCTCTCTGCTCGATTGTCAAATTAGACAAAATAAACTTCAAAAGCCAATCGACTGTGGACTCATGTAGCGCCATGGTTCAATATGAACATCGCCGCCTATTTATGGTCTGAATTTGTGGGGTTATATAATGTATTATACAGGTATACTAATATGTTAAAAATTTACAGTTTACAAAAGTAAGCTATAGACAGATTGCTGTCATTTTTTTACGTTATCTAGAGTAGGGAAAAGGGATGCTTTTCAATTTCTCATATTCAAACCATAGTCTCTACTTGTCCCTTAGTCACAGCAGGTACCTCTTCGACAGTCTTCTCTTTGGGTGCTGGGCGGGGAGCCCCTTGGAGTTCAAAATGTTGGATGAACAAGCTTGCAATAAGAGCAACCGCTCCGAATGGCAAAATCAGGAAGAACAATCTGTCCAATGCTGCACAATAAGCGTCTTTAACTTGAGTTTGCAATGGTTCGGGGAGATCTTTCACCAATGCAAAGCTATGTTCAGCTACTTCGACAGAGAAAGGGAGAGTCAAACCGGAGAGATTTACTGCCAAAATGTTGTTGAAAACGGTTCCAAAGACAGCAATGCCGAATGAGGCGCCAACCATTCTGAAGAAGTTACCAAGGGATGTGATCATGGCAATATCTTGCCCTCCAACCGAACTTTGAGCAGCAATAATCAATGTTTGCACGCACAGACCACATCCACAACCCAGAATCAAGAGGTAGCCAATTTGCATGCCACGGTTAGAATCGACTGACCACGTCGTAAGAAGCCCACCTCCGATCAGAATTAGAGAAGTTCCTATCCAGATGAACTCACGCACATGTCCAAATTTACTGCAGAGAAATCCGGACATAATGCTACAGAAGACAACACCGAACATGAGAGGGAGTAGTTCGAGACCGCTAGTAGTTGCGCTGTCACCACGAACAACTTGGAAGTAAATTGGAGTATAGTAGATTGCACCACCAAAGAAACAGGCACCAAAGAAGAACTGGGTAACAAAAATAGCAAGTGGAGTTCGTTGTCTGAACAGATGGCCTGGAATAATAGGTGACTTGGCTTGCCATATTTCCACGCCGATGAAAATAAACATCAGTGCACCACCGACACAGAAAAGAGCAATGACAATTGGAGAGTTCCAGGCATACTGATTGCCACCCCATTGCAAAGGTAGCAACAAGCAAACTGTAAATGCGATCAAAAAGAAGCTACCGATATAGTCGATCGACTTGAGCTTCTGTCGAATGGATCCTTCAGGATATGGGAGATGGAGGAAAAGGATCACTACAGCAAGAGTAATAGCACCTACAAAAGACAGATAGGTTAGTTTACGTACGTAATAAGGCTTTTGCATACGGCATAGAAACTATTGAACGTACCAATTGGGACGTTGATATAAAAGCACCATCTCCAACTAGCGTGATCGGTAAATGCGCCACCAAGCAGAGGTCCAACAACAGAAGCGATACCGAAGCTAGCTCCGATCAAGCCTTGATATTTGCCACGATCGCGTAAAGGCACTAAATCTGCGATGATGATCATGACCATACTCAGAATACCACCACTACGATAAAGTGAATCGAGTTAATTTTATCGCTTGAACATCGATATATAAATAAAAAAAATAAAAATTCCTTACCCTCCAAGCCCTTGAATGGCTCTAAAAGCAATAAGCATGTTCATGTTTTGAGAAGCACCTGATATAATGGAACCAACAAGGAACGTAACGATAGCAAATAGGAATACGGGTTTGCGACCAAAAATGTCAGCAAATCGTCCATATAGTGGCATTCCGATGGTGCAAGTTAACATATATGAGATGCCGACCTGTTGAGATTGTTAAAGGAATGAGGAGTCAGTCACGGATATGAAACATTACAATGGTCAGATCAGACATAGTTAACTTACCCAGCCGATTTGATCTGAAGCATTGAACTCTGAAGAAATCTTCGGTAAAGCAGTAGCGACAATTGTTTGATCCAAAGCAGCCAGAAGAACAGCGAGCATGAGACTAAAGACAACATCCCAGAGTTAGTGTATCATGTATGCAACGCATTTAGTTATGTTATCCTCACAAACATACCCAACAAAGATCAAAGCAAATCGAAATCCAGTTGGTCTTGGTGGTGTGCTTGATGGTGGGGATGCCACTGGTGCCTCTGCCGTTGACGGGCTTACAACCTCTTCATTGTTGACAGCCTTCTCGTCATCAAAGTGCGAGCCTGCAATTGTAGGTTCCTTTGAAGGAGATTCTGTTTCACTTGAATAAGATTTTTCCTTTGACTCCATAGCAGACATGATAATATCAATGAGGGCGTACTGTGGTAGTAGATGATGTGCAAAAGTAAGACCAAGAATTGCCCATTTATATATCAATGATGTCGGTCTTCGAAATGCACTGACCATTTTGCTGGAACCCGGTTAAATTGCGTACCGCTGATACGCAAGCAAGCCCAAGCATAGCCATGATCTTTACAAATTACTAGACAGCCCTCCCCCCCCCCCCATTTGAGTCATTTATGCCCGATTATAAATACAAATTTTGGTCTGCACAATTTCAGTAGGATCAATGCCTTGACAATTTCCTCCACAAGTTGCAAATCGATCGTCTACTACGGAAAAATCAATATCAACATGCTCGATTCATACAGCCTATCAACATCAAAAATTATATACAACTTTACTAAATAGCACGGTCATTGTCGGAATATGCTAATACCGCAGTAAGCGGAGAAAACGCTTCGACCGACCATGACATCTGGGGGGGGGGTTCAACACCATCAAAGCTCTAAATGGCAAGCCAATGCTGCCGTAATTTTTGGCGACACATGTGCACCTGGTATACACTCTCCATGTTCTACTGCTACCTTTGATTTTTTTGATTTGCTATTTTAAATTCAAGGGAAATATTTATCCGTTCCTGTTCTTTCTTTGCAGTCACCAGGCGATTGCGTTACTCCAATAATTTTTATCCAGTATTGATATGTTGACCCCCTTCAAGTAACGTAGCAATGAGGTTGACAAATTTGTCAGCTTTGAAAATGTTCACTTTCACTATTGCTTCTGACCTCAGCTTTCTATGGTACTGGAACGCTGCATGGTGTATGTTTAGTTCTAACTACGCGGTGATGCGGTCAAAAATTCCACACCTTACCGAGACAGGGCGGCGATGCGGACCAAAAATTTCAAGCCTTGACGCCGATCAAACAGATTTCAACAACCGAAAAAATCTGAAAAATTTCCTACCGTTGCCAGCGTTAGAGCAAAACAAAATTTTGGCTCCGGTATGGTGATCCAGGGAGCACACACCTATTTGGACTACAGAGTCTATTAATGTATGCTGTACCGGGAGAATATATCCGTGTTTCTGGTTAAAGAAATGCAAGTGCTGTATACAGGCGCAGTAAAAAAACCCCCCTCACTGTATGAACAAATAAAAAAATGACCTCAATACCTTCCACGCAGGTACGCTATAGTCCACCATCGTAAAATCGAATGTTTAACTTAAAGATCTCTCGTTAGAGAACTAGCAGTTTGAGGTAGAAATTGCTATATTCAAACTTAGTCACCGTAAGATGAACCATTATGGGAAAAAGCAAGTCAATATCATATCGTACAAGCACATTACTGTCGGCAGTACCTTCACTGAATTGCCATTCCTGCATGCCGACAAAACGCTGCCCGGACTGTTGTTGCCATATCAAGGCTCAGCACAATGTCCTTTTGCGGACGTGGCTTTTTGAGGAGAAAGTGCACAGCATCACCAAAGCAGCGCTCATTGGCCCTTTGCCACCAATATAAGGTTAATTTTTGCCGTCTTTCATTTGTAATATACGTATTTGGCTTTTGCTCAACACTATAACAAGATTTTCTCTGCTTCTAATCCATTACATGCACATATGGTGAATTTCAGAAAGCTTGCAATGACTAATCAAACACTGTTTATTTCTTAGTTTCTTCCAATGTTGCGGTCGTCCATTACGCGAGTTACGGATATCAAATCGATATGTAAGGGTGAAGGCCACGTGCATGATACAAAGTAAACCTTTTGGCTGAGAAAAGTTTGTATCGTACTGGCCGTTGCATGCAAATCACCGATGTCAGCTTCACCACAGTAGTGGGTCCTCAGCTATCTCATGGTTTACTGCCTAACGACCTCTGTGAATGCAAAAAGTGCTCAACAATCAAGCTATCCATGAAACGTTATCAAACAAAGACTGAGTTTGCAATGAAATATGTCAGCCATCCCACCTTAAATGATGGAGTGTATGAAAGTCGGAAGATCAAGATGGAGACCGGGTTGGGAACTATTCGGTGAGTGGTAGAGAGTACCCTTTATCTTCAAACCTTGTCATTGTAAGACGAGCTGTTGAAGATGGTTTCTCCCATAGTTTCTCTTCTTTCATATCTATGCTGCACTAATGATGTATAAATGTGAGCGAAATGTCGATGAATAAAAAATAAACCGGATGGGTTTTTTTTTACTATCCAGCGATCTGATCACTGAGATTAATAAATGTGCTAACAGTCGATTTCAGGCCCCGGTTTCAAGTTGCGCATCTCAATGTTTGGGCTATTGATGGCAAATCATTTTAACTGATCTACCCGAATTGAAATACCTCTCATTATGCTTGACCGAAAAATGCAAAATACTGTTTCTATTGTCTTCAACTGAGCACTTCTTGAACATGAAATGTAGCATCTGCCCCTCTGTTATGACCGTTGGCTATCTCTGTCCATACACCTATGATAGCCAGCACACTCGAGTTGAACACAGGAGGCAATCAGATGTCTCAGTAACATCTACTCTCTCAGCGTGGAGGGAGCATACCGTATTTCAGCACTCCGGTGAACCTTTTCAAATGCTGTACAGCAAATGACTCATACTGGGTCATTATCGAAACAATAGGAGATGGGCTGTATCGCTGTGGCTACGTTTCATAACGTAGATTTTCATTGTCACAGTACTGTCACTCAAATTCATCTTCGCGTTGATACCATTCACTGCAAAAGGTGAGATTGTCCATTGTATGGGCTGCGTAAATTAGATTTGCATACAGCTGCTACACAACGTACAAAGGAGACAATTGCGGTGTCACGGAAATGTACGACATATCAAGTCAGTCCTAAGCATCGCTCCCCCGCCTCTACAAGCAACAACGTGGGCGCTGATTGTATTATCATGCACACCGACTACGTTTATTCATAGGGTATAAAAATTTAATTGTTATTACCATTCACCTGCCTCCAACCAGACAGAGGTTTTCATTCAGGGTTAATTTTAACAACACACCTCCCGCGATTTTTTGACATTGACAGGTCATAGGATTTGCCCTGAAACTTTTTAAAACTACGGGATGGCGTATCTCAACTAGCTTTCTTCGTGATGTCAGTTGCAAGTCTCAGGCCGGTACTAGGCTTTGACATACAACCGAATACAAGTCTTCAAGTTGATATACACGTGACCAGCACGTCATCTGTCATTGGAGCCCGCCAAAAGTCTCCTCTGTTCATCCAAAAAGGCTCCTTGTTTTCGAGAATGTCGAGCACAGTTAAGAATCCACGTGTTTCTATTGAGGTATTTAGCGCTATTATTGACAAGAAAGAGGCTCGTTTATTTATTTAAATCTTCATTGTCGTCAGTACTGTACACAATGTCGTTGGATGCTTCGTTCGGGTAATGACGGTGTTTTGAATGTATGGCTACCATTGACAACTTACTAACGTGTCGATATTCATAGCGTGGATGGCACAGGAGTTGTTGACTACGTTTGAAAGCAGTATTGGAGAAGTGGCACTCATGCCTGGAAAATCTGGCGTGTTCAGAGTCATGGTCAACGATGGTGAGAATATATATCTGGACCGCAGTATGCATGTAATCCAAGGCTAAACTATCGTGCCTTATGGTGTTGCTAGTACTGATATGGGATAGAAAGGAAATGCAAGCCTTTCCTGATATCAAGCATCTGGTATGCAAGTGTAACAGTAGATTGTCACGGGCGATATGCAAGTACCCATTGTTTTAACTGAATGTCATTTTATCGCTTTATTAGAAACAATTGGTGAGAGACATTATTGATCCCAACAAGCAGCTCGGACACAGCGATCGGAAAGATGCGAAAAGCGATCCAGAACCCAAGAAAAATGATATTTCGCCGTCAGCTTCGGATCCACAAGAATGTTTGACATGTGTTGAATAGAAGTTGAGTTGTATAAAAGGATATTTTTGGCAGTAGGAAGTCCGCTGACATAGCACAAAGATGGTTCGAAAGAGCGAAATGATTATAAGAATCAAACTGGTAATGAACTCCGGTGGTTGGGGGGAGAAGAGGGGACCAGGATGAGAAAAACTAAAGAACCTGGTTTACACCAAATTACTACGATGAATGACTCCTGTTATATGTGTCATTGTGGTATGGCCCATTCCAAATCGTCGGATCAAAAAAAAAAGTGTTCTAAAGGGTTCCTTGACGCACTGTACCTGGATCTACCATGACGCAGAACCTCTTGCCACAGCGAAACCCAAAAAAAAATACAATAAAACAAAAATAAAATAAAAAAAAAAAAATTTTAGCAGGAGAAGGTACTAGGACCAAATCAGGCTTGGATGCTGATGTTAAGCCTACCCAAAAAAAAAAAAAAATAGTGTTTTGATGATGTGCATGTATCAGCAATTTTTTAATAAGTTTGCGTCGCTCTCTCCCTAAATCTTCTGTCTTTTCTCTCTTATCTTTTCCATCATGTCTGAGCCCGTTGTCGAACAGCCTGTTGTCGCCCCAGTTGACGAACACGTCCCTGCCACCACTGAACAGCCAGCTGCTGAGGAGGCTGCTCCTGTTGCTGCCATCGCTACTGAGGAAGCTCCCAAGACTGAAGAACCTGCTGTCGCCGCAGCAACTACTGAACCCATCACTGCTGAAACTCCCAAGGGTGAGAAGAGAAAGTCCAAGATTTTTGATCTCTTCAATAAGATCAAGGTAAGCCCATCGATTTCTTTTTTGCCGTCAAACCGGACTTTGGAAAAAAAATGTGTCAAAAGATACTGATAAGCTGGCTGAATACAGCTTCCTTCTCCCAATGGTGCCGCCAATAAGGAGACTAAGCTTGAGGCCGCTGCTGAACCTGCTACTGAGACTGCCCCTGAGCCTACCACTGAAGAGCCCACCGAAGTTGCCAAGACTGAAACTGCTCCTGAGGCTGAATCAGACGCTGTTGAACCAACTGAGGGTGAGAAATCAAAATCTAAAATCGCCCACTGTCATGTGGTCAATTATGCACACATAGCTACTTTCACTAAACAAAAATATTCGGTGCATTTTTAGAAGTTAAGGAGGAAACCGCTGCTCCTGGTAAGCCTGAGAAGAGAAAGTCTGTGTTCAACTTCATGAACAAGATCAAGGTATGGACACATTTATGATTTCAGCAGTACATAGTTTGAAAGTTCCAACGTCAGTTATTGACCCCGACTGTCAATGGAATCCCTTTTTTTAGCTTCCCAAGTCTCCTGAGCTCAAGTCCACCGCTGCTCCTACCACTGAAGAGCCTGTTGCCGCTGAAACTACCGAACCCGCTGTTCCTGAGGCTACTGAAGCTGTTGCTCAGCCCACTGCTGAGGAATCCACTGCTGAAACTGCCGCTGCTGACGCCACTGGCCCTGTCGAAGGTAAGAATACCATCATCTGATCTGACTCATAGTACAATGGTTACATGATGTCATGCAAATCCCTTTGGTAAAGTATACTGACCCATATTTAGCTTCCACTGAAGAGGCGCCAGCTACCCAAAGCGATAAAGCCAAGAAGTCTGTTTTCGGCCTTTTCAACAAGTTGAAGGTATGGGGGTTACATTTTTTCTCATCAAGGTCGTACTCTAATCGGTTTCACTAACGTTACCGTGATGTTTTGTTTCGTCTCAGATGCCAAAGGCTGCCGAACCCAAGCCTGTCGAGGCAAAGGAGGAGCCTACTACTGAAGCTGCTGCTGAGCCTACTGAGGAGACCCCCGCTGCACCCGTCGAGGCACCTGCTGAGACCGAGCCTGTTGTTGCTACCGAGCCCACCGAAGGTAAGTTGCATGTGGTTGTACACACATTATTAGCCAATAAGATTTTAATTCCATATCGCATTCATCCAACAGCTGCTACTGAAGAGAAGAAGGTACCTTCCCGTCCCTCCTCTCCTCTTGGCCGTTCAGTCACTAAGTTGTACGGTAAGCTTAGCTCCAGATTCCCTAAGGGAAAGAAGGATGTCAAGGAAACCCCTAAGGAAGAGGAAACTGCCGCTACCGAAGAACCTGCCGCTGCTGTTGAGGAACCTGCTGTTGAAGCTCCCAAGGTTGAGGAGGAGACTCAACCTGTTGCTGCTCCCGTCGAATCTGCACCAGTTGTTACTGCCTCTGCATAATTGAGTGATTTCTAAAATCTATTCCACTATCATGATTTTTTCATTATAATTTTTTACTCTTCTTTTCTCATATTATAACGTACACTTGACAGATATTTATCCCACCTTTTAATGTCGCAGTTAGTTTCCATATCTCTTCGTAATTTCACTTAATACTGTTTATTAAAATTATTTTGCGCTAATGCCAGTATGATTATAAATGCTGTACATTGGATGAATACATTGGATGAAAATGTAGAAGACTATACATTACCCAACAGATCATTGGTACTCCTGGTCTAAGCAGGGTGCTCGGCGCCGCATCCTGGTCAGATGGACGGGGGCGAAAAAGACTTTCAGAGAAAACCAGAACTAATTATGTGATTAGTCTAAAATTTCGGCCGCCTGAAGTGAATACTCATTCTGATAGGTACGAAAAAATATGAATTTGCCTTTATTTCAGATTACGAGAAGGACTACAGCTATGACAATGAGGGTCGGGTGAATGAGGATCGTGCAAACATTGGATACATGTTCTGAAGCATGTGTATGTGGCGCTTACCAGCGGATATCGGTCCTCAGAAGAGAAATACAATATTGGACATGGACTGTCAGCTTTTGCTACACATTTAGGACGATGATTTTAGAGTTATGCGCAGGTTTGAAGCTCAGTTTTGTCTTCAGTCTCTCTTGTATCTACGCTGCAGACTTCTGCAGCATGCTGTGGTAATGTTGGGAAGAATTGCCCTCTTAATATAAATGCTCCCTCACTTCCAATACTATTGCATGTTTGCGTTTCTCAACTATAACCAAAAATTTCGAACCGCTTACATTTCCTGATGACTCCATTCGGAGCATCTGATGCAGGACCGAGTATGATTGCTGCATTAAAACCACAAAACGGCGTTGGCTGCTGATATTACAATGCTTATTGATATGTGAAAATCTCCTTCGTTTGGGCTGAGAATAAAATGGCGATCAAAAGCCAAGTGGGCTACGTTACTACGTTGTAGGAGCCATAAGGAGGTACGTAAACTACACCATGTAGTTTGAACCTCACATTCCCCGTTATTAATTGATTTTGATGTTATGGCGATGTATCCAAAGGTGGAAAGAGGAGACAATATTTGGGGTAAATTGTAACGATATACTGAGTTGACCAAGACCTTCATTGAAGCATCTATTGTCTGCGTGAATAAAGCGAATTACCTCTGACTTGCTCTGATTCGTATGCTGCGATGTACCACTGGGATAGACAAGCTACGCTAAAATGTGCATGATGTGTTTACTGAAGCTCAATGAATTTGTAAAATTTCAGTCCCATAAACCAATGTTCAAAATCATGTCATTGGAGGGCAGCAACATACACTCCGTAATACTACCATCAAATTCGAACTAGGTTGCCGTAGTGGGCCATTTGGATTTATAGAGATCTCATTCAGAAGATGAGCTAGAGACGAACGACAGTTCAATGTAATGGAAAGAAATATGTGATGAGAGCAGCCGTTCATGGCGCCTAGAGTTCTTTTCTAAGCGCAAAACTGATTAGCAACAAATAAACATAACCTTGCATGAAGACTGCATTCTTTAATGCAAACATTTAGAACCAAAGGTTTTTTTGGTATAGTAGCTAAGTAACATGCTAACGAATAACCCGATAGAAAAAAAGCACCATTAAAATTGATCCAAGGGAAAGAATGAATAAAACTATGTACATCATAGCCAAAGGGCGGCATAAAAGTGGTCCAAGTATCTCTCAAGATGAAATATTTTTTTTGAAGACTCTCTTGATATTCTTGGAGATGGTGAGACCATCCAGTGTTGTCTGCGAATTTGCTTTCTTACAATCGACCATAGATGATGACTTGGTCTTTTTGCTACTCTTGATGGCGACATTTTCCTTTTCGCATTCCAAGTCATCATTAGAGTCCGAAGCTTTTCGTTTGGCAGCTTGCTCTTGCTGCAGTCGTTTGGTGAAAGGTTGCATCAGGTCTACCCAATCGTCAGTATCGCTAATGATCTCATAATCAAAGACCTTTTCCCACTCTTTTGTGCAAGGTGTACGATTGACAAATACAACTCGGCCATTTTTGTTGGAATGAATGACGCGGGCAGCTTGCTTAATGAATTTTTTAAGAGCTGGGATTTTTAGAGACGTACCCATGACAATCATTAAATCGGGTCGTTTTTTTAAGTCGGTGAATTGCATTTGACCAATCGATTCTCCTAAAGGATGATCTTCATTGTACAACACAATATCGGGACGGAGAATACCTGTGGCTAATGATCGCTTGCCAAGGCGGAGTCGCTCGTCATATAAGTCCTGGCATTTGGGACATGGTGGAGGAGTACCATCACGGAACTGCTGTTGGTGATCTGGAGAGAATCCGTAGGAGGCAGGGCAAACCGTGCATTTAACTTTGTTCATGCTACCATGTAATTGGACCACAGGTAAATCTACTAGCTCCTCCAAGCAATCTATATTTTGTGTGTAGCATCTCAAAAGCTGTCCATTATCTTGTAATTGACGAATAAAACTATGTGTCGGCGTAGGCATAGCAGATGATATGAGCGACTTCAACTCAGCCATAAAAGTGTAAAAAACTTTGGTAGTTGCCTCTTCTTTGAAAAGTGTTGCATCAAAAAGATCGCGTCCTTTGACTACCGTATCTGGATGCTTTGACTTGACTAGATCGTACAGTCCGTTGGTGGAGCGAAAATCCTATCGTAGCACAAAGTGGTCAGCACTAGGTCATGAGACCTCATCAAGAAACAGTATACATGAAACTTACAGGAATACCACTACTGCAAGAGATGCCAGCACCTGTAATGACCAGTGCACGTTTACATTTCACCATATACTTTGCCAGTTCCTTCAAGAGCGGCTCCGTAACCTCCGGAGGTTCCGAAATGGTAATTTTCACTTTCATTGGCAGTGGTAAAGAGGAGTCGGGACTGTTGTGCCGTTACCACACCTTTTTTTTTTTCAGCATATGGTCACGTCACCGCCTTTTTTTTTACGGCGGTTTGAGAGCGGTCGATGAAAATTGCCTCCATGCCCCTCGTCGGCTGTATAGCAAAAAAGTCTGATCTGGTCACAGAAGAGTGCACTGCGACAAGTGACCGTAGGGATTGTTTGCATAGTACAAAAAAGTATATCCAAGAAAGCTATCTAAATAGTTCATCAGTAAAAAAGAGAGATTTAATATCTTTTTCCATACCACTCCTTGAGACAACTACTTTAACGATGGATCAGCTCCATTAAACTTAAATAAGTTATACCTTCACGGATTTATTCTATTGACTTGACCAGGATTTTTTGCGACTTATACTTTTAGACTCTGAATAAAGCTGATCTTTGCCTGCACAATCTATACTGACATGATCCGCTACAGAAGTAAATCATTTTGACATCGACTTTGTTCCTCGCAAACTCAATATGGCTGGACCACACAAATTATTTCATGTAGTAGACAATATTAGATTTTCACGTTTCATAATTTTTAAATGGCTTTTACTAGTAGCTGATAGGTTCCATCCTAGCTATGTTTAGTTGGTGAAGCAGCAAAGTACGAATGGTACCTTGTCACTACTTCTTCTGCGCGATACGGCTTTGTGATCATGTGATTTTTACTAGTGGCTTGACTGCGATTTTTTTTGTCGTAAAATAGTGAACACGAAAAGTCGCGCTTGAAAAACAATTTTTACCAGTTTTTAACAAACACGAAAATGGCAGCTCTAGGATGGGATACAGGCAGCATCTATTCGACCAGCGTTCTACCTCCAGATCCAGTGCTACTTGCCCAAGCTGCACTTCAAGACAAATTTCTTGCCTTTGTGGAGAATTTTCGTCTAGACAATGACTACATCTATCGGTAAGGCACCCGTCGCGTCTGCCGACACAAGCCTAGCATGTGAGTGCAGACATCTTGTTCTATAGACTTTTCTGATGGCTTTCTATTTTAGTGATCAACTTCGTGCCAATCTTATGACCAAGCAATACTATTTGGAAATCGACTTGGGTCACTTAATCAGCTTTGATGAGGAGCTTGCTAATCGACTTACCAACAACCCTACCGACTTGCTGCCTTTGGTAAGTACCAGTTGTATTTTTCAGCACTCGCATTGTCACACCTCTAACACCATATTTACTGGATTTAGTTTGAACAATCCATACAAACCACTGCAAGAAGAATCTTATCAGGAGCCGAACAACTGCCTAAGATCCAAATTACGCTTCGTTCAGACGCAAATGTAACTCAAATCAGAGAACTCAGCGTATGTATTTATCGGAAATGATCTTTTATTTGTTCCATACTCTCAACAATACCCACCTCTTCTACAGTCAAACGACATAGGAAAATTGGTCCGCATTCCTGGTATCATTATTGGTGCTTCTACTTTGAACTCGCGGGCTTCAACGCTTCACTTAGTATGCCGCTCCTGTTCATATACAACTGAAATCACTGTTGAGGGTGGCTTTACTCCACTTCAAATTCCAAGAATTTGTGGAAGGTTTGTTGATGTGTGCTTATTTTGGTTTGACGAATGGAACATACATCTGACCTAGCATATATAGGCCATTGGATGAAACAAATAATACCCGCTGTGACATGGACTCCTACTACGTTGTACATGACAAGTGCAAATTTGTGGATTCGCAAACGCTTAAATTGCAGGAAGCACCAGATATGGTACCTGTTGGTGACTTGCCGCGACACACCATTCTCAATGCCGATCGGTAAGATGCCATAATGTGCATGCTACTACTCACGCCGCATTGATACTAAAGTATATCATGCAGCTTTTTAGTCAATCGAGTAGTTCCTGGTATGAGAACTGTTGTTATGGGCATTTATTCCATTTTCCAAAACAAAGGCACAGTAAGTGGACTCAATTGGTAGAATTATCAAATGCTGTGAAACTGAATAGTGTTTTCAGAAATCCACTGGAGCTGTTGCGGTGAGAACTCCATACATTCGAGTAGTTGGTCTTCAGATCGATCAACATAACAATGGTCGCGGAAAGCCTGTGTTCACCGATGCAGAGGAGGAAGAGTACATTAGAATGGCACGACAACCCAATTTGTACGAGACTTTTGCCACCAGTATCGCACCATCTATCTTCGGCAATGCTGGTAAGCAAACTATGCAATGTTACTACTATTTCATGTTGTAATTTACTGAAAGAATTTCCACGCCAGATATCAAAAAAGCTATTGCATGTCTGTTGTTTGGCGGTTCCAAGAAAATCTTACCCGATGGCATGAAACTCAGAGGTGATATCAATGTACTCTTACTTGGTGACCCTGGTACTGCAAAATCACAGCTTTTGAAATTTGTCGAGAAGGTATTATCCTTGCACTTGCAATGTCTATGGTGTGGAAAAGTGATTGACCATGTTTTCTGGTTCGTTCTTTGTAGGTTGCGCCAATTGCAGTTTACACTTCCGGAAAGGGCAGTAGTGCAGCCGGTCTTACAGCTTCGGTTGTTCGCGATCCCAATACGGTATGATTGCCTACCATAATCAGAACCTAATACTTTGCGAATTAAGTGCTAACCTACTGCATCTCATCAGCGTGAATTCTATCTTGAAGGTGGAGCGATGGTACTCGCGGATGGCGGTGTTGTGTGTATTGATGAGTTCGACAAGATGCGCGACGAAGATCGAGTTGCAATTCACGAAGCTATGGAACAACAAACCATTTCTATTGCCAAGGCCGGTATCACCACCATCTTGAATTCAAGAACATCAGTGCTTGCCGCAGCGAACCCTATTTTCGGAAGATACGATGACATGAAGAGCCCTGGAGAGGTAAAAATTGGGTGATATACACTCAGGCGCGCAGCAAGTGTCTAACCTCTCTCTATTTATTCAGAACATCGATTTCCAAACCACCATTCTTTCAAGATTTGATATGATCTTCATTGTCAAGGATGAACATAACGAAGCTAGGGATTTGGTAAGGGGGATTATTGAAAATTTGGACTATCGAGTACTGGCTCCCTAACATGTGTTGCATCCAGTCAATTGCCAGACACGTTCTGAGTGTTCACATGAACCGACAAATGCAAGACAATGTTGTGGGTGATATCGACCTTCAAAAGATGAGAGATTACATCAATTATTGCAAATCGTAGGTTCCATTGAGATACCAAAGCATGACCTGAACTTCACTTGTACTAAGCATCCATCATTAGTAAATGTGCTCCAAGATTGACCGCTGAAGCTGCTGCTAAGCTGAGCAGTCACTTTGTAGCTATTCGAAAGGAAGTGAAGCAAACTGAGAAGGACACCCAAGTTCGATCATCTATTCCCATCACCATCAGGTAAAGCAAAGTCTCTAAGGCAAAGGCACCTAATCTCATTCATAGGTTACTCACTGAGCATTATTTTCAGACAATTGGAAGCCATCATCCGTATTTCAGAATCATTGGCAAAGATGACATTGTCCCCAGTTGCTACTGAGGAACATGTCGATGAAGCCATACGACTGTTCAAGTTCTCTACAATGGATGCTGTGCAAAGTGGTGGAGGTAAGATCTCAAACCGGTATATTAGACTATTGATGCGCATATATCTCACCCTTCGTTACTTCTAGCTGATGGAATGACTCGTGTTGAAATCATGAAGGACGTGCAAGAAGTTGAAAAGGACATCCAGCGACGTCTTCCCATTGGATCTCAGGTGTCCGTGCTGAAACTCAAAACTGATTTTCTTCGAAATGGTCACTCTGAAGCTGCCATCGCGCGTGCTCTGATGATTCTTGGAAGACGCGGAATGCTTCAGTTCCGAAATCAAGGCAAAACAATATATAGACAAGCTGTGTAAATTCTCTAACTATTTTGCACTGCATACTTTTATTCCTTAACGCCATGTACATTATTGCTTCCAGCCATTTTCTTCATCTTCCAACATTCGTCTTATTTAATGATACTATTCAAATCCATATCTGTTGGCTTTAGCGTGGATACAAAAAGAGGGACCCGCTACGTTCTTCTTGCAGTGATAGAGAATCGAGTTGTATGATGCCGTGTTGGTCAAGTGTTTGATATACAAAACCGTATCTTATATGTAGCAAGTTAAAATGACTAGAACGTCGTCAACTTATTACGTACAACAGATGCAACTGAAGCTATAAGTCAACACTATGTGATAAAATTACCATTGATTGACGCTATTCCATTCCTATGAAGGCACTTATACAAAAAGTAGATTTGTTTTCGAAAGAAAAAAAAAATAAAGCTCCCACAACAAGAGACCCGACGGGGGCAAAAAATCTCTCAGTCGGGGAATTGAACCCCGGTCTCCCGCGTGACAGGCGGGGATACTCACCACTATACTAACTGAGAACTTGTTGAAAGTTGGTTTGCCAACTAATTTATATCATAATAGTTTATATTAGTGTAGCAATGACACTACAACGTACCATTTTACATTAAGTGGAGTATCAAAAAACGGTTATAAACCGTATATAAATATATTGAGCAAAATGTTATAATAAATTGTCGATAATCCCGAGAATCACAACACCTACGTTGGAATACTAGTTGTTAGACGTTCAGTAAGTCCCCCAAATTACTGAGGTATTATGGCGATGAAACACAAAATCTCAAGTAAAACTAACCTTAATGTCTCTAAAATTTTTGAGAGTTATAAAAATTTTAAACTACAATAACTGGCTACTTTTGAAGGTGAAATAAATCGTAAAGCTAATATATTGCTAACTGTACGGTATTTCTTTGTTTCATTCAATTCAGCACCTATTCATCTACCTGCAAAGTTTTTTTGTATCTTTACTCAAAAATACTACAATAGCTATAGGTCTTGATTTTATTAATGGCCATGATTGAGTATATCTTCTCAATTTCTTCGAAGTGGCTATCTTTTAATCATTTAGGCGATTCACGTTTGGCCAGTCCACCTACAGTTGTGGCTCTCACCACATGAGGTACGACACTATAGTCATAGCCTGTTACAGTTTCAACATCTTTTAAATTAATTCTAGAAATTTTTGAAGCATTTCTGTCGGTGATCTTGTCTTCAAATTTATTCTCTACAATTACTCCCATTCTGAAATCCTGATCTTGATCGACCTCGGCCATGTCGAGGTGACCTTGAAGATGGAATTAGCCTTAGAGCGATCGGGCCCACTGGGACAGCGTCTTCCATTATACGAGTTGGAATACTGGTGGTTTTGGTAAATTTTGAACTTTGCCTATGACTACTTGTGGGTCTACCAATCGCGTATGTCACTCCTGAGCTGCAACTCAGCGGTCCATAAGATCCAAGCTTTTGATGTTTCCTCCGGTAGGACTCGTAAGAGATGTGTTGATGAGTAGGTTTTGTGTTGATAAAATAAATAGACCTTTTAACTTGGCTTGCTGTCATACAGCTATCATACAATAAGACTTTGTTGTCTACTTCAGTACGATTTTCTTTATCGCAGTGCCTCGCTTTGCTTTATCACGTGCCAGAGGGTACCTCAGACGGATTTCGGCCGCTGCTCGCTTTTGCTTGCTCAGCACTTCTAAACTTCGACGCCATTTCATCGCTTACGCTAATCCGCCATTGTGAAACGGTCAATGTACGGTTGTAGCTTGTCTTTAAGAAGATAGGGTCACGAATGTACGCCAGATGGAATGGCGCAAAATGCATCGCGGCAAGTTTTAGATTTCGGCATGCAGAGAGGTAAGCTTTCCAACCCCTACTGACCCAAAATCTTCTACGAACCTTTAATATTATTCGCTCGCTCCGCAAAAGGAACGTATAGTACCATTCATTTCCCCATATAGTGGTTGTCAACAGTGGGTTAACTTGGGTATCTCTCAGGGTAAGCTGGTTCTTATGATTTTTCAAACGAGACTTATACTTGCGGTAGGAAAGAAGTCCGCGACATGTTTTCATAATCTAGATAGTAGAAAAATGACCGGTTTGTCTCAAGAGTAGTGGAAGCGTATATAGGAGCTGTGGCACTGATGATTCTTCAGCGGTGTTTCCATATGGTCTATCTCTCCTAGACAATACGTCTGGCACCTAAATGTCTTTGTCGGTTTGTACTGATCTTTCCTGTACGAACGGGTGAACTTCCACTTTTCATTTTTGATCTATAGTTCCCTCCGGTTCTTGTGGAAGATTAATATGTATTCGGCAGTCTCCTCTGTTTGCTTCACTCGTTGTAGCTGTTGGCAGGCCAACGCCCAGAATTGTTGGGATTGATTTCTGTTCTGAAGAGCTCGCAAAAAATATTACAATCGTTTATTTCCATGACCTTTTTCTTTATGTGCTGAATCTCTTTCAACTTCTTTCACGTATACTAGCGTCGCTGCACAACAAATTGGTTGGGAAAGCGACTTGTCTGGTAGAGTCCATGAACATGAAATAAAAATTCCAATCTATGAAGTAGGTACAATGCTTTGCTGCAAGCGCTGTGCGAGCACTCTGGATGGGTCAGTAACGATGTGCTGAAATTTCTATATCGTGCTTGCTTCATCCCGAGCTCTGCTTTATATTCGTTTGTTCCATTTACATTGCCGTCATTCCCTGTGCATAACATTTGCGAGCATTTGGCGGTATGTTCTGGGAAGCTGTTTTATTGGTTTGGTACTTATATTTCTATGGCCAATAAACTCTGTTTTCACACGCGTCAGATGGTTTTAGTTAACAATAAAAATCAGTTGTCGATGTACAATAACTAATATAAGCTGAAGATTTTGCTAGTGATACGACCTCAACCATGTCCTAATATTTTCCTTAGTTGTGAAATTATTTTATAGAGAAAAGGTGCGGACCAAGCAATAAAGAGAATAACTGAGAAACTCTATAACTGCTGATGAATGTTTGATGTCGTTTCCAAGGCGAACTGGGACTAATGGGGAGGTTAAACTTTCAAAGATGCAAACCAATGAAGTCAACAAAAGGTAGATGAATGCACCGGAGCCGCTAATAGATCGGCGTGTAAAATAAACTAGGTCATCCACATTGTATAAAATCATTAATCATAGCTAGAATGGCATAAATGCAGAGGACATAAAGCAAATCGATGTTATAGTCTTGATCTATTTTGTGTGTATGCTTCTATAGCTCGTCATGAATACAGGTGCAATTAATTTAAGCATTAGATTAATATTAACCTACTTTATTTTTCTGTCGAGAAGTTCTCAGTAAAGCCCCTCAATATCGTTCAGTGTTATATCGATGCACGTGCAGCGGCAGCAACCTAGCATGTAATAGAAGTAACGGCGCAGGTTAGGATCAGCATTTTTATGAGACAAATTCAAATATCCAATTTACAACAATGGCTATGAAAAAATTTACATGCAGTATGTATAAGCTTGAATCAAAAATTTGCGCATATATTAAGCGTTTACTGTCACTACTTTTGCACTTAACGAGTATTTTAATATATATAGACTAAAAAGTGCCAACTTTCAAGAAGTTCTCAGTTAGTATAGTGGTGAGTATCCCCGCCTGTCACGCGGGAGACCGGGGTTCAATTCCCCGACTGAGAGATTTTTTTTTCACAGCCTCGGCGGCCATGTTTTTTAGGTGCGAGCTTTGGTCCATTGCAAACGAAATCCTAATCGTTTCAGATGGTTGGATCACTATGTTCTTTTGACAACTTGTCGTATTAATTGGAAAGGGTTCGACTCTTTTGATATGTCATAATCTTTCTATATCATCTTTGTTCTCACTAGACAGGTGTTAAACTTTATGCAATAGCCTTCTTGACCAAAGTACTTCGCCGTTCTTTACCCACCTAAATAGATTTCCGTAGCACTGCGGTGTTACCTCCAAGTTCACTTCAATACGAAATATATTGCTAAGTAATATGGTCATTCATGGTCTGAGAAGGCAGCCTGGAAGACGACTGCATTCAAGTCTGTTTCCCAGATGAGGACCTCTCTCTAAACCGAAATTTATTGACACCTTGCCTTTCATCAAAAGAATCTTTCTTTTCTTGTTACTTGAAGTGCACTATTACTGTTTTTTTCGAAAAGTTTACGCAATTTGGCAATGATGTACCAAACACTGCTTTCAGCTCGCTACATCGTTCGAATTATTGGCTCTGCCTTCGGTTTGACAAATGTTCCCCACCTACGCCAATCAGTCCTATAAAGAACATCTGTCGTTCCCCATCTCTCTTTATTGAATGACCTTTCCTTATCATACCTCATTTTATATAAATTCGCTACTCTTTCTAGTACAGCTCTCATATATAAGGCACCGTATTTGGAGCTACAATCAAAACCGTTTGTCAGACCTTCAATCCTGCCGATTATTTAACAAGTATAGACCTATGTGATACCTTTTAATTGCATCGTTCATTTGCATTAAAGCAGAAACCTTTCAAGGCCGCTTACGTAGGATAGTGTGCGTCGAATGCATAACCCGTATATCGATCAACCTCACTCATTACCACAAGGCATTTTTGTGTATGGATCGTGGCTCGAAAGTGTCCAACCTAACTTCGTACCGTTCAGCTATGTAAGTCCCTTTCACGGCAACCAGTCGGGTTGACACTTCTCTTACTTCTAAAATCATTCTTCACTGCATGGAGAAACGGCCATTTAAACCGAAATAGAATATAAGTTTTCGACATCCATTCTGTGCTTACTTACCTTACGGTTCCATCTCATGGATGCCCATCGAAGGTCTTACGAGAAAGCTGTGTTGGCTCTTGGCTGTGTTTGTGTAAATACACTTATCGGGTACTGTATGGATTGGTCTAGACACGATATTTGAACAGATAGCTCGAACAGCTTCTCTCTGATGGCGGTGGTATCTGAGGAGAACCGTTTTATTCAACGAATTCGAAGAAGGTTACCATACACGCTCATTGTGATTCCAAGATCTGTGCAATAGCGACATTCTTTACTTACCTGGTATGCCATTTCAGCCCACCTGGTCGAAGCAGCCTCCCAGCGTTGTCGCATGTTCAAAGTGACTTTGGTGATCCGCAATGTACTGAGATAGCAGCAAGCCTGTTCTGGTATCAATAGACATTATATCATATTGGTGATGTCACACATGACCAAGGATGCCAAGATCAGTTATAGGGCGTTGGAATCCAAAGCGTGTTGTCGCAGGAATATTTGTAGATGAAGCCATCGCTCACTGCGATTGTCCTCTACCATATATATTTAATGGCTTTCATCACCTGTCCACATAACACCTCCAAAAAATTAGAATATTTTCTTTTTCACAGTCTCTGGCATCATAGTTCAAGGATACAGTGCCCCAAAAAAGTTCTTCAAAGCTATGGCTACAAACCAAAAACCTGTGTCAGTCATAAGAGGAGGTAGTCCGGATTCCTGCGTTTTCCACAACCTTATAGTAAAGCAATCTCGTGAGAATATGTTATAGAAACCCCAAGGTGAACTTATCGTCGAGTCAATAAATACATAAAAATATTGTCATAAGGATCAAATATTCCTAATATAATGAACTTCACTGCTGAAAGATTCTACAGAATAAAGAAGACAAACAGAAAATACTATAGTAGTAGCACATATAGGCTCTATTGTTGTGGTCTTAGTAAATACTAAAATATATATATAGGCACATCTTTATGACACTTCTCATAGGTGAGAACGATTTTATTCTGTTTAAGGCTGACATGCTTCTTTGCAAATGACGAAGTCATATCTCATACCAGTGACTTATGTATGGTAATTAAGACATGTTACTATCGTACAGTTTCATAATCAAAAAAGATCAGCTTTGTAAAGCGGTAGTTTCGCCTAAGATATTGTAAATTTACCAATGATTTTTAAAAAATTCGTACAAGTGGATGTCCAATTTTTTTTTCTCTCTTTTGCAGGCAAAAAGGATATAATATGAGCAAGTAAACTCATCAGTTTACTATCATACTTCAAAAAATTTCACATGATTCAGTGGTACTCAATAAAAAGATACGCCAATATTTCGTTGTTTTGCAAGGAAATGGCAAATAAAGTATTCAAGCTGTTATTCCGCGCGAAATAATATATTATGTCCAAGAAAATGACTGATTGAAATTTTTATTTAATGCTACTCAAAAAGGAACATAACTGAGATTTTTGAGAGCTTCCGGTCTTGTGTACTGCAAGTATGTTCACTGGCTTTTGTGGTGAGTGCGCTGCCTTTTTGAAACAATATTCAAATAAAAAAAAAGCCTGTGCATCGAGCGAGAGGGAGTATTGTATTAATACGAAAATAATAGAAGGCTAAAAAAATATATTTTTTTTATATTGCCTCACATAGTAAATACATGACGCTACCAGCAATTATTACAGTAGCACGAAACTAACCACTGGTAGCCGCTCATTATATTGCTAAGGCGTTTAAAGACTAAAAAGTGCCAACTTTCAACAAGTTCTCAGTTAGTATAGTGGTGAGTATCCCCGCCTGTCACGCGGGAGACCGGGGTTCAATTCCCCGACTGAGAGTTTTTTTGTCAGCCTCGGAGGCCATGTTTTTAGGTGCGAGCTTTGGTCGATTGCTTCGAGGGATTGGGATTTGGCTGATGATGGACTTTCTTTTGCAGCTGCAAGGTTTAATCCTTATCCGTGTTCTATGTTAAAGAACGGTAATAGCCTGATAGTAGTATTTACCACATGTCAATGTTCAGACGATCACAATTTCAAAGGCATTAAATTGATCAGTAAGTCATCAATTTTATTATGCATGGATTAGGTATATCGAGTGAAATCTAACATTGCTTCAAGAGCCATGATTCCATCCTTGCTAGTTTTCACCGCAGACATATCATTGTTCGCTCCAGGTTGGCGTTCCTTAATACGTCTGATTTGTCGTAAACGTTCAACCCAATGTGAGACATATTCATGACGGCCACCACCACCTGACTCCAAAAAGACCTGAGAGAAAATGTTCGCATGAAGAGCCATCTGACGTATGAAACCTGGTAGTGTTTGTGCAGACACCATCTTGAACTCTGCCATAGGACCTATCTCAGACATATTAGCTCGTCGCTGCATGATCACTTTAAAGAAGGTGTTGTCTGTCCCGGTGGAAGTAGTGTAAGGATCAGGATGCTGACCAGCACCAAGAGCATTGGTAGCAGAAGCAGTGGGACCAAGAAGTTCATCGCGTGAGCTGAGGATAACCTTAGATGAGTCTTCAGAATGTGGAGAAACGACAATATTAATGAAGTTGAATTGTCCAGGCAGAGTGTCGAATGCGTAATCTTTTCCAGAATCATTGTAAACAATATGAACAAAATCATTGCCGATATGCCTCTTCTTAAGGCTGCATTGCCCATCTCTTTCCAGATTGGTCGGCATGAGGGTTGCTGCATGGAACACTATTTCAGTTGTTTCGTCGTTCCAGAAATAAGCATATTTGCCATCAATGTCCATTTCACGATCCAATCCGCCAGTGTTGCTCTTACGGTCTTTCAGTCGTTGGATGGTACCAAGACCGTTGAGAAATGTCACATAATCAGGAGATCCATATTGATTGGCGAGAATTTCGATTTCGTGAGACTGGCCAGGTCCAACATAGACGACTCCTATTTTATGGAAGTTAACCACAGGAACCTTATCAAACATATCGAGGGCTCGCTGGAGAGTATCATCGTCGGGTAATGGTGGAGATATTTCTCGTAGATGGGCTAAATCTGCATAGTTTCCAAACTGTAAATACAGGAAGCTTGGGTCGAATGCATATTCATCTTTTCGCAGGCGACTCATCGTTGAAGATCCTTTGTCTGCAGTTGTAGGTGGAACTAGAATATCTTGTATATTGTTAGCAGACTTGATGTCCGGTGATTTGGCATCATCGGTAGGCTTCATCTCATGCTCTGTTGCCTCTGACATATTGGTCTCGGTATTGCTTTCATTAGTGAGTTGAGTAGTCGTACCGTCGCGATGTCCAGAGTCGTGATCGGAAAGTTGCACAAGATCCGTCAAGCCAAGTCCTCCGTCTGAATTATAATGCATCATCAAAAATGCTGGTAAAGTTAACGTGTCGATGTCGTTGCGTCGAATATCATTCTCGATTTTACACATGATTGATACTGTTCCAGAGGGTCGGCGAATCGTAGCTTCCACCCAACCCGTTGCAGATGCCGATGTCAATGTGAATAACGTATTTCCTTGAGACCAGGTTTTCGACATTTTCTTTGTTGATGAGGAAGGACCATTGCTACCAGAAGAATTAGATAGCGAAGAATTCATCAGGATGTCAGAAACAACGGATTTCTTAGGTGCTAAATCCGCATTTGCAAAACTGAATCGCGATAACATGTCAATGCATGTCAGAGTTTGTTCGTCTATTGTCTGCGTAGCCGAGTTTGCGCTCAATAAGCCCTTGACGATGTATGCGACATGGCGACGTCGTTCTCGTAGTGGAACAGCTATAAACCAGACGGTGATGACCTGGTATGCCATAATCAAAAGATATTGAGCAAATGCGCTTTGAAATGGCTGGGTACTGTTGGTGGAGCCAGGCGTATTCGCTTCATTCAGATGGCCAGATGACGTAGACGGTGTAATGTTTGGTGATTTGATGCTAGGAGAGTGCTGAGGGTTTGTGAGAGAATGTGAATATTGTATATATTTCAAAGCAATGGCGAACACTGGTTTGTACATGTCTCCGGTGAAGTTGGCATATAAGTTTGGTAGCCTAGCGAGACCAGACAAGAATTCCAGAATATGCACAGACACACTACTATGAGAAATGATTTGAGACATTTTCATAAGAATTTCGTTTAACATCTTGGAGATCGACAAGGGTAGTTCATGGCAGCAAACCGTTAATGCATTGATACAGGCTTTTGTCGCGCTAGTAATTTGCATGATACCAAAATAAAAGCAGAATACCAGTTCATCTTGCTTATTTTTGCTGAATATCCGGCGATAGCTGATCATGATGGTCAGCACATTATAGGCAAGGATACTGAGGTCATTACGCTTGATGTTTGATGGAAGGTTGGTCACATTTTCCAAGAATGTATGCTTTGTTATAAGCTCGCACATGGTTCCTCGAACTTGCTGTAAAACCTCAGTTGCGCCACAAAACAGATGCTTGTTGCTCATTTGAGCAGGTAGTGATTCCATCAAAAAAGAGACAGTGTTCCAGTTGCTATCCTTAGTGATAATATCCAGGTAGCATCTGAGAAGTTCAGATGCTGGCAAGATCCCAATGGCTGCCTCTTTTGATATATCTTTTGGGCTGTACGATACAATTATTCGACTTGGGCGTTCATTGTACATAGTAAAATCTGGATCGGCATACGATGGGTCTGAATGCGTGATTCCCAAACCTCGAATTTCACGGACTTGGACTCCTTCACGTTGACTATCCTTACGTGCCGCCGTATTTGCTGGTGACTCTTGATTGGATGGAGTATGTTCGGTTGGCTTACGAATTGATGAATTCTTGACAGACTCTTGGGGAAATCGAGTGCCATTAGCGTCAGAGCTTAAGATACTTCTGTCTCCCAATGCAAAAGAGTATTGTGTCGAAGCTTCCAGTGAGGTGGAAAGGTAAATGTGATGATCTGGTCGACATCTCAGACGAAGAAGAACGTCAAATGCTATGATTCGACAACTGTCATGAACAACCTTATCGTCGTCATAATCTCTTGCTATGGATAGAAGGCAGTCAAACACAAGTAGACAATATTTCGGATCCGAGCCTTGAAGAAGTTGATCAAATAGTTGCACAAGCCCGCTGGCAGATGCCACTCCTAAGCAGTATGGCGTCTGTGATGAAGAGTTGGGTAGATCAGATTGTTTTGCTTTGGCATCAGACGAAGTTGAAAGTGAATGAGAGGCGGTCGGCCGCGGAGTTCTCTCTTGGGTATGATGCTTCGATGAGCGGCGAGCCATCTGACTAACAGAGCGCTTCCTTTCACTTAAGGTTTGCTGAGAAGGCTGGGATTCAGGATGACGCATTGACCTTGGTTGACCGAGACATTTGCATTTAGAGCATGTATTCAGCGCCGACACCAAACTTTGAAAGGCTTCGTAATCGTTACAATCAGTTGCAACTTTGACAATGAGACTGACGGTTTTGTCGATAACATCTTTATCCCGGTTGGTTTGAACGACACCGGCTATTGGAATTATGATGCTGTTGACAAGATCGTTTAGGTAGAAATCGTATGTTGCATCGCATATATTCAAGATGATATCGAGCATTCGTAATCGAACCGTTCGAGAAGATGTAGGGCTTATGAAAAAAGTATATGTTGTCTCTTCCAAGAGGGACAACCAGGTTGCTGATGACGGCATGAGTAAATGCTCGGATTCGTAGTAACTCAAGAGACTCAACGCAACATCTTCTGGCAGATACCGTCGCATCAAGTGAAGGATATCCATATAGCTGTCTAACGGACCCTTATAATTGTTGTTATCGTGCAGTTGCTTTATATGTTGTAACAAGGCGAAAAATTGTTGTATTACGCTGGCCTGACTGGACGATGATAGGTGATCGGTTGACAAGTGTTTGACATGGTGTGTAGTGTCATCGCTGTGGACTGAGTTTGTGGGCGCAGCAGCATCAGCAATATCGTCCTCGGAAATGTCATCCAGTATGCTCTGAGAGTATTCCCGACATATGTCCCAGAAAATATCCCAGTCAGTCGTTATAATGGTGTGATTTTGTACACAAAGTAATAGGCTTTTGAAAATTTGAACGTTGATTAGAGCGTTCTTTTGCCGGAGAGCTCGTCGCATATACGATAATAAGACAGTACTTGAGGTCACATTGCCATAGTTACTTCCACGACTTTCCGCACTCCAAGCTGCTTGTGACAACAGAATTAAGGCTCCAAAAGCGATAAGCTCTTCGGATGAGCCTGAGGTAAGCGGCATTGTCATTGATTTGCAAAGTGTCAGCACAGCACTGTGTGCGCAGTGGGACCGCAGTAGATTTTTGAAGATCGACGTTGCGAAAGTCGCAGGCTGATATGATGGAGATGTGGGATCGGTAACGATTGCTGCTCGACACAAGATGTCCAAAAAGGCTTGCAGGCCATCCATTGGCACGAAGCCATAAGGAATGATGACATCGGCAAATTCTAGACAAGCCTTCTGATCAGCAGCGTCCTGAATGGTCCAAAAGCAACGCTTTATCGCCAAGATTACTTCTGTTACTTCACCCTCCTCAAACATGGCAAAATTGAACTTCATGATGGCAGTTATAAGACGAATGATTTGCTCAAGGTGTTTGGTGGCAGAATTTTCGGAATGTCCTGGACTTGTCGTATGAGTGTTGACGTTTGCTGATCCATCTGCTACTCGGTTGACCGATGATGAAGATACAGCGGAGGTCATAAAGCCGCTTTTATCGCCAGCCTTATCTACAGGTGAATGTGATAATGCTATATCTAGCCAGGAAATCAGCAGCTTTGTGATGTTCTTCTCGAAGCTCGTAATATCTCGTCCATCCTTAATAAGTTTTGAAAGTACTGAGTACATATCCTTTAAATCATCATAAACTGTGTGTTCTTTCAAAGCGTTGTAGAATGTCACTCTAGCCATTCCAAGACTCTCGTATTGACTGTCTATGCACGCAGCCATGAACTCGAATACTACATGTCGACATTCCTTGGGGGCTGTTGGTTGCATAATATTTTGTATGGTGAAAAATACATTTTCGAGGTGTGTAAAGGTGTATCGTTGACAAAGAATGGAAAATTCCTTGATCAGTCTCGTCCTAGTTACTATGCTTTGAGAGGATTCCAACAGCGGGATGATCGGCCTTGCATCAAGCGGTACTTGGGAGTTCAAATTGTTCAAATTGAGGCATGATTCGATTGTAACGCCTGTGCCTTTGGGACGCAAGAAGTTCGAGAGCCAACCTGAAGAGTTTGTCGACGAAAATCCTTTATTAGCCATGGGGCATCAGCAGCTTTGTATTGAGTCTATGAGTGAGAGCGAACAGAGGGAGTTCTGGATTGATTTCCTCGTGACTGCTCAGTAGCCCAAAGTTGGGTTTGACCAGCAAATTCATAGAAAAAAGTAACCTTTCGTATTTTTGTGCAGACTTTGCGACTCATGAACTATTCTGCGATGCCAATATTTAATTGCACAACTGTGCTTTGTATTGAGATGCAAATAAAAACTGGTTTTTTTTTTTAAGAGAAATTATATTTTAGAGCATGGTCCTGGAGACTTTTCCTTCGCATCGTAGAGAACGTCGATGTTTGAGTTTCAAATAGAAAACATGCGGTCCGAAAGGCATCGGATCGTATTTGATATGAAAACCAGTTATTTTGCAACAAGGAAGAACAAACATCGTAAAAGCTTCGATATCTATGCTTCAAACAATTGATTATAAAAAAATATACTTAACAGTGCTTCCTTTCGACAATCGACCACATATTTCCACTAAATAAGCGTGCACCAACAATACCGTCAGAAAAACATAAAGAGATGCAGTCGCAAATGTTAACATAAACTGCAATAGACAGTTTGGCGGCAATCCAGACGTTCCTGTTGGAAGTGAAAATTAAAGTGGTCGCCATCTAAGCTTGAAATACCGACTAGTAGCCTGTAAGTATCCTTAGTTCATAGTATATTCCATGGTCAGTGAGCTGGTTTTTTTTTCAAATGATTTGAGCAATCGATGTTCCATCAAGCAATAATACTTTATCGTAGACACATGGAAGTGCAACTGTTACTGACCACCTTTGTCATTTTCGACACAGTGATTGTGAAATTACTCCTGCATCAGCTCGCAAAAACGGCACCATAGGACACCGACTTTCGAAGATATATAATGAAAACCAAAGCATATGAATCTAACTTTGTCTAATTTCCGTGACGCTTCAGAAATTGACTGGGACCTGAATTTGTCTTCCTTGCAGCTGCTGGTCAACTTGCTATCGTCTTCCCATTCATAATTATAAGATCGCACGTACAGGCTAGAGTTTGCTTATATTTCAGTGAACGAGATTGCAAACCGATCTGGCAACTGCCAAATGTAGGAAAAAAATTATCAAGAGCTATCTTGCAATAAGCAATTTATATCGGTCATGGAATGGGTCGATGATAGCCCGCAAGACAAGCTTATAGTTATATCAAATGACCCATTCCACGTTCTACCACTGATTATTGAATCATAAACGTAGCTTAAGCAAGATAAACAAAACAGATCGTTCTTTTGAAAAGCTTTATAGTCAAGTTTTCCTTACTATAATTGCTCATAGTCAGGCCAAAGTGAGATGAAAATGACTGTATGATGTTAAGGCGACAGCAATGCGCCATTTGTTGCTCGTTAATTATTATTTGACATCATATAGAGAAGCCGCCATGTTTATGTGATGAAATTTACGTGATGTCGTGACCATAAAGCAATATTTTCAAAGACACTTTCAGCATCGAAGCTTTTTGGTCATAAGAAAAGTAAGCGCGCACATCAAACACTTTTTTGTCGGGTATCAAAACCAGCGGATTGCAAGTCACAAATTTCAGAGAGAGATTTTTTTTTTTTTTTGCCTTTGCGAGACAAAACCTATTGCAATTTTGTAGATCAGCATTGTCATTCAGTAGAAAACATTGTAGCTCGCCAACTTAGATAGATCAAAAATGGTTTCGAAGAACTCGGCATCAGCGGTGAAGAAATCCAAAGTAAGCGATCGTTCAGCGAACACAACCGCTGAAATCACACCCCTCGAGTCCGAGAAGAAGAGGAAGGATTCACACATTCAAAAGAAAGACAAGGCTCTAGCTGTCGCCAATCACATAACAAAGCCTAATGGAGTCGAAAAGACGGTTACAGTGTCCGAAAATACTGTCAATAAGTCTGAAAAAGCTAGCAGCTTGCATCAAACGAAGGCTCTTGCTGGAGTGTTGAGTAGATTCCCCATTGTCTTCACGAAAGACTCAAAGTAAGAATCTCTCTTTCATACGAGTTCTTGTAAAAATCGCTGATTCCTAACGATTCTTCCTTATTGATATTAGATATTTCTTTTGCTGTGTTTCCAATACCATCAAAATTTATAATGTCACCTCTGGTGAAGTAGTGAAGACGCTATCGACATCCGCTCTTCAAGGCGGTCACCGAGACACCGTCACAGCTTTGTGTCTGAACCCAAAGAATCCGTTGCAACTGTACTCTGCTAGTTTGGACGGGACAATCAAACTTTGGGACTATAATGACAACATTCTTTTGAAGGTGATGATCTAAAACGGAACACTTGAGCTATGCACGAGGTATATGTACTAATGATATTTTTGAAATGTACAATGTAGACACATCAAGTCAACCTACCCATCGAAAACATGGTCATTTCACCACAGCACCCAGAAAACGCTTATATCGTCACCAGAAGATCTGGATCCAATCCTGGTAAGCTCATACCGCCCGTGATCATGATATCAGAGACATCATATTCATGTATACTTATATTCATATAATGATTAGAAACCAAAGGAAAAACTGCCGTATACCGATATGCCTTCCAAAAGAGCAACCAGCCTGATGGCCTTACTCGCATCACCAAGTCAAAGGATAGCTCTGTCATCGCCGTTTCGGCTGATGGCCGCTTCCTAGCAACTGCTTCTCGCTACAGAATTTCTATCTGGGAAATCACTAATGATAAAGAAGTGAGCAAGGAAGATGTGCGAACGTAAGTTTGAAGGTATAAGTGAGAGTGTTACTGGATGATCATAGCTAACTTCCTTTCTTTGTGTCATAAAGGTATACATCTCCTGAACTAGTGACTTGTTTAGCATTCAGCCCCACAGAACCATGTCTAGCCATTGGTGACGAGGCAGGAAAAATCACGTTGTATTATTGCTTCACTCCTGAAACCGAGAAAACTCCTGTAACTGCATTAATGCATTGGCACCATCGTCCTCTCAACACATTATCTTTCACAGCTGATGGCGTGTACTTGCTGTCTGGTGGTGAGGAGCCTGTATTGGTCATGTGGCAATTGGAGACGGGCCACAAGCAGTTCCTACCCAGAGTCGGTGGTGAGATCAAGTCTATCACCATCTCGCCAAATCAATCACTGTATGCACTTAGCGAAGCAGACAACTCTATCCGGATCATCAACGCAGTATCTCAGCAAATTGTTCGCATAATTCAAGGTTTGCAGTATGGTAAGTTTTCTACTCTGGGCTATATTATGGAAATTTCCAATAGTAAGGAGTTGCGCTAATCAGAGCTCCCACATAGCTCAAGTTGCATCCAATACCTATCCACTTTACACTGGTCTTGTCATCGAGCCTCGAAATCATCACGTCGTTATGAACGGTGTTCCCGGCAACATCCAGTTCTATAACCCATACTTGGACTCACATGTGTTAGATTTGGAAGTTGCGCCGATTACCAGAATATCTCGCCCAGATGAAAATGAGCTCATTTTCTCTCTTGTGAGACATGTTGCTTTCATGGACGACGGCTCGTGGATGGCTACAATTGATTCACGCGACGATAATGTCACTACACCAGAGCTCTATCTCAAGTTTTGGGCCTGGGATCCTGATGCGCAATCGTATATTTTGAAGACTAGAGTAGACTACCCACACTCTGCAGATATTACATCCTTATCCTTCAGACATGGCTCTGATTCTGATGTATTGATGGCTATCACAGCGTCCGCGGACAAAACATTCAAAATCTGGCATTTGACGAATGATCTTGGGCGTCATCATGCAAGCAGTGAAGCATCCTGGGCTTGTCGATCAGTTGGCTTTTATCGAGATAATACACCAACCGTCACTTCCTTCTCACAAGATGGAAGTATGCTTGCTGTTGCCTTTGGTCAGGTTTTGACTATTTGGGATCCAATTGCAAATAACATCCAAGGTACCTTAGCCCTTCCCCCACAGCAATGTCATATTCAACGATTAGCATTCCTGGGCAGTACACCGTTCATCGCTGTTGTCACAAAGTCTCACTTGTATGTCTGGAACTTGCTCACTTGTACAGGTAAGAAAGGGTGTTTGTATGGAAATATCTATGTGCATTTACTAAATTCGCTTTTATTTCGAAAGTGTGGTGGAGTTACAATATGTCGATTGATCATCTCGCAGTAGATCAACAAACTGGTGTATTCGCTGTGGTCTGCAATGCTCAGGACAGCAAGGAGTCGCGATTCATTGTCTTTGAGCCTACTTCTCCCGTTCCAAAGTTCGTGCATACAGCTTCTGAAATATGCAAGGCGATTGCATGGATACCTGTGGAGAACCATGAAGTCAGCAATTCTTTATTGTCCTCCAACATCGTGTACTTAAACCAAAACTGCGATCTGCAAGTATTGCACGCATCTGGTGATGACTTGGAAGTGGAGCAAGAGCTTGAAGGCGCCAAATTGCTCAAGGGTAATACGGAACGATCGTTCTTTGCTGACATTTTCGGCAAGTCTAACAAGTCTGCGGAAGACCGTCGATGGGATCAACAACGGGTTGAAACAGCTGAAGCTCTGCGACAAGAAGCAGCAAGTGCTCCAAGAAGCCGTGCTACAGCAAGAACTAAGCAAGGATCGGAGTCTACCTTTTTGGATGCGCCAAGCCATGTTATACAAAGTGTGGATAGCATTTTTGAGCTCTTCATGGATTCTATTATGCCCAAGCGACCCGATGCTGAAGATCGAGATGCGGAAATGGACGAAACCGATGAGGTAGAAACTGCTTCCCACACGGAATCGGAGGCTGGAACAACTTTCGATATGATGGCAGCCGCTGTGCCGTTGTCCGTTCAAGAGGCCGATCAAGACATTGAACTTGTCCCCGTGTTCGACTCTTTGAATGAATTTTTCACCAAGACTGCAGGTTTGTCAACATAAGCTTCTTTACCAAACAATGCAGAGTATTGATTCGACTTCTTACATACGTACTTAAATTTTACAGAGTTGAACATTAATGGAAAGGTCAACGGCGCAGTTCAAGTTGAAGAGGAATCATCATCTGATGAGGATAGTGAAGAGGATACAGCAGACATAGAATGGTAAATCGTAAAGCATCTCCACACACCATGTACATTCACACTTAGATCCTGTAGTTATATGTCGGGTAGCATTCTTTCGCTGTCATATTGGCTAAAGTGCTGTCAGTCGAGTACAGACCAGACATTTGAATACATTTTTTTAACAACAATATTAACATGGTATTTGGGGAGAGATTGACGTTTTTTTTTTTCTTTAAAATTTAACTTATCGACTGATGCTTCGTTTGCAAGCTAGCAAAAACGACCCATCCAATCATATTGATAAAAGGTGGCGGTTACATCTGTGTTGTGTGCTATTTTATCGAAAACATGCTAACATGGGGCATATAGTGGGGCTTTGGTACATTATAGAAAAGTACAGCACAACACATCATTCATCCTCTTCCACAGACACAGCCTTTTTTCGCTGCCTGACACGAGATGCAATCGTATCTGGTTCTTCGCCAGAAGTTGGTGAACTGCTCTTCAAAGAGTGTTTTTCGAACTCTACTTGATCTGTGTCTTCTTGTTCCTCATTTTCATCGAGGGTATCGTCTCTGGATGCCATAACGCGACGCGAAGACGTTGATCGACCTCGATGATCGCTGTCAACTGATCTATCCCTTGCCTGTGAAGTGGGTCGATGTACCTCTGCTCCTCTACTCAGACTCCTTGCAACGTTTGGCGAAGAAGATCGGCTGTTGGCGGGTGAAACACCAGGTGGGAGGACAGGGCCGCCAGGATGGAGCTGTCGTGAGCGTCTAGAAGGATTGAATTGTCCACATTTGGGGCATATGTATTCTATTGACTATTAGTACTCTTGTAGCACGGCACAATGTGTCCAGAGAAAAATATACTTACGAATTGTTTCGATCTCTTGAGGAAGAACCAACCCGTTATGAGTAGAGCAGTGATTACAGATCAGCGCGTATTTCGTTTCTGGACCATCTTCACCCACTAGGGCATCCACTAATTTATCATACCACTGACGCTCTGTTGGTACTGAAGGGCGTAACTGCAATTGGGCTAGACACACAAAAGCATCAATATGTGCTTGTAGCTATGATACATCATCTGAAATAGTTACTTACGCATAGGTTGTCCAAGTTGAAGAGGTTGGGCTTTAGAAAGACTGTTTGGTTGCATATTTGGGTTCGCAGCTCGATTAGGGACGGGATAGTTAGGTGCCATTTGAGAGGAGCGACCTTGAGAAGCTTGTAGGCCTTGGGGAACTGAACAACAAAGATGATTATTACATGACATCACGGCATGCTTGACTTTCATTGAAATATACTAACATTGTGGATTTCTTTCGCGACCTTTGTTAGAGGAACCAGGGTGAGACGATGGTGGCGCTGGCTTGGCCTTTGGCGATGACGTCTGATCGTAACGCTCAAGGAGCGATTTGGTAGTGTAATAGGATGTCTTCTTCTTGAGCTCTTCAACTTTGAGTTTTTGCTTAGAGCGAAGGCTCGACAGATTCGACTCTGTAAAATATACAGCATTAATACCGATGCTAGCTGACGGATTATAGTGTACACCTGATTCTCCTTACCTTCGTTTGCCTGCTTTCGATTATAAAACCACTTCAATCCTCGTCTGCCGAGGTAAATGCTAGAAGGCGAGAGAACACATGAGCAAAAAAGTACCTAGGATCCAATTTCTTAGGATACCCCTCTCTTTTTCATATACTCACATTACCGGAATTAGGAGTACGGGGGCTACTTTGAGAGCAAAGGTCTCGAACTCGACGTCTGCGTTATGTAAGGTTGCAAAGCAATAAGCTAGGTATATAGCCCACAGCGCGAGTCCGTAAAGCATAAACATAACATTTATTCGACGTTCCCGTATCTTGATCTCAGAAAGCTTCACTTCAGCCTTTTGGACCTTGTCGTCAAGTTCTGATAAGATTTTCTCGTAGTCCCCATCGTCTGTTTTCTAATGAGTTGAATCGTGGGAGACAGTAGCCCAAGGCAACGAAGATAATGAATACTAGGAACAGTCAAACATATTTTGGTTTCTAAGAAATACCTTTTGTCTTGAAATCCAAGCACCCATTCTAAATTCTGAGGATCGATCAAGGAAGACTTGGGACGATGAGAGGAGGTCAGCCGAGTGCGTGACTCTCCGTAAGTTCTCAGCAAAATATTGCCCAAATGGCCCAAAATGGGAAATTTCTAGTTCATTGTCACGTCCATCACAATATTGGAAACAACTGAGGAGTGAAGTAGTTTGCAGCAATCAGCTAATGACAAAGGCAGAAGTGGTTCAAAAATCATTTATTTGGTTATATGGTCTCATCAGGCTACTGTTCACAATTTTCGAAAAGCTTAGCGATCTTTACAATATCGACGTTGCCTCCGCAGAGAATGACGCCTATATTTCGAATATTTTGCTCATCGCACATGGCTTTGAACTCTTTGTTATGGAGCGCAACAGAAACTCCCACTGCGGCACTTGGCTCTATACAGAGCTTGAGATATGTCCACACCAGCTTCGTTGTTCGAATGATATCTTCTTCTGATACCGTAAAAACGCCGTCAACTTTGTCCAAAATGATGGGAAGTGTGTTTGTGCCGACATTTGTAAGTAAGCCGTCAGCCACAGAAGTAGCGCCTACTGCATTCAATACGTGATCTTTTGCAACGAATGACAAAGAGCAATCATTGACATTCATAGGCTCAGCAGCGAATATCTTAACTTTAGGACTTAGGTTTCGGATTGCCGTTGCGATGCCGGAAAGCATGCCACCCCCACCTACTGGTACGATGATAGCATCTAAAGGTGTACCTTGGTCTTCAGCTTGTTTTAAGAGTTCCAACGCCATTGTGCCCTGTCCAGCCATTACATTGAAGTTATTGAAAGGATGAATGAATGTTGCACCAGTATCTGCTATCACTTTAGCAGCCTAATACGAAAATTATGTTGCAAATCAATACTCCAGCCGAAGTTTTTAATTCATAGTCGTAGCTAGTAACGTACCGTATCTTCCCTTGCTTGTAAAGTAGGCTCACATTCAATTACTTTTGCTCCATATCCACGCACGGCAGATTTCTTGACCTCGGGTGAGTTACTGGGCATAACCACATACGCTGGTATACCACGAAGTTTGGCTGCCAATGCTAAAGCTTGAGCATGGTTTCCAGAGCTATGTGTACAGACGCCTTTTTGAGCATCCTCATTGCTCAGCAGTGCAATCGCATTGCTGGCGCCTCGAAATTTAAAAGCTTGCAAAGGCAGGAATGAGCTTGCGCTGTCGCAATCATTTATTCACATTGTATACTGTGGATTACTCACAACCACTTTTCTGCAACAATTCACATTTGAACAAAAGTTGTCGAGTGAGACCTTGATATTCGGCAATCTCATTCAGGATGGTAGAAGTTAATACTGGTGTGGTATGAACGTGAATTCGAGCTGCCGCTGCTTGTATATCGTTAATATTCAACGTGGTCATTTAGAGGGGTGAAAAAGAGAGAAAAGGTTTATAAGGGAAGTTTTCAGAACTCTTTTTCTATGTCCGTAAGACCTATTGCATTTCGCAAGCAACAGCTTCGGTTTCGTCGTCATCGTCGTCATCCATTTCTTCTCCTCCATTCCTCTCTATCCAACGTCTTCGTGCAGTAAGCCTTGCAGATAAGACTGCCAGCATGCTTCGAGTCAGAAGTCCCTCTCCCTCATGCTCGACGCTATTTTGTTGATTTCTTGTCACAATTTGGTCCATCTGCCACATCCTTGATGAAGTCGTATAAGAAGTCTTAGCTGTAGGATCTGTGATAGGAGACGTCGAAATGCTGTTTGCATTTGGTTCAAATATCTTGACCGTATTATCGATTCCCGAGATAGCCACCACAGGATTGTAGGGATGACCCTGCATATGCAAATAGTTAATTCACCCGATACACTATAAAGCATTATCAACCTTTTTCTCTTACCTGAATTACGTTTACCGTTTCATCGTCGGCTTTGAGTATTTGTACAATGCGGGTTGTCTTCTTATCCCAGAAAAAAGCATTTCCTTCATCACTGCCAGACACTATATATTCGTCATTAGGCCCAAAAAAGTTGACATCCTTGACCGTCTAAATTTGACATTCAATGCAGTTAAGAGCCTGGGCGGCGTGTCATAGCATACTTGATCCTCAAAAAGCTCTTACATGTTTGTTACAGTGTCCAACGTATTTTGCTCTGCGACCAATAACGTCAACATCACTCTCTAGCTGACTACGATCCTTGTTCGTACTGCTTCGTATGCGTATCCATTCGTCATCAGAGTCATTGTCCACCTCGTCTTCCGAATCTGTTCCATGATCTGCGTCATTGTCATCGTCGCTGCTATCATCGCTGCTACTATCAGTCTCGATGGTATCATCGCTGTCGTTCTCTTCATCATTATGGCTGCTGTTGTGCGAAGTTTCAGACTGTTGATTCGTACTCTTGCTGTCGTCGGTCGTCTGATCGCCAGTCGCAAGTAAGAGTGCATCCTCAGCTTCTTCAAGTTCATCCACAGCATCGTACGGATCGCTTTCAATCATGGCATCTGATTTTTCTTCAGTTTCTTCTGTACTGTTGCTAACACGTAGCCGCTTTCCTAATTTACTCGAACCTACTGTATGGCTTCATCAGTATGTATAGTTTTTCAAACCCAAATACACGACGAGATTCAATAAAGAAAATACGCTCCAATTGCGGTATTGTTTATATATTTACCTGATTCGACGCTCTCATGATTGCTCGTATCTGAAGCGTGACCAGAGCGCTTCTTGATATACAATGACGTGCCTTCACCGGGACTTTGAGATCCATCACTTTCGTTATTGTCCAAGCATAAAATGTACATGTAGTTTACCCAGTTCGTGGAGACAACTTGGTCTAATTGCTCTGATAGCTGTATTGTGGGTTGACTTTCTGTATCGTCGTTCTCATCTTCGGGTTCAGATATGCCTTCTAGTACTTCTTCAGCTTTTTTCATGTCCGCTAAGAAAGAGTCCATCATATCGAAGGGACTGGAAAACTGAAAGTTGCCATCCAAGATTCCATATTGCTCTGATTGCACTACACTTTCGTTTTCTGCTTCTGCCATACTTTTGTCAGTAGCTGTATTTACATCCAATGAGTCTGAAGATTCGGCTTTTGCCGCTGTATAGAGCTCAAGAGCATGTGTTGCCAAATTACGAGCTTTTTGTATCCATTCTGACGTTTGATCCATGTCGTGCTTTCCATTACCACGTCCAACCAACCAGAAAGATACAGCTAGACACCATAGCCCTCGCCATGTTTTTGGTGCTATATGTTCCGCCAGCATCATGTCGCGTAGCGCTTCGGAGCTGTCAGTTTTTGCATTTTCACTTCCTGGTGTGTCAACTTGTGATGCCAGACCTCTTGACGCTGCCTCCATGCCGAAGCCCCAGACCTTGCGAATAAGAACCTCTTCTTTGTTTTTATCATCGTGGTAGAGTCTTGCGGTCCAGTTGGCTATTGAACTCATATGCTGATTTTCGATGAACGTACTGGTCTTTTGAATCGTTTCTTCAGCATTTCTGCTTTTGAAGCTGGCCACTATTTCCTTCATGTCACTGAGATTCTGCAAACGCATAGCCATACTTTCATGTGTCGAACGCTTTCTTTTTGAGCTCGATTTGAGTCTTTTAGATCTGCTACGTCGGACTGGCGAGTCGTTCATATTAAACAGATAAATTCCATCAGAGGACCAGCTTCCGATTAACTAAAAAAAAGTTCGACATGTTATTCACAAACCTTCATCGGAGATTGAGGATTTGATATTTTAACGTACCTCTTGACCGTTGGCATCGCTAAATTTACAGGCTGTGACATGCTTGGATCGCCTAGATCCAGTATCTCGGTCGTTGGCAAACTTTCTAATACATCGTGACATTTTTCCAAACGTCGGATTTCGCCCAGCACCTCCTCCTCCGGAACCTATCATTCTGCGATCATGAAGATAAATGTACGTATCCATGCCACCGACTGCGAAATACTCTGGCTTGAGCTTGTTTAGACTGATTGTGTTGAGATCAATATCATACGGGTAGTAATTGAGTAGCGGGCTGGGACATCCTTCCGGCGCATCTGATGGTAAGTTGGCGTTGGGATAGGACCGAGCTGGTCTATGTGACGCGAGAAGGAAAGACCGAACTGTATGATGACTGCATATATGCGGACGTCGTAAGTCAAAGTGTCGAACAGTACCTAAGTTGTACATATTGTTTAGTCCATAGATCTATATATACCAGCACAAAATCATCAATTCATAGCCATACCATCTTCACTGCAAGTCAGGAATTCAAATGGATTGCGATCGTCCACTGCGATCCTCTTCACTCTATCTCGGTGACATGTGTATACATGACGCAATCCGCTGCCACCTGACAAACGCCCATTTTCCAACGATCTGGCGGAGACGTCGAAAACTCGCACTTCTGAGTCTCCGGCTGCTGATACTATTACAGTGTCCGAGGTCTTAGGCATAAACTTTGCAGAGAAGATATTCGCCCTATGCCCTACGAAAAACAGATTCAGAAGAACAGAAAACTGTCTGTCAGCTTTACCAATGCTACGTACCAGTTTCAATGTTACAGGCTAGGCGATAATCATCAGTTTTCTTCCATATGCATAAGTGGGTATCGTCGGAGCCAGACAGAAGCTTGTCACCTTCTTTAGACCAGCTTGAAAGGACAATACATATAATGAGTGCGAATCGCAAGTGTGTGCATGAGCTAAGAGAGTACGATGATACTCACTATAGGGAGTTGACGCAACCTACGTGGCCATGTAATTCCTTTTGTAGGTCCAGCGTTGCAACCGTGGATTGATCAGCGTATAGACCTGGTACTAGAGATAAATTTACGGGCTGAGCAGTCGTTCAACTAGCAAAGTGTTTGAAGTTCAATGTGCTTACCGAATCTCTTAGTTTTGTGGTCTCCGTAGGAGAATATGTAGTTTCCTTCTTTTTCACGCTCAAGCAGAAACTTGTACATGAAGAGCAAATAGAGCAAGCATACTTGATTGGCCGCCTGACACAAGCCGAATTTTTCTTTTTGTTACAAGATTTTTATGTAAAATTTATATCCAGTGACGTTAGGTGAGTTAACTGGCCAGGCGTGAGACCATGTGCACGTTTTGACGGTATCGGCAGCGATCCTGTCAAAAACATAACACCTTCAAACTAAATAGTAGAAATTCAAACGTAGATTTGCCTCCAGCTGTCATATCCCCAGCTTTTCATTGTTTGCCTCTTGTGTACATGTTTATTGAGCGTTGGCACGGCCCGCCGTGGAACAGGCGCATGATCATCGTGGACAAAAAATTTGGGTTGGGTGGGGGTCGGTGTGATAATGAGAGAACCGTTAATCACAGGCCAATTTTAAGACATGTAAATACATGTATCATGTAACATTGTTCCACATCGACTCGTGATAATTAGATTGACGGGGGATTGTTCCCAGCCCTATTACATGGCCGGCTCTCAGCATGATAAAGGAAAGATATATGCGCCGGAGCTGCATATGAATGTCTTTGAACTGCTGTATCTGATCTGCGAAAGGCGCAGCATAAGCTTCGCGGGGAGAGAGGGAGCTGTCGTAAACAAACATATTGGTCACCTCCCCTTTTCGCCCGTTTTGTCAAAGTGGTGAGAGACCAAAAATAATAATGCTTACCTTTTCACTTTTTTTTTTACTGCTGTTCTCTTCTTTCCCCATCTCAACCTCTTTTTCAACGCCAAATATTATTTTGAATGGGAAATCAATACAGCGGTTACGATCATTGGCCACCAGAATATGACTATGAGTACTCATATGGATATCTTGTAAGCACAGTGTTATACACCTGCGTCTATACGTGGCTCCACCAACATTTGATTGAAGTACTAACTGAATCGCTTTAGCATCGGTCAAATGGGCTCGTCAGCCAACGTTTAACAAGTCTCGTTCAACGCAATGCTTATCCGTATTATGGCCAACAAATGGCTTCTCCATACTACAATTCATATCCTTACGGGTATCCATCAACAACACCGCAGCAGCAATATTATCAGCAGCCTTATCATTCAGGCTACTATCCTAGAGCACAGTATGCTCTTCCGTACCGCCATACATCAACCCCATTGTTTTAAGTTCGTTCTTTTAATGATACAATAATATGGAAAGAAAAATAAAAAAGAAAAAAATCATCAGGCGTCTTCGCTGTACATTCCCCTCGTCCACGCATTTGCCTTGAAATTAGTAAGAGAAAAAGCCTATGATACTAACCACACGCTTTCAGCCAAAAAGCCTATTAATTGAAATTTCAAAGATTTTGTTTTTATTTATTAACCGCAATCGCCATCCTTATCTACAGTCAATGCGCTTTCATTTAACGACCATCGCCAAAGACATCAACAGGCCAAACAGGTTTATAAGTGGATGGCACATTGTACCGGACACCCTTCGCTCCAAGCTTGTTAATAGCCTCAAGATCTTCTTTAGCGAGTTCGAAATCATGAAAGTTGGATTCGATTCGAGAGGGAGTAACACTTTTGGGAATGACACTTGTACCCCGTTGAGCAGCCCAAGAGATCAGCACTTGTGCAGGGGTTTTACCAAGTTTTTCAGCAATCTTCACGACAGTAGGATCATCAACTACACGAGTGGCACCAGCGAGATTATTTCCAAGGGGGCTATAGGCAGTCAAGTGAATGCCGTTCTTCTTGCTATATTCCAGCAAATCATCTTGAGGGAGATAAGGGTGTAACTCAACTTGGTTCACAGCGGGGATGACTTTAGCGGTCTTCTTGAGCTTTTCAAGTTCGCCAATCGTGAAATTTGATACACCGATAGCCTTGACTTTGCCAGTGTCAAGAAGCTTCTCCATAGCTGCCCACGTTTCTGCGATGGTGACTCCGTCATCCAATTCAACTTTACCATCAGCAGTAGTGGGGAAAAGTTCTTCGGTAGGTTTGAAGGCGACTGGCCAGTGGATCAGATATAGGTCTACAATCCGCGTCAGAAAGGCTACTCCAAATAATAAATTTAAAAACATGACACTGCTTACCCAAATAATTGACACCAAGGTTTTTGAGAGTAACATCCAAGGCTTTCTCCACGCGGTCGGGGCGATGGCTATTTACCATGAAGGAATCAGAATAAACCCTGTCTGTTGTATCGTCATTGACATTCATAACAAATACCTGTTATTCCACAACTTCGATGTAATAAAAATATGTTCTCGGGGTACTTTGACGTTTTTAAGAGCTTGCCCAACTTCGTGTTCATTACCGTCTGTTGTCCTTCCGTTAGTGATTTGTTGAAAGAACGAATTGACATACGTATGTAACTACAAACTACTCACAAACATGGGCGCAATCAATATGTCGATATCCATAATTGATAGCTAGTTCCAAATAATATCCTTGTTACTTATCTGGTCAAAACGTGGTCAGCATAATATATACTAGAGCTTACCATGTTCTGTAGCATTTTTGACTTCATTTTCCTTTGCAAGCCAAGTTCCTTACGATAAATGCATTATGTATCAGCGTAAAATTTGGTGAAAACCCTTTCCTTTCCATCTTGTTTCTTACCCAGTCCAACGAGAGGAATTTCAGTGCCGGTGTTGAGCTTAGCAGTGCGACCAAGAGCCATAGTGTCAGAGGTGTAAAAATATGAAATGAGAGAAATTGATGGAAAGCGCAGGATTTATATATTGCATGTTGAGACGTAAACTCCGCTACTTACTTTATCACTACGTCACAAAGTTGACAAGTGTGAGAAAGAAGATTGGTTGGTCATGGATGCGACAGACCTTGAAGTAAAAGCTACAGTGAGGAATTTTTTTCCGAAGTTTAATGGCTTAATTAGATCAAAAGCGTAAAGATACTGGTGTTGTTGAATTTCTGGTTCGTTAGTAGCATTGGTCGCATGCATTTTGTCTGTCGTTGTATCCGTGGAGATACTTCTTCTACTTCTGTCAGCTAATCCACACACTACGTGTCGTGATATCAGCGAAATCAAAAATCTAACGATTGCCAAAGTTCACAAGACTCTTTTTCAGAAAGCTTCTATAGCAAAAAATATATGTATCAGCTGCACAACATTTCTCGCTTAGATTAATGGTGTCAAATCAGCGTTCAGAAGATATATCGATCAATCTTAATCGATTAAAAAAAGAATGTATAGCAAACATCGATAAAGTTTTAGTAGCTATAAACACGCGTGGTCAAGGGGGGGTTTTTTTTAAAGAACTTCTCATGCAATTGACAAAATATATTTAAAGCGACTTGTAACTTCTTTTTTTGCCTATGAAGAAGACAGAATTGTACGACTTAACGATACTACCGAGAACTATGAGTACTGTCGTCGCCTAAAATACAAAATGACAGTTCAACCGAACGCCGGTTCAAGGGGACTTCTTTACCAGCGAAGTCACATTGAATATCCTCTTAAATTAGATTTCTTTTACATTTTTATATAATAAGTCACGAATCAACAAGTATAAATAGAGCAGTTGATTAATAGAATAAAAAGCAGTTTTTAACCTCACGAGAAGTTCACTCGTCTGCAGGATAATACAATAAGTCATACAGTAATCTAAACGACAGTACCCATCCCCTTCTTCCTTTCTTCGGAACACATTTTTGTCAAATTATGCATTTAAAAAATGCAAAAAAATCTCTCAGTCGGGGAATTGAACCCCGGTCTCCCGCGTGACAGGCGGGGATACTCACCACTATACTAACTGAGAACTTGTTATAAAGAAGACCACTTAAAGCAATATACTCTAATACTATTTGAAAGTAGACCTCTCACGACACTCAATTATCCATCAACTTCCGCCATAACTACCTCCATAAGACACCTTTTTATACGCGCCCATCTCAGCGCATTATTAAGGTTTGTTTTTATACATTTTATTATCATAAAGTTATCGTCCAGAACAATGGCTGAAATCTGTAGTGACTGACTCAGTCTACCTGGTTCATTCCGGTCGTAGCCTATTAGTTGTCCCACAATTCTTTTCTTTTATTTCTGTTTTTTTAATGCCACTGATTCGTTTTTATAGTGCAAGGTACCAGTGACATTTTTTGCAGCTCCTTGTCCATGTTCGTTACCGTGATCTCCACGTTGGTAACCCAACAGGCATCATGGTAACGCATAACGCACCTTATAGAATGATATGTGCCTCTGAAAAATTCTATAAACTTGGATGTGGTAGATTATAATGATCGTGTATGCTATGACTATCAAAAGCCACATCACATCGCCAGCTATCGTCTCACACAAAGTTCAGACAACAAAGCAAGGAATTCAAGAACTTACCGACGCATCAACAGCTGCCAAACATCTTATTATATTAAACGAAGAAGAAATAACAAAGATAACTATTTACACTGTTTTTTACATGACTTGGAAGAACGTGCAACTGAAAAAATCATCGTAGACCTAGGAGAAATTGTCACCGTTAAAATTGACCATGTCAAGGAGCTACTGAATGCTTTGTCGGCACCAAAGTCGGGATACCAAAAATAACTCCCCTTACGAAATCAAATGAAGTCGAAGAAACATCTTGGGTCAGATAATCTCCTTTGACGACTTGGAATCCACAGAAACATCGGATTGAGATCAGGAGATTCGCAACTGGAGGAGGGGAGTTAAAGGCGGCAGCTCGGCTGAAGAAAAGCCACACTCCAAATATAATCAGCCACCAAAGGTGGAAACCCCCAGGAGCGCAGCGTTTTCTCATCAACACGAATGTTCAAATTTGAAAAGCCAAAGATTTTACGGAGCCACACAATATCAGCTATATCTCCTGAACTGGTGACTTATGGCTATTATGAATTTCACAAACACATCATCGACAATTGCCAAACTCGATATACCGCCACCTTCAATGAATATTTACCGAGCTCTTTTGTATCGAGTTTTTCGCCCTCTGAGGAGGTGATCTATAATCTTCCAGGTTATACGAGCTGCATAAAGCTGAGGCAGGAGGTCGAGTTTTACGACAAATACTATTGCGTTGCCGCCGCTGCACTGACATGTGTAACACAGTACGTCTATGGCGTTGACTGCATCTTAACTGATGATCCTACCAGAGGTGGTTTTGAACTGCTGTACAGGCCTGTGGACATCGAAAATATATCTAGGTGGTTTCATCCTTATACGCTGAGCGATACAACTAAAAGTTATAGCATAACTTTTACCCGTGTACTTTTAAGTGCGTGGCATTTGAGTCAGCACATTTCTGATCTCAACTTACTCACAGACCTTGTTTTATTGATAACTGCAAGTGAGCTAGCCCCATCTGGGACTATACTGACTGAATTGGACACTCAACTCGACGTTATTGAGGTAGCAAAAAGGTGCGTCCCTGTCAAGGTTTTACGGACTGTTGAAAGTATAATGAGGCAAAGTCACGAAGTTATTGCTTGGCCGCTGGACTTGCGTCAAATGGACATGCATTTCGAGCCAGGAGGTATTCTAAATGCGGTTTCGAACTCAATACCCTTGAGTCGTAGCATAGTTATGGCTGCTAGGCGATCCTCTAGGGGAACATATATCAGCAGGGTGCTACCTGTTGTAGAGTGTAGCTACAATTCGTCAAATGAGTTCTTGCGCAGTTTCAGCTACTACAAAAGACTCTTCGCGAAGGTTGCTGAGCCTGGTTTACGACATTTCTTGTCTGAAAAGGGATACAAAGTACGAATTCCTCACGTTGTTTATCCCTTCTTAGCATTCCTAGCGTTGTTCGCTATAATCGTACTAGAAGAGGGTCTTAGGAAAGCGCCATGGATTACAGTTGATGGAGTCGATCCAACTTCTTTAACATCCCTCGTGTTGGTTATTGAAGGCCTTCTGCTCGCGCTATTAGTTTCAACAACTGCACGAAATTGGAGCTGGTATGATATGATCAGAGGCGTGATATACTATGAATCCTATCAAGAAATACCAAGCATAATCCGGCCTTCGATAAACTTGAACATGTTTATGGTACATCTGTTATGGTATAATTCAGAATATGCCAAATGCCTAGACAGTTATGATTCTTGCTCACTGATGGTGGAGCGAGAAGGGTCAGCTACAATACCCAGAGCTGTTACAATGGAAGAGTTTGTCGCCTCTGGACATGTCGTATTTCGGCATCAGGACATCTTCTTGGCGGTGAAGCTAAATTACGAACAAAATGTTACTACGGGAATTTCCATGATGGGGTTTGACAGAGGATCCTTTAAAATACACATGGAACCGTGTGGTGTAAACGTAGCAACTGGCTACGTCGTTGAATGGAAGGAGCGGCAATTGTACAGCATAGGAGCATCCCTCCCAAGCCACATGGGTTTTCCTAACACGACATTACCAACATCCTTTATCGAAAGGCTATGTCCAGGAAATACTTTGATGGGAAGTCCTGTCATGATTAACCCACAACAAACTGAGAACGAGGCGCTTCCAGTCGCCGGTAACAAGATTGACTGCGTGCACCAGATTGTCAAAATTCAAGACGATAAAATCTGTACGAAGGACAAATGGGAAACCACAGCTTGCTGATCAACAACAAGAGTGTGTAAAAACCCAGAGACATATAGCGACATCCGTACAGAGCATAGGTCTTCGGTGTCGGCAAAGCCATGAGTGGAGATTTGCCAGGTACAATCACTGGCCTATTAACAGAGTGAAACCATATGATTTAATTCAAATCAAGATAGCCAATTTTCTACAATAAGATAATATTTATATTTAAGACATTTTATACCTTTGAACCTCTAAAAGAAAATCTTAGCATTCGTTGTGAAGGTACTTATATATTACTAATTCATACGCTGAAGCAAACGGTCCTGGCACAAATTGTAAAGATGCAGCTAAATATTTTGAAGATGTGCTTTTTATCAAGAATTACTTAGGTTTGGTACAAGTCTTATGGCATTTGATACTACTTTTGACATGACTAGAAGGGAATTGGGAAGAATGCCGTCATTAGTCTGTCTAACGAAATCTGGACCATCCTAAAATCGTCAAAATGAGTAGTGTTTACTTAAACACGCCATTACCAAACGTGGTATAACCGTCGAAAGGTGAACAATAGCTTAGATGCCAAATGCTGTATACATGATTAATCAGGCTTTTTCAGTGCATCTGAGATCACCAAGGAGAATGATAGAGGTTAAACCTCATTTTTGCTTTTTATGGGATGTGATTCCCCACGGTTTTTGCACTGGGACTGTAGGACTGTACCTACCACTGTAGCTGCAGCTTTTCCCCCTCTTAAAAAATAGCACACTTGCATTCGGCTTAGTATAGTTGATTTCAGAATTGTCTAATCATTTTCGCTGAAACTATGAGTTCAGGAATCTTCTGTCTGGGAGTTGTCTATAGTACATAGCTGTGCTTGCGAGATTCACAGTTTCCACGCTAATCAGTTGACTTACAGTTAAGCGATCGATTGAGGCAGATCTTTATTCGTTTGACGAATTTTATTGCCCATGCTAAGAATTCCCTTTTTGTGAACTTCTGCAAGAATATTTGAGTTAAAGTACTCAACAATTATTAGGCAGCAATCAATTTTCCCTTAGATATACGAAGTTTGAACTACATGATTACATTGCTATGTCGCTTTGGTTTTGATTTATGGCCTGCACTAGTTCTACCGCGGAATACATATGTCAATAATGCTATTCCCAGTATCGACAATTTTTTTCAGACTTCTTTAACTCTGACTTATTTAACATTTTAATAAAATATAATCCATAAAAAAACGAACAACCATCTTTATCTATCTATATTAGGCACCTCGGTAGTTACCATGTACCTTATTTTTTCGAAGTCTTCAACATGTAATAATTCAGACTTACTTGACATACAGTGACATATTCAACCACCATACATTTCGATAATTTCAATTAATCCTGTTATCTGTTATCATCATGTCTATATCTAAGAAGGCATATCAATATGGCATTTCTACAAATTTTCCTTCAGTCACAGATATACCCTTTCTTTTGTACTGGGTGTCTATAATTGCGTTATTTACACCCATCCAGAATTACGTGAAAATGATAGCAGAATTAAGTTCTAGAGGCATAACATGACAATTTCCGTTGAAATGTGCATTTGAATTCATTGATTAAACCCTCTTCCGTCTTTCCTTCTTTAACTTCTGACTTACCATGTCAGGAGTAACTTTTCGTAAAAGAAGGTGCAAATTTTCAACACGGAGTTATTGCCCTGAATCATGATGTATCTCAATAATTTTCAACAACAGTTTATTACCTTGACTACTCTCATTCCACCGATTGCAAGTTTGTCAAGCACGTTGGACTATCTGAAGGAGTCATTGCCATAATGTTTGATAATATAAGTAAAACAAAAATAAAAAAAAAATTAACTGTATGTAGAGATTTAATTCTGCTGGACAATAGTTTTAGAGGAAGTTTGAACTGTTTCATATTCTGTATGACGATGTCAGCCTTTTCCAACATGTTTGATGCAAATAGTGAGAAAATTAGTGGAAAACTAGCATTTGGAACTGAGCATACAAAAAATAAAGATACCAAAAAATTATAGCAACAATTTCAAATGTCAGATCTATTCATTCAAGTGCAATATGAGCAATTGAAAGTATTGTAGACTTTTTGTCAAAGTAATTACCTTGGCTTTATATTAGCACTGGTCAAAACTTTTTCATACAAGTTCTCAGTTAGTATAGTGGTGAGTATCCCCGCCTGTCACGCGGGAGACCGGGGTTCAATTCCCCGACTGAGAGATTTTTTGCATGTTTACAATTTGCCTTGTTTTTAAAGGTCACGTGAGTGATACGTGACTCATCTCGCTGTCATTTTAGCTCTTAAAAGATCAAATCTGTAAACTTTTTCTTTTTATTAACTTTTAACGAAAGTCTACATGTCTTCTGACGCACCAAAGAAGCTATGGGGTGGTCGATTCACCGGGGCAGTTGACCCTCTCATGGATGCTTTCAACGCTTCCATTCATTTTGACAGACGAATGTATGCTGCTGATATCATCGGCTCCATCGTCTACAGCAAAGCTCTCGCAAAGAATGGTATTATTTCAGAACAAGAACGCGATCTCCTTATCGAAGGTTTGGAAAAGGTTCAGGATGAATGGGAGAAGAATACTTTTCAACTTAAGCCTGGTGATGAGGACATCCATACCGCTAACGAACGCCGTCTCGGTGAGCTAGTCGGTTCCGTTGCTGGCAAGCTTCACACTGGCAGAAGCCGAAACGATCAAGTTGCCACTGATATGAGAATTTGGATTCGCGAAGAAGCTACCAAGGTTCTTGCGCATGTTAAGGAACTCATTTCTGTTGCGGTGTCCCGCGCTGAGCGAGAAACCGATGTCATCATGCCTGGATATACCCACTTGCAAGTAAGTCAAAATGTTTTTCAAAGGGTATCTCGGCAGACCGTTAGCGTTTCTGACCATATATATAGCGTGCTCAACCTATCCGCTGGTCACATCTATTGCTGTCTTATGCTTGGTTATGGAAGGCCGATGCTGAACGCCTCAGTCAATATATTGAGCGTATCAACTACCTCCCTCTGGGATCTGGTGCTTTGGCTGGACACGTATTCAACATCGATCGTGATTTCATGGCACAAGAGCTTGGTTTCGCCGGTATCATTCAAAACTCTCTAAATGCTGTCAGCGATCGTGATTTTGTTGCAGAATTCCTTTTCTGGGCTTCCCTCACAATGGTCCACATCTCCCGCTTCGCCGAAGATCTGATCATTTACTCCAGCGGTGAATTTGGATTTGTACAACTTGCTGATGCTTACAGCACTGGCTCCAGTTTGATGCCTCAGAAGAAGAATCCAGATTCGTTAGAGCTTCTTCGTGGAAAGTCTGGCAGAGTATTCGGAGACGTGAGTATAACGGTATTGGTAATATCAGTATCATCTTGGCGTTTAAATTAATTCAATCGCGTTGCAGATGTCTGGTTTCATGATGTCCTACAAGGGTATTCCAAGTACCTACAACAAGGACCTTCAAGAAGATAAAGAACCGCTTTTTGATGCTGTTGATACCTTGTCAGGTTCATTGCAAATTACTTCTGGCGTTCTAAGCACTTTGTCGGTAAGATAACATTGTCCTTGGTTTAAGCCAACTTTCAAACCAGATGACATTTTCTAAACATGTCCTCTTCTAACAATTACCAGATCAATGCTGAGAAGATGAAGGCAAGCTTGAGTACAGATATGCTTGCAACTGACTTAGCAGAGTATTTGGTGCGCAAGGGTGTTCCTTTCCGTGAAACCCATCACATTGCCGGTGCTGCTGTCAAACTCGCTGAGGACCGCAAATGCAATATGAGTGACCTCTCAGTTCAAGATCTTCAAGGTCTTCATAACGCTTTTGCTGAAGATGTTAGTAAGGTCTGGAACTTTGAAACCAGCATCGAAAACCGCAACACTCCTGGCGGTACCAGCAAGAAGACGGTCTTGTCTCAAATTGATTTGCTCAAGAGCTGGCTCCATGCCAGTCAACAAAACCTTCACTAGATGTAGATTAGAAAGAAAAAAATTTGAATAAAAATAATTTGCCCGATTTACGGTAGCAACATCTATGTGGACTGGTGTTGACACGATCAAATTCAGTGCGGAACAACTGGTGCGCTTCACATTCGGTCTAGCAAGGAAGCTAAAATGTTAAGGTCAAGAGAGATCGCATGTTAAGATATTTCAGCATATTATACCTGAGCATAGTGAATCCAGACTACAATCGCATTTACACTTATGAATCATACAACGTACATGGTTTAGAGATCATAAAAAAGAGGAAATAATGATAGTATTTCGCGGTAGTATCACGATCACAACCGTCAAAAGCTGCAAAAAGCAAAAAAAAAAAATCCCGATGGCAAATTTGCCATCTTTGGAAGCACCTGGCGTTAAAACTGATACAAATTTATTCAACTGTGCCAACTCAACCAAAGCCTTTTCCGTTCAAAGATCCACGGTGGCCACATAGAAACTTATGAAAACCACATCTTTGACGTTATTATCGCCTCTGAACAATGTACACCCCAAAGGTTAGAAGCTCTACGTAGTCGGATAATCGTACGATATTTGCGCTGTTACTAACAGGCAGTTTTTAGTCATGGTGACTGACGCATTTGCTTCGAAATATTCACCCACAACCGTAGCAGAAAGGGGTATATGGAAGCAAGAGTTGGAAACAAGCCTTCGACGTTGTTCCTCCAGCTCTATACATACCCCAGTAACCCCGAAGCCATCACAAATACATGTTGCGGCAAACAAATCCGACGTCAAGTTCACTGGCCCTGCTGGAGATTTATCCTACGGTATTCCATATACTTCGGAGACGATTACTACCAGCACTGAGCGAGAGCTGCAGCGCTCGCTGAAGGAAATCAAAGACTACACAACTTCATTGGAAAATAAGCTGGAACAACAAACAAGTGCACAGCAAACGCTAAAGCAGGAGCTATTCCAGCTGAACATGAAGTACACAAGTGAGCTTGCGAGGGCGGATAGTATTGGTCATGAAAAAAGTAAAATAGAGCTGGAACTGGAAGACTTGACAGCAACTTTATTCGAACAAGCCAACGAGATGGTTGCACATGAAAAGAGGATATCCCAAGCACTTGAGGCGGATAATTGGCGACTTTGCAAGGATCTATCTGCTGCTCTGGGTAGACTAGCGGAAGAAACTATGCAACTCACCGAGTTGAAAGACAAGTTTTCAAAGCAAGACACGGACTGGAGGCACCTTCGATCGCCATATCCAACTAGCCCAACCATGTCATGTAGAGCTGAAATTGAGCAAAAAAGTAATGTTAATGAAACAGGTCGATCAAGGTAAAATTTTGCTATGATGTGTCACAGGGATGTTGGTAGAAAACTAATGCCGAAGTGCCTAGGATAAAGATTCCTTTGCCATCCTACCTGCCGGACATCAACGTAAATAGCAAGCCATACCAAGACTTCGTTCATTTTTTGACTCACTGCAAAATCACACCGACCAAACTTCAATACTCAATTCCATATATCAAGCGCAGCCAGACTGAAGACGTCGAGCCGTGCCTATGGTTTGGAGAGCATGCACCGGTGACGTGTAAGAAGATTCTTCAAGCGATCATGAGGCAATCTTGTTTTATAGAAGAGTGTAAAAGTAGCGTTGAGATAGAGAGGCCAATGGCATCTACTTGGCTCTCCTTGCGAAAAGAAGACGAGACTGACGGATGTCAACTATGCCTTAGCAAGACCATGGTGACGTTCCGCTTCCGATTGAGCGAGAAGTGCGACTGGATATACGTTGACAGCGGATGTCGCCAGAAACTGGTGGCTGTCTGTGATTACTATGCATTCATTCGAAACATACTGGGTGGTCTGTACACAAGCCAGATACCCCAAAGCCTATACCACGAGAATTTGATGTTGAAAGCGAAGATGTTTCAGGCACGTGTTGGTTTGAACGTACATCATAGTACAGAAACATTCATCATCCATACCAAAAACTAATACCAGAAGCACTGTGGAAGCAGACGAGACCAAGTGATGTATATGCATCTTTGATAATTTCATCATACATTTGGTTATTACTTGAAATAATCGCTATCGATCGCCCAAGTGTTTGTCGGGCAAAATAATTTGCCTGAAAAATAAATGAAAAATACCCCTACCATAATTCGCCATCCTCGATGTTATTTGATGGATATTTGTCTGTTTGAAACAGCCGAGACAATAGGGCTCGTTATCAAATACATCTGCTTTTGCTTTTCCACAATATTCTAAATTTGGTGGTATCGCATTTGAATGACGTTATAACCGTCATTCCCTTGTTTAACTTTTACCTGTCATCCTGCTAGTCATGCTGGTTATTCAAGCCATATACGTCGCATCAGGCGCCAGCAGTTGAAGAAGTCGTGCGAATATGCACTCACATACATATGTTACTTGAAGAATGACACTCCCCTTTAGTAGGTATATAAGTAAAGGAGTATTTCTACCAATTTTACGACAGCCACCGGAAGGTTTTCTGAACAATCGATCAATCGCAGGACCGAAAAAAGAAAAAATTAAAAGTGTTACAATCTACCCTTGACCACAGTATATAACAGACGTCGGAAACTGCTCTCTTACATACAATATTCACTATGCGTTTCTTATGTATCATCGCACTTATGGCACCCAGTATACAAGCTGCATTGATTTTTACACTCGGCAGTCGAAAATCCCCAGCGCTGAGCGTTGACGGGAACTGTGACCAAGTTCCAAGTTACTTCCAATTTTCACAGCTGGTCGCCAACAATGGAAACGTCGATTGCACTATATACGAAAACAATGACTGCACAGGACGGTCAACCATAGTACCAGCAAACATGGAGATCGTAAACATTCAAAGGGCAGAGTCTTCAAAGTGTTAATGACTTTTCCTAAACCTGTAAACTTTGCTGTTCTAGCCTTACCATTGGCTTTTTTTCTTTTCTCTTAACAATGTAAATTGAATTTGCATTGGCATTTGCCCTCATCCTAATATTTGTAAAAAATGTCTAACAAGCTCGGAATAAAAAGCCATCATTTGAAATTCTGATATGGCCTGGGATAAACCCATTGATCAGCCAAGATGGAAAAAATTAGAGGAGAGATGAGAATGAATGCTGGCTAGTTTATTATAATGCGGCTATGAAACGGTATATCATTGATGCCTCTTGCGTTTACGTAACAATACTATTGCGTAATCGCATAGCTTTACCTAACGACACCATACGCTTGATGAACTTGCCAGTGGCATTAGCGTTAGACTCCTTTTGTTGATTTGCTGTACCGCCATAGTTACCAATCCCTTTGCCGATGGTAACAAATCCAGGGTCCTCAACTGGAATACCATCTGTCAGGTCCAGACCGGCTGGAGTTAGCGACCGACGATGTGCCAAAATACTGTTACGATGATTGGAATGATCCTGGTCATTGCTTCCAAAAAGTCCTGTAGTTCCGTTTGATGCTGCTTGTCCCTCTTTTCTAATCTTATCCTTATTGCGTTTGATACCACCAACAGGAAGAACATTTGACTTGCTTTGGTCATGTGAAAGAGTATCCATACGGGTAACTCCATCAAATGAGTAACCAGCCGGCGCTGTCGTTGCTCGCTTGGCAGTTGGCTCCATGACTGCAGACCGTCGCTTCTTGGTATGTTTGTGACGCAAAGAAGAGGAACGCGTTGGAGTTTGCCCACTCCTACCTGAGTTCTCAAGGTTATTTGAGGTGGTGGGAGACGGTCCCGGAGGACTTGACGGTGAAGCTGGAAGCGGTTTAGCTATAATGTTCTCAGATTGAATAGTCGTCACTGAACCCTGTGATGAAGAATGCGACTTCAGATCGGTATCACTACCCAAGTCAGGTAAGGAAACCCACGACGATGACACAGAAGACTTCGTCTGCCCAGTAGTAGAATAAGGAGAGCTAGCTTTTTTTAAGGTCATCAAATCTGCCAAATGTCGGAAAGAGCTTTTCTTCTTTAATTTTTTGTTTTGTGAAGCAAATAAGTCGTCACTGGAAGAAGCTCGCTGTCCTGCATGATTTGAACCATCTGATAGAGGGTGTGCTGTGTTTCTCTTCGTATTTTCCACATTCGCAAAAGTAGGCGGTTGCTCAATGACTTGCGACACAGCTCGAGGCGAAGAAGCCACTGATAGAGAGGAAGAACGTTTTGGTACAGTGCTATCGATGGGTTTTCGGGTTGTCCAGCCTGAATGTGCACTGGAAGCCAAACTGGAAGATCTTCGCGCTGTACGCCGATCCGCTGGAGGGGGTATACTTGGGGGTGGTGGGAAAGACACTAGCGGGTTTGAGGTTCTCACATCCAAATCGTCAACAGTGATGGTTTCCAGCTCGCTCACAAGGGACATAATGGAATGGTGTTCGCTAGCAAATCCCTTTGCAGTGTTCTGTGATGACTTGAATGGCAATTCTGGTAGTTTTGGCGCAGTGTTGATGTGGATATCTACTTTAAACTCCATATCAAACAATGACATGAGCTCGGACGCAAGATGTTGTGATGGCGTGCTTGACGACACAAGTTCACTACCCCAGCTTAGGCGATTTCGATATGGATTTGTTGCTAATTTTCTAGGTTTATCATCTGCTGGAGGCGGTATAGGTGCAACGGACACATTGGCCTGCGAGGTGTTTGGTGGCGGTAATCTGCTATCCTGAGACAGTCCGTTCTGCATTGAAGACATGGGCTCTTCAGGAGGTGATTTTAAAGTCTCATTGGGCTGTGAAAATAATGAGTTTCGCTTGTTCGTAGATTCCACACTTGTATCGTCCCAGTCAACATCGTCCGTCCAAAACTCTTCCTCCACAGGTGAAACCGGGGATACTTGCTGAGATGATTCGATGGCCTGTATATATTGAGCAAATATTTCTTCCAACCCTTTCTGTGACATATCGGCCAAGGATCTGGAGTAGGGATGTTTAATTTAAAGATCAAGAGAAACATTTTACCATTGCATCTGGAAACTTGCTCCCACAGAGAAAAGGCAACTTACTCTGGTGAAAAGAATTCCCATCTCGTCATTTGGTCCAACCACTCTGGAGGGGTTACTTCATAAAGTTGCTCCAGCATATTCTTTATCAAAGCAGTCTTGAGTAATGAGTGTGAATCAGGGGTAGTGAACGTCAATTGGGCCAACTTGTAATTCGAGATGGCTGCAAGTTGGATCGGATTGTATATAGCTACCATCTGTAGTTTGGAAGAGGAGGTGAGCCGTGTACATAGCTTTGGCGGAGAAGGAACTTCAGTATGGGCATTATCGACTTCAACATCCATACTCTTTGTTCACAATCGCCTACACAACGTAGTTAAAGTATAACACGCTTTTTTTTTTCCTTTCCCCTGAAATTTCAAAGACTCTCCAACGCCTGCTTCCATATTTACACTCGTGTCACCACAAATCAAAGCCCAGACTGAATGAGATCGACCGCCAATTCCCATGCAGTAAAGGTGGCCAACGCGTTTAATATTTGTGCTTGTTATACAACCGATCCAAACAATGTGTTATCCATTTTTCTACACTTGACACTAAATGATGTAGTAACCTCCTTAAACCGTTTAGCTGACCGTGTACCAAGTATTCCTTTCATGAACACTTCTTTGTCCTGAAGTGTTACGTGCGGAGAAGGAAAGCCATCCTACAACGTATCAGGAACCCGTTTAGTAAACCGTACAAGTTTTCTTTTGTTTTTGGTAGCAAAAGTCAGTAGAAATGTTACCTGATGTAAAAGACTGGCTAGCCAATGTCGACTGACTTCGATATAACGACCCGTCAGTTTGTATAACACATCTATCAGGTAGCTCATCAGCGACCTCGGAACCCGTCCACCGATCCCCTTTGAAATGACTAGTGTTAATAAGTAGCAATATTTCTAAGGACGCGTAATCACAATCACAAACCAAGAGGAGGTTTTGCGTTAGAGCATATCCAATGTTGAGGGTAAGATCGTCTACGAATTGCCTTAATTCTGTGCCTTCTGCAGCATCTATTGCAACCGTTTCAGCCTGTAAGTTAGAAATTGGGCGGAATATTAATCATCTATGTCGAAGACCCATCGTACAGTAACATACTACTAACCGTAAAAGACATCACAGCTTTCAGAGCAAGCCTTTCTTGAAGTGTCATGCCCGCGATTGCCACGGAGAATATGCTATTTAATATATCAGGAGGAAGTTGGAATAGAATAAGGGGACATCTTCGAATGACCTAGTAAGCAGTGTCAGACTTCCTGTAATAACCATTGTTCCATCATCCTTTGACTTACTCTAGATAAAAGGCTGAAATAGGAATATGTAACGTCTGGATATTCCTCCATAGCTATGAGTGCCATTCAATTAGCAAGGATGTACAAAATAGATACTTGATCCTTTTACTTCAAGTTTATTCTGTTGTTTCTTACCATGTATGTTGTTTATGCCACTCAAAGTTTTTGCTGTCAAAACTGCTAAAAGTTGCCTGAGATTATCACGGTGAGCATCGTATCCTCCATAGACAGTAAACACTAATGAGGCCGTATCTAGCCATGGTGTGAGTGGTTGACTTTCATAGCTGTGTTGGATGATGAATAATAGAGTTGAAAGTGGTAAGCAGGCTAAAGGGCTCATGGAGCGCAAACCAGCATCTAGGAATTGACATAAAACCTACAAAAGGCTTAGAACTCGTACCACATACACAGATCCAAAAAAGACATCATTAACGATACTCACTTGTGTGGTTTCTTGATCTTTACTATACAAATACACAAGTTGGGTAATTGTGTCATTGATGGTTTGAGATAATTCTGAAGCGCCAGGGACAGTCTCGTATAGAGTGTTAATTGAACCACTGGCAAACATATCGTAGGCAGCGTTTCTAGCAATAAGTGATTGATAGTCATCGTTTGGGGATTGAAGTCCTCGGCAGCAGGCAGCCAAATATTGAAGCTGAGCTTGAACGTTTTTTGCAGCAGTAATTGGATCGCTTTCTACAACAGAGAGCGTATGCTGAATGTTGCGTACGATATCCCCAATAAGTGCCTAATGAAATGTAATCAGTAACGAACCCAATATGCTAGTAGGCGTAAATGCGGTCGTTTCTGTACCATTAATGGGGCTATCATTTTCTCAGGTGGAAATACTTGGATGACCGCCGATATTGATTCAACAACCTTTTGCTTGACGGTAGGCTAAGGTAGGTTTGTATGTGAATACCCCACAGTGTAACAGGTTAAGCTAAGAAAGGGTAGCGGATGCCTTTAAACATCTGTGACATACCTCTACTCCAATTTGTGCAACTTCTTGGTATAAGGCAATGAGACTATCGATACCATCAACTAGAGCAGCACGACATGTATCGCAAACATTCTTTAGCGAAGAAGCAGCAGCTTGAGCCAGCTTTGCGTTGCTTAAAGCTGGTATGATATAATTCAAGACATTCAGAAGGTACTGTGGATGATTCTTGAGCCATTCCGAAAATGAACCTGAATGGTGTCAGTAAACCACCACTGACATTATATTAAATTGTAGCATACTGCACTTACCAACACAGTTAAGAGCCATATTCTGAAGTCGAGGGCTGGCATTTCTGGGTATTTGCCCAAATATGTTGAATTCAAAGAGTTGAGCAATTTCGCTGCTACTTTCGGGTGGAATCTCATCGCTTATGCTGTACAGTGCGAAGAACGAAGCTTCAAGTCGCTATAAAAGGTGTATGGTTATATAAAGAACAAGTCTCTTGCCAGGTGTATAATCAAAGGTATCATACTTGTTCATGGTATTCCATTGTTTCTTGCCTCAAGAGTTCCATTTTGATATCCTGGAGCAACAACAGAATCATATCATTGTGCAATACATAATACGGACTATTGAGAGTATCCGCTATGTCCCTCCTATAAATGCGAAATTTGTCCCTGACATCTGCCCACTTGTTGTAAGAAACTGTGTATGTGCACTGAGATCCATGTCAAATAGCCTTACCTTTGGACCAATGCGTGAATTCCGCTTCAGAAGGAAGCATGGCTTTATCTCTCAAAGCCAAGACAAGCTGCTGGTAAACTACATAAGTGTTTTCAACGCCCTTGTCCAACCATATCACTTCATTTGTTAGCCCATTTCGCTGCTTGTGTTTTTCAGCAGTAACAGGAAGCCAATCTTTATCCGCTAACGTCTCTTGTAGAACGTACCAGAAGTTCAAGGGAATTTCGCTAATCTCTTGATCTTCGCCAAAATAGCCTGGATATGTTGTTAAGCTCATCATTAATTCCAACAGATGCAGTACGCCTGGCTGATCCATGTGGTCTGAAATCGTTTCAGTGAATGTTTCGCCATAAGTAACAGCTATTCGGCCCAAAAGTCTGGTAGTGTGGTCGTCTTCATCTATGATTAAGCAAGAAGAGACCTCATAAGTAAGGATCGACGACTCACAATCGTCTTTAGGAATGACTAGGCTGAATACCGTCTACTCACCTCGAATGCTGTCTGATAGCCTGGTCATGAACCACGGGCTCCCGATATAGTCCTGTAGATGCTGCCGTATGGACGCCCACGTGGTCACTTTTGGCAACAGCATAATTTCAACGAGTACATCCACAACCTCTTCCAAATAAATGTCATTCGTCAACAAATGGACAGATTTTTGAAGCAAGCTATGTGCGTCCCTATTTTTTGATGTGAACATTCGTATTAAACTTTACATGATGTCACTGCCTACTTACTCTGGAGATATGCCATATTGAACCCAGCTCTGGAAGCATTTTAAAGCTTTTTTCTTGAGATTAATATTATATTCTTCCGGCTGAGAAATATGACTGTGTTCGGAAAGTATGCCTTCTAGCTTTGATATAACATGCGGGAGTCCATCCTTTAGTTCTTGCATAATCTGCAGTCTGATCGATAATAAATTAGGTGCATCTACCACCGTGGTCCAACCATTATCTGATCTAATCAACAAACCTGTGACCGCCAATAAGTTGTGCAGTGGTGATGTCTTCTGGAATAATAGTAAGGAGTTCAAGTATCACCATGTTTGCGTCTATTTGGGTATTTGAGACGGTTGGTACGGCAGCTTCCAAGTACTGACAAGCGCTCACTATGAAATTTGACCAGTTCAAAGGTACCGCTTGTATTGCGTACGCTGTTAGCTGTTGACTCCAAGTTAGTCCTCAAATTCAGCCACATCATATAAAACATCTTACGTACCGCCTGGCATAGTTTCGTTACGATGAATGCCGGGCCGCTACAGCGACGTGCGATCGCATGCAGCAGTTCTTGCCGCAACCATTCGATGCGTTCTTCTGGTAGCGTATCCCTTCAAATTACTTTTCATTATCACATTCACATTTGAAACGATGCGAAATGAAACCATCATTAGCCTTACCAGTCTCGAGTGATTTTAGCCAAAAATGTATGAGCTCCAAAGAATTGTGCATTGATAGACTAGTTTGGCCATAGGTTAGACTACGCTGTGATGTCTAGAATATACAGCGTATGCCACTTACTGAGGAATATAATAACTGCGAGGCGGTCTCCCAAGCAAAAGGCTGTTTCTGTATAAGCTGAAGTGACTCTTGGATCTGCTTTGTCGTTAAAGGATCTTGGCTTGAATACAGCTGCTCAATCAGCTGTATGATATTATTTCAGAGTTTTAGATGCAAAATGACCACTTGACCAGTTAAAGTAGTGCCTAACACAAGGAATCTGAACGATTCAAGTACCTGTTCCACTTGTGGTGTTGATAATGGTTCCATGTACCAAGGTTCTAAATCTCGAGCTGTAACAAAAAACCGAGCGTGTTTGAAAGCAGCAGAAAAACTGCCAAACTCAGCCAAATTTTACTGACCGTCGTTCCCCATCTTCAAATCAGTCATGAGCGCGGATGCACAAGGATCAGGAACTGAAGACGTCCACAAATACGTACCAATGTATATGGCGCATAATGCCAAGACGATGCAATTTGCACGAGCAGGACTGGCTGCCATAAGTGGATCTGCAGCTGGAATTCTTGGACTCAAAAATCTATATGGATTCGCCTTTTACGCCGTGAACTGGGTGCTCATTTCTTTTCTTCTACTCGCCATCAAGACTCAATTCAAACCTCATTTGTTCTTCAAGGGAGGTGCAAAAGATATATTTACTGACGGTTTCATAGGAGGACTTTTGTCTTATATCCTTTTCCATACTTTTCTATACGGCTTAGTCCATTTGTACCAATAAACATCACCATTCGGATATACATTGTAAACCATACAGACACTTTCGTCAATTGACAGATCATATACGTGAATATTTTTCCAATGAGCAGTTATTAAAAGGCAGAAATTTAACAGAAATTTACCGGACAAAATCTTTTCCTTGGTCTGTGATAAAAAAATGTATTCCATATTTATTCGATATTACTGACGATGGCTATGCTGAGAGAGTCCTACAGCATGCTTTTGAAGAACGTGGTAACATGAGATAGATCAATTCAATTGTATTCTATCCTGAGATGTAGGGCAGTAAACTTGCAAATTGCCGTCCCAAGAATAACTGGATGCCTTGCTGCTTTGGGGTAAGAATAGTTGATTCCAAATAGTTTTAGCTATCCATTGATGCGCTATGACGCTAGGATGAACTATAAGAGTAACATAGTCAACTTCAGTCGTCTGGCAATCTCTGGTGGTGATTTTAAACACTTACAACAATCAATATTGCTAAATGCCTGTATTGGGAAAGTACCAACTTGAATGTTCGCAGGTGTGTATACAACTGCGAATGATGATGAATTCAAATTTTTGTAGTCTTCATAGATTTGTTGGGCTTGTGCAGCGTATCCTGTTATTAACGGTCAAGATTTTATGAGTTTAGTCGTTAAATTTTTAATGCGAGATTCTTAAATCAACTTACCATCAGCAGTTGCGTCCATGATGGCCATTCCAGCGGCAGTTTTTGCACATTGACATTCGATGGAGTTTATCTCGAGGCTAGTGCCAACAAATGGTTGGCAGTAGCTTTGATTGGCGGTTACAGTGTATACCGGTGATACTCTAAAATCTCCCACTATTTTAATGCATTGTTAGTTTAGATTAGGGAACCGCCTGCTAAAAATCAATAGATAGAGTCACATTACTCAAGTTTACGATGACATTGGGAATATTTTTCTGAATGCGTTGAACCGCGGCTCTGAGATAGTTTCCATAGGCAGTTGGTGTGTATTGGCCAGTTGTGTCGTTGCAAGATGAACACTGATCGTTACCTAGAGGAAGTGTAAATTGCTTTGGCTTGTAAAGTTTATAAGCAAAGTATGGAACACCTACTTCCGATTTGGATGGTGATCAGCTTCCAGTCGGTGAAATAGTTACCTCCCGGCAAAGTCAGCATGGCTAGCCACATGTTTAGTGATATTAGCATTTACCTCTTACTGTTGAATTCATTTTACACGTACCTGGAATAAGGTAGTCCAGTTCATGCTGAAGATTAGAAGCCAATCCACCGCTTTGTGCAGCGTTCAAAACATCCTGAGTAGGCTTGTCTATTGATGAAAACGTAAGTCCCAACAACGTCATTTAAATATGGACATGTAATAATAATATCTCACACTGAAACGGTGGGCATGTTGTGCCAGAGCAAAGCTAGAACAAACTCAGATGTTTATATGCAGCTGAGAGCATGATGTGATAGATGCTAAATTTACCTCCACCAGGTGCTCACCCAAAGACATTCCTTTCAGAGCGGGCTGATAGTTCTTCATCAGCGTTGCGAGTGTCACAGCACCGGAATCGCCACCTATAGCGAAGCTCACGCCGCGGTCTTCATTAAGATTAGCAAGGTTCACAATGGTAGGGCCCTGAATGCCTTTGGCTGCAAAGCCTGCTGTTATGCTAGATCTTCGATCAGTTTCCTAACTTGTACGCATGCATTGATAGCAGGACCTACCTATCTCCGAGAGCGGCAACCATCTTGATATCATCGATACGCAAGTCGTGAACTGTAGTTGCTTTAGATGTCCGGGGAGTCAGGGCAGGGCAGCTGCTGATACTTGATGCATAGGTTGCGGCAGCAATTGTAGTATAGGCCAATATCGCTAGGTTTACTAAAATCATATCAGTTAAGCTTCCAGTGATCAACTCACAGTCTGCTTGGACCTCCGTTTAGTGCTTCTTTTATATACGAATGAATAAATGTAGTGATGATTTCCTCACATACTGCCTTGACCGGCTGAACACATCCTCCGGAACAGCTGCCCTGAATTTCTAAAAAAGGTGTTACATGTAACTCCCACTCTGGGATTTTCCAACAGTCGATTATGTGCAGCTGTAAATGAATTTCACGTGCGTATATTCATTGTTTGAATCTTACAGGCAGAGTTGTTAATGAAGTGCGTGGGGCTCTAAAGAATTGCTAGCTGACATTATGGACAACAGCCCTCAAATTATATTGTATCTTCATTTCTCAAATCCTACTTAGTTGATTTAACTTATACACAGCTGCCTTGATTGAATGAACATGTGGTCCTTGTGAACGAGTAAATCTCGCTTGAGATGGAAGCGAATAAAATCTCCCACGTACAAGTTGCTTGGGAATGTACGTACTAATACCAAGTGTCCATTGTTAGTGTGCCACAAAGATCTGGAAAATGACCGGTGCAAGAAACCGATGAACCAGCACAGTGTTTCGCACTTGGGGGCAAGTGGGCTTTGTGACCATTCTTTATTGGATTCATCTGCGTACTGACATTGAAGGTGGTATCATTGACAGCTATATTAAAAGGTAAGTAGATACAATTTATGTTGTGCTCAATGTATATTTAAATGTTTTGAAACGCCATTGCTAAGAAATATTGCTTATTTTCCAAGAAGAATTAAAAATATGCAACATATCCGTTTCCGATGTCGAAGCGATTCACATGTCACGATGCAACATGTATTACCAATCGATAAAGTGAGCTGGCAATATGCTAGACTGTAGCTAAGTAACATTACTAGTGTGATAGTGAAGATATTGAGATGCAGCCATGATTCCTTGCTGTAATGGCCAAATAGGTGTCCTTTTGAGACAGGATACTAAATACTACATTCTAACATGTAGTTGAGTTGACGCTAACACCTATATCTGGAACCGTGTGATACACTGGTATTGATGGGTGATTTATCGCTACATAGCAATTTTATATGGCACATTAGATGGTTATAAATCCAATAGAGTTACAACAAAGATGAAACGCATTGAATTTCATGTGTATAGACCCTAACGGCGTCTCTTGCTCTTGTTAAAAATTTCGTTGATGTTATAATACTAGCTAATTGCAGACGCAATGTGTTCCTCCAGCTTATTCAAGTATCCTTGTTGTCAAGCGCAAGGATTAGCGTAGAGCAAAGCAATAGTAAGTGGAATTTGATTGGCTGACCAAACTGCTCTACGGTAAAGTGGCTTGGAAGTCGAGATTTGACTCTCAACTCAGTAAGCATTCCTTTACCCGTACATTCATAATATGAATATTCGACAGGCTACAGTAAGTACCTTATGGCATGGAGTATGCATAAGTGTAATTCTGTACTAATAAAAGTGATTTAGGTTGAGGACTTGATGTCCATGCAAAACTGCAACTTGCTCAATTTACCAGAAAACTATCAAATGAAATACTGTAAATTTCAAGGATCTTACAATTCGTCTACAATTGCCGTTCACCACATTAACACTTTGTTTCTTCAGATTTATACCATGCTTTGTCATGGCCTCAGCTGTCTTATGTTGCTGAAGATCACAAGGGTCGAATTGTCGGTTACGTTTTGGCCAAGATGTATGTCGAATGTTCTATACTCGAGTTTAGAACCATATCATGATCAAAAGTATATTTATGAGGTTTTTATATAGGGAGGAGGAGCCTACTGATGTCCCCCACGGACACATTACATCTCTATCAGTTTTGCGAACATATCGACGACTCGGTTTAGCTGAGAAACTTATGACTCAATCGCAGAAGATGATGGTGGAAGCTTTTGGTGCTCACTACGTGTCATTGCACGTCCGAAAGACCAACCGTGCCGCACTTTCTTTATACAAGGATACGCTCAAATTCAATGTTGAAGGAATAGAAAAGAAATATTACGCTGATGGTGAAGATGCATACGCCATGCGAAAGAATCTGATTGATACCAAAAAGTCAGTACCACGCGGTGTCGTAGAGGAGATCAATCCCGCGGTTGCTGCACACTAAAAGATTAAATACATGTAAATCTCATAAAAGTAAAAGTAAAGGAGATGCATAGAACTGTACATTGATTTTATTGTAATGGTCTGTAAATTGTTTGAGGATGTCCTTTAACAATTGGGAATCATTTTAAAGAACACCCAGGTGATGATAGTGGGTAATGTTTACAATAATCAGTCGAGGTTTGCGTCTAGAAATTGTTTGATTTGAACCAGCAATTCTTTCTTGATATTTTCATTGACGCTTGCTAGAAGATGGGCAGAGCATTAGAGAATCTTCCATAGCTATGTCCTTTGCCATTTCTCTCAACATACCTCTTGCATGATCCGAAAATTCTGCCAATAAGGTGTCCATCGATACATTTTCGATCCCTCTGGCTTTAAAAGATTCTAGTACAGCATGATAAGTAGCTGACTAGATGACATTTGAATACAGTGAGAAGCATCCGCTATAGTCTACCTGAACAATGTGCATAGAGGGCATCATTCCATCCAGTTTCCGCCAATCGTTGCTTTACAAACTCTAAAAGCCTTTGAAGTACAGTCCATGTTAAAGCCATTCTATTATTTTTGAAGGTGATCCTCCATACTTTTACAATAAGCTTACCTAGCTCGTTCTCCTGAGAGGACAAAACGTCGGTCGATAGCAGCCTTTAGTTCAGCATTTGACGCGGACATTGTCAGAGTAGAGTGGGCTCATGGGCAGGGGAGATTTTGAAGTCGCTCATCCAACTCATGACTGCGAAAAGCCACCTGCTGACGTTTCGCGGTAGGAATCCAACACGGTGATAACCGTAACAACAGCCCGCCTAACCTAAACCTGCCTTCGCACTTTGTCCATTGTTTGATCCTCTCTTCGAATAACTAGCTGAGAGCATTCTTTTGACAGAAAAGCTCTTTACTATTTTTCCTTGACTTCTAATTTCCTTACATCTAAGTATCGAATTAGAGCCAACGAATCTTCCATACCCCCACACATCTCTCGTTTCTCTTGTGCTGGTCCGCCACAACATGCTCTAGTGGCAAGTTCTCATTATGAGCAGTGATTCCGATTTCTCTTCTTCCTCGAATCCTAGTCCGAAAGTATCTTCTTTCCCGAACCGTAATTCAAATCTGAAATCTCAGAAATCGAGCTTAGCACGCATAGTCAAAGCCCAAGTCACCCTTTTGGTGTCCAATCTAAACGCTGACAATTATACAAGGAACACATCAGAAATCAAATCGGTAAGGATCAGGTGTAATATCTGTACGAGAGAATGTCTTGCACACAATCTACGAAGCTGTTGCTTGGATTTTTCTCATACTCTTGTTCCTTTTACTCATATCCCACTTTTGTTAGCTTATCGAAACACACGGTCCCGAGATCCTAGTCCACTTATTGCGTTTCCTATTAATCGAACACTCAAAGGATATCAACCAACAGTCGGAAGATTTTCCAACCTTTCGCTTGCTGAAAGAAAGTGCTCATCTCCCAATTCAAAAGTCGCAACCTCTTGCTTGTTTCTGTGAAGCCTTAATATCAGCTTGCAAGAGCGAGTCTCTAGTTTCCTTCGATCTAGCAAAGTTATTTGAGCAACTTGAATTTTCAGCTGCAGAGTCTTTCGCTCTAGCTTGTGCATTGCAGCCCGAAGTAAAGCAAGAGATTGCCCAGCAAGGTTTGATATACTTATTCTATTTATTGGAATGATGTCGTGCGCGTCCTAAAACTGACCGTTTTGTTTCGATATATAGCATCAAATTTTATCAGAGAAAACTATCAACACGCGTCTTGGTCTATTCTCAATAACCAGTGCAAATCGGAAATCGCTATTTCTTGGATTCAACAATTCATTAGCAAGCCTGAAAATACTACAGCTGCTACTTTAGATTCGAAAGAAATAGACAAGATAAAAGAAGTGCTCAATACCTACCGTCAATCCGCACCGAGTTTATCATCTCAAAATATGACACAGTGAGTCCTCAGTTTTGTAAACATTGATAATTTAGCAATGGTGATTCTAACAAAGCATGTATCTAATAGACCATCTGAAACCTCGAGCGGAAACTCCAAACTCAGTAGCCTGTTGCTGGAAGCTGGCTATGATAGCTGTGCCACTCCTTCTTCATTAGAGAATATATTTCAGCAAGCTGGAGAAATCAATGAAACTGATGTTGCTCAAGCACTTGGCCTCATGGCTAGAACTCATACCAATCTTAATGGCGTAGGCGATGGTTCACCCGGAAACACTTGGCATGTTCGTAATTTTGCTGCCGCTATCAAGAAAAATGTAGGTTCAATTACGTTGGTATCAGATTCGTAGTGCATGTATTTACCAAGTACTGTCAATTCAGTATCCATCCATCAATTGGAAATCCGTCATTCATAGTCTGGATTATGAGCATTTCCTGTTATACGATGCAACAGGACTTGAAATGTTAGTCCAAGCTTGGAAAGAAGTGACTGGGGTAAGGAGAATTTACTTTGCTTTTTGGTTGTCTCTGCACACATTCACGTGAACTTTGGCTCATAACATTTTTGTATCTGTAGGGAAATGAACCCTTTCCGATTGAGTGTTTCTTTGGTAAATGGAAGAATCTCAAGGGCCAGCTTAGCGCTTTGTATCAAATTGTGAATGCTCCACAAGAGCTCTTGAATATCAATGATTGTGCAACAAAGAAAATCATCACTGTGGATGACGTAGCAAATGTTAACGCAAATATTCGCAACAGTGCAACTCAACTGGCAGCATCACAAATCAATTCATATGACTTGATTGAGAGCGTCATTGGCTTTGTTGATACCGAAGTACACGAGGATGCAAAGGTGTTTTTGGATATCCTTATCAACAGATCGCCTGAGCTAGTTTTCCTTGGTCTTGTGGAAATCGAGGTACGTAGCAGTCTAGTTGTTAGGTTGTAATGATGCATTGTCACCAATCTTACTTTATGTTTATAGCCGTTGCGTAACAGTCTCCACGAAGACTTGATTGCACGTTTCTTGATTCTATTCCTAAGCGGACACGCAAATTCTTTACTTGTTATGACGAAGCTTTGGCAAATCGCTCCGGATCTGCTCATGACCAGTTTTATAGAATTCTATAACAAGGACGCAACATCTATCTCGCGAACTTTAGATATAGCTCAAGAATTGAAGGTACTGTGTTTATTTCATTTCGGACACGCCTGAGTACTTCCTGCGATGTTTTGCCTTGTAGCTAACTCACTTTCCATAACCATCTTTGCAGATTTTACCGCAAGTCTTGAACGCTAAGCCTTTTAGCTTTGCCATTGACCTAGCTGCACTTGCTTCCAGAAGGGAATACCTGAAGCTGGAGAAATGGTTACAAGACAAAATTGCTGAGCACAAGGACGCTTTCATTACTGCATGTCTGGATTTTTTGACACACAAGATTGCTTCAGATGTCTCACGCCGCGATAAATCAGTACCTCTGACAGTCCCTTTATCTATTGAATGCATGGGAACTTTCCTGAAAATTCTAGGAGACAGGTACGGTTTTACAAATGCATGCATTCCCTTTCAAATCTCCTTTTGCTGAATCATTAGTTCCTACATGATAGCCCGATGTCGACAGAAAATTCCGAAATGTTGAAGGAAGTCCAGAGTATTTGTCTCCAAGCTTACCCAAAGCTTATGAACATTCGCTCCCAGGCTGAACCTGGATCGACTGGTGGTGAAGTGTCATTCTCTGCAGACGTGGAAGACGAGGCTAACTTGTATTATGAGCGCATTTATAGTGGGGAGATGACCATCGATCAGATGATAGAACTATTGAAAAATTTCAGAAACTCAAGCGAGACAAGAGAGCAAGACATCTTTGCTTGCATGATTCATAATCTATTCGACGAATTCCATTTCTTTTCGAAATATCCAGACAAAGAATTGGCTATCACCAGCGTGCTCTTTGGCTGTCTAATACAACACCATCTTGTGTCGTTCGTTCCTTTAGGCATTGCTCTACGATATGTACTGGACGCTCTCCGCAATCCCCCTGGTTCAAAACTCTTCCGTTTCGGTCTTCAGGCCCTCACACAGTTCCTATCTCGCCTATCGGAATGGCCTCAGTACTGCGCTCATATCCTTCAAATCACGCAATTACAGCAAACCCACCCAGAAATAATCCGAAAAGTGACAGCTGCTCTTCAAGCCAGTAACTCCAAAGCTGCTGATCCTTCCATTTCTCAAGAGACCTTATCCCATTCACTATCTGACGTTGTCCATGAGGAAGAAGGCAAAGGGAAAGACCAAAAACCAGCCTTTTCAGCTTTAAATGTCCAAACGTTGATATCGGCTTCAGATGAAGGGCAATACGAGGTGCCAAGTGAGGCCGTACAAGATAAGGTTTTGTTTATCATCAACAACGTTGCAGCGAACAACTTGGAGACAAAGACAGCCGAGCTCAAGGAGGTTTTGGCTGAGCCTGCTTACCGATGGTTCAGCAACTACTTGGTCGTTAAGAGAGCCAGTATTGAACCCAACTACCATCAATTATACCTTCAGCTGCTCGAAAGCATCAACAGTAAAGCTTTGTTTAATCATGTGCTGAAGGAGACGTACACCAACATCAAAATCCTTCTTAATTCGGAGAAAACGGTTCAGTCATCTTCGGAAAGAACACTGTTGAAGAACCTTGGCTCTTGGGTAGGTGCAATGACATTAGCACGCAACCATCCTGTTAAGCACAAGCACATAGCGTTCAAGGTAAATAATTTGATGCTTTTATCGTGTAAACTGGCACTCATACTAATGTTACCTAACTCAATCTTTACAGCAATTGCTCTTGGAGGGATATGATACCAATCGCCTTATCGTCGTGATACCATTTGTTTGCAAAGTCCTTGAACAAGGTAGCAAAAATTCGGTTTTCAAGCCGCCAAACCCTTGGGTGATGGGTATCCTCAAGTTACTGGTAGAACTATACCAATTCGCTGATCTTAAATTGAATCTCAAATTCGAGATTGAAGTGCTGTGCAAGAGTCTAAACATAGACGTCAGTGGTAAGTAGTTTGTGACATAGCGGCATTTGTGAATGAACTTGAGCTTATGTTAATTGTCGTGTCTTTTAGATGTTTCTGCCACTTCCTTATTGAAGAACCGACCAAAGGGCTTCGGAAACAACCTCATGATTGGTGACGGTGCTGTTGTCGGTGCACAAGACAGCTTTGACGCACTCGGACGTGGATCAGCTGCAGGTGGCCTTAACCAAGGCATTAACGCTGATTCCGGATTGAACGGGAACCCTGATGATCTTTCCATTGTCCTTCCTAACCTTGCACCATATCTTACATTCAACCCTCAAGTTATACTTTACACTACTCAACCAGCCTCTAAGCGTTGGGTGCTACAAGCTGTTACTGCTGCAGTTCGAGAGGTATGAAAAATTTATACCTTGCGCTTAACACGAAACTTGTTTATTGTATTGACGATTCACACCTCTAGATCATTGGACCTGTTGTCGACAGATCCGTTCAAATTGCACTTATTTCTACAAGAGAGTTGATCACCAAAGATTTTGCTATGGAGGCAGATGAAAACAAAATGCGAAAGGCAGCTCATCTAATGGTTCAAAATCTTGCAAGCAATCTTGCCATGGTCACTTGCAAAGAGCCACTGCGTATCAGCATGACTGCAAGTCTTCGAAACATCTTTGTTGCAAATGGATTTACAGATGTAAGGATGATTGTTCTCATAGAAACTCACCTACTTTAGCCAAGATGATTAATCTTCTGTGTTCTATAGGCTATCTCCGAACAGGCCATCTTATTGACTGTTGCTGATAATTTGGATCTTGTGTGTACAGTGATTGAGAAGGCTGCTATGGAAAAGGCAGTCTCTGAAATCGACGAAGCACTCCTGGCTGCCTATGCTACTCGTGTCAAGCATAGAGAGCAACGCATTAACCAGCCATATTTCGATGTTAATGTTTTGTCAGTGTCTCAGTACCCTCTGACACTACCAGAACCGCTCCGCTTGAAACCCAATGGCTTACAGCAACCACAGATGCGTGTTTATGAAGACTTTGGTCATATCAACAGAGCCATCAACAACCAAATTGCTTCAGCTGAATCTGATAGACAGGTCCGCAACATGCGTCCCGAGGCTAACCCTGGCTATGGATATGGACACAATGTCACGGGTACTACTACTACACAAGGATCTGGATTTGATACTGCTCAAGTCAGTGCTCATCAAATATTGGAAAAATTCGCACAATATGTCACGGAACTTGATAAGCAAACAGGGCAAACCAATGTCGCCAACTTCAATGCTTTGCCACCCAACCACGATATTCGCTTGTTGGTCCGCCAAATACCCGTTTTGGCTATGTCTAGCTTTGATAAAGTGGAAGCTGCCCTCACCTTCGCTCAAAAGGTTGTTCAACTCCTTTACAAGTGTGACACTAGTCTTGCTCGAGATACATATGTTGTACTCTTGGAACGCCTTTGCGAAACTTCAATGAGTGTGGCAAAAGAGGTCACGTCTTGGCTAACACATGCTGACGACGAACGCAAGTACAATGTCCCTGTTACTACTGCTTTAATCAAGGCTGGATTGATTATTTTGCCCGAACAAGATTTGGAGCTCGCAAAGTTGATAGATAGCGGTAGGCCTACAGTGATTGATTTCACGGCACGATTGATTCGCGCGTGTGCCTTCGACGAACCTCCATGTGCAACAAGACAGGATTTCACTGCATCATTGGAAGCTCTCGGCAGATTGATCCAACGTGGTAAAGTTCCCGATAGTGTGATTCTACTTCAAGATGAAATTCGTCGTCGATCTCAAGGCCAAGCTCCCAAAGAAGCTGAAGACGAGGAGGCTGGTGGATTGCGCGAACAGTTACAGTTCTTATTTGCAGAATGGGTCCGCCTTTTCCAACACCCGTCCTCCAATGACAAGGCCTTTGTTGCGTTTGTCACACAGCTATCTCAGCGGGGTGTGTTCAATGTCGATGATATCTCATCCATGTTCTTCCGCACCTGTATCGAAACATGCATTGATCATGCCATCCAGTACAAGACCCTTACAGAACAATCTACGCCTGCAGCAGCGTACCAACCGATTGATGCTTTTGCAAAGCTTGTGGTTCTTGTATTGAAGATGCAAGTTGAAAATGGCAAGCCTGACAGCGGAAATACTGCTATCAGCCAATTTACTAGAGTGCTGTCCATCACCGTCCTTGTATTGGCTCAGCACCATGAACACCGTAGACAGCAATTCAACCAGCGACCCTTCCTGAGACTCTTTTCCAGTCTGCTTAGTGAGCTTAGTTCCAACGAACAGGCGCTACAAGCCATTTACTTCCAACTCTTGGAATCACTCGGAAACACATTCCTTGCTCTACAACCATTCTATTTCCCAGGATTTACTTTTGCATGGCTTCAACTTATCTCTCATCGACAATTTATGCCAAAGCTTTTCTTGATTGAAAACCAAAAAGGATGGCCAATCTTCCAGCGCCTGTTGATCAGCCTCTTCAAATTTTTGGTGCCATTCTTGCGTAATGTGGAACTGCAGGACACAACACGTTTGCTTTATCGTGGCACATTACGAGTACTCTTGGTGTTACTGCACGACTTCCCAGAGTTTTTGTGTGAATATCATTTCAGCTTTTGCGATGTCATACCCACTTCATGCATACAATTGCGAAACTTGATCCTCAGCGCCTTCCCCAGAAACATGCGACTTCCTGATCCCTTCACCCCCAACTTGAAGGTTGATCTATTACCAGAAATTAACCAACAACCTAAAGTTCTCTCGGATTATACCTCAACCTTGATCGCTAATAATCTCAAGCAAGATATCGATGCATATCTACAAGATAATGAGCCCAAAAACTTCTTGGCTGATCTGCCCAGAAAACTTACAACGGATACTAATGATTCTGATGAAGAGCAAGGCACTAAATATGATATTTCTGTCATTAATTCGCTAGTTTTCTATGTCGGAGTACGTGCCATAGAACTTGGCCTTCCCATGAATCAAGGTGCCCCAATTAAGATATTCCAACATTTGCTCGCCGAACTCGATTCTGAAGGTATTAACGTATTGCATGTGGAGATGTCGTCGCAATGTAAGAACTATGGGCTAATTCCTTTTTTCCCCTCCAGGACGTTATTTGTTCTTAAGCGCAATTGCAAATCAATTGAGGTTCCCGAATAGCCATACTCATTACTTTAGCTGTATCCTACTGTACCTCTTTTCTGACGGCAATCAGGAAATCATCAAAGAACAAGTGACTAGGTATGTGTGGTACATCAAACTTTATGCTATATACATTAGACATTTAACACGATTTTTACTACATTAGGGTACTTCTTGAACGCTTGATAGTTAACAGACCGCATCCGTGGGGATTGCTTATCACATTTATTGAACTGATCAAGAATCCGCGATACAACTTCTGGAACCACTCGTTCACTAGATGTGCAGCAGACATTGAGCGACTCTTTGAAAGTGTATCAAGGTCAATTAATCATATTTAGAAATATTGATATTGAAATGGCAACGAAGCATAACATGCTTGTTGTGCGACTGTATTATAGTAGGCCACCTTTTTTTCCTTCTTCCATATTTCTTTCCCTACTTCCTTCGCTTTGATTGTAAAAACGAAATATGTGACGCATCGATTTTTTTTTTATATTTCTTTCTTCTTCTATTCTGTGTTGTTCTTTATTCATTTTTTTCTTCAAAACATCCTTTTATTTCGGTTATTTGCGTTGGCCTTTGCTATTCAAAACGGCTCCAACTGTCTTCTGATTGTATACATTTGCACATTATAAAAAGGATGGAGATTTGTTGATATTCCCGAAGGGTATAAATTGTCGATAGATACATGGTAAATAGCGTTGGTATAATACAGTGTCTGGTGCGAAAGATAGTCTTCTCAGCGCCTGCGATGAAACTTGGATCGATTTTTGGAAGGCAATCGAAGAGCGACAAAATTGTTGCTAACTTGAGGACCTGATTTTTTTTTTAAAAAAAGAAAACGTTAGAAGACCTCTTTCTCCACGTGTAAGCATTTATGAACTCAAGCTAACCTGTATTGAGTCTGTTGCTTCTTCGTTGACTTGTGCGTGCCTTGGGCTTGGGTTTAACATCAGACTTTTTATCTTTTGCCTGTGAACTTTTCGATATGCCTTGTTCGCTGCCCGATGATCCTTCTAGCCCTGATGATTCAAGAGAATCTGCATTATCACTCTTGTTCCTCAAACTTCTTTTTTGAGGAAGCAATGGCGAAGATGTGCCTGTTTCAGCAGGATGACTCTCACTGTTGCTGTCAGAATCCTCATCTTCCGGTGATTGTTCGTGTGGTTTGGACGTGACCGACCGCTGGCTAATTCGAGACTTGGAAGTGTCAACGTATGGAACTTTGTAATAACGAGGGTTAGAAACTATAACAGAACACTTTGCGCTATCAAAGAGAGGACAGCTTTCATACTTTTATATCGTCGTGTTTGCCTCTTCTGTATCGGTTTCTTTTTCCAAACTTCTTGAGCCACATTGTCTTCTCCGGACTGTAATGTAGAATACTCAGGTCAATACATATCAAGCATATCCATTTCCAAGGCTTTACATACTTCATTTCCCTCTAAAAGTTGTTCTTGGTCACTCTCAGCATTGTTAGGATCTTCCAACAGTACATTTCCAATACCACCATGATCTGATAGCTGTCGGAGGAGTCGCTGCCTCCGATCGGGTGAAATCAGTAAACGCCGGCTGTTCTGTGTTGATGCTAAGCTACTGTAGAAGCCAGGCATGATATGACTCTGTATGTCTTCGGTCTTTGCGGCACTTGGGCTGACATTACTCTTGATGCCCCCTGTTGACGGCCGCGCAATTCTGAAACTCAACGGTGACAACGATTGATTTTCTGGTTGTGATGACTTTGTTGACTGACTATGTGATGCGCCAGGCTTTCCGAATTGCCTTGCAGACATTGTGCTCATATCGTTCAAGGAGTTGCTGGGAGCAAACCCCTCTAGACCAGGCCGCTTTTCTCGTCGTCGAGGTATGTGCCTCGGAGTCGACAGTCCGGCATGCGTCTCAGCAACGGCAGTTTCCTCCACCATCCCTTCCAAGAAAAATTGAATACTCTCGTCACAGCCTGGTGCCGATGTGTCTGCAACAGGGCTGGCAGCTTCGACTGCTGGTGATTCTTCTGTTAATTGCGTAAAAAGATCCAATAGTGATGGCTTTCCGTTGCTTTCGCCTTCTTGAAACACGGCTTCTAAAGATTTCAGGGCTTTTGGTGAAGGATAAGTTTGTGATGAGAGTTTAGTGGGTGTACGAAGTAATCGCTTTGCAGTTTCGTTTGGACTGACACCATGTTGTCGTCGTCGAGCGGGACTCATAGATGGGTTCGACTCCTGTGAATGATTTGCTCTGTTCTGGTTATGTTTGATGGTCGATGGAGAGTTCCCATGCACAGAAGAAACAAAAGCGTCCACCTTCGAATGTCGTCTGGTGGGAGTAGCACTGGCGTGCCGCTTAATTCGTGGCGACTCAAACTGGTATGATACTCTTCTTCCAGAGGAAGGTGTTTCCGGTGCTTCCGATTGTGATACCGTTGTTCGCTTACTGGAAAGTTCATTTTCGTTTTCTTCTGCCATGGGCAGCTTTCGTTTAGCTGCAGTACTGTGTTTGGTAGCATCCGTCTTACTAGTAGTTGCTCCAGCGGAAAGCTTTTTCTTTTCGGCTCGATAATTTTTATATTCTGCCTCTAAGGTTACCGTTGATATGGGATAAGCAAAAGGTTGTAATGCAATGGAGGCGTCCCTTGTTCTCAAAGACTTACCTATTGAAGGGTTTTCAGCAATGTCCTTTATAGTTGCTTTGCGACCATGGGATTTTAAAAAGCCTGCTTCCCATTCCTTCAGTCGACGCTTTAAAAGTCTGAGCTGCTTGTCAGATTGAGTCATGTCAGCGGGTTTTGTGCATGCACTTCACAATTCATTGCAAATACGCGACTCAGCGCGTAAAATGGCACCTCAACCGCCGTCACAAAAATTCAAAGTGATTTTTTTGTTCGTTTCCCAAAGGTATACCGCCCAAGCAGTAACCAGCTAATTATGAGTGTCCAAGGCTTTTGGGGTACGTCGAATAAACGCATACGAACATGATGGACGTAATATCTAAATGAATCCAACTTCTAGGTTTACAAGTCGAACCAGAAAATACCTACACCCAGGTTGTTGATGCTTCATTCCGAGTCACGATGGCCGCTTTGGGCGAGAGTTTGATCGGGGTAGGACGAACATGTGTAAAAGTTGTCGTAGACGACAAGGAGTTTGTTCTATGCTCACTCTCGCCAGACAAGGTATGAAATAAGCATTGTATTATGGTCAGAAATATTGCAGTATGTTATATTGACACAGCGTGGTATGTAAAAGCACGAGCAGCAAACACTGGATCATACATTTGTGGAAGGCGAAGAAGTCACTTTCATGGCCACCGGTAAAAAGTAATGGAAGCTTTAAATTGAAAATGACCTTAGATTGCGGCCAATGCTGACATAGTTACCCACTCTCTGTAATAGTGCTGTACATCTCACTGGTAACTACGTGCCTGATCAAGAGGAAGCCGATGACGAAATGGAAATACCGCCTGAGTTGGCAGCTCTTGCAGCTAGGATGAGAGCCGCAGAGCAAGATGATGATATGGGGTGAGCAGAAATTGATTTGAGGTTTGATGATTGCCGTTCATCCTATTGACTTAGCCTCTGAAAGTGACGATGAAGATTCTGAGGAAGTTGACGCAAATCCTCTCAGTAATTATACCCCTATATATATAACTATGTGAAACGAATGAGGCTGACATGATTTATCTTTTAGCAAAGCTTCTCAATCCAACTTCAGAAATGCTAGAGTCCGACGAAGAAGACGATGACTATGAGGCTGGCGATTCTGACGAAGATGAGGAAGACGACGATGAGGAAGGCGATCTCTCCGAGGTACTTGCTAATACTGTTGCTAATGCAATCCGTGGCGTACCAGGAGAGTCTGATAGCGATTCTGAGGAAGAAAACGGTTTACAAGATGACGAAGAGCTAGATGACGAAGATGATGATGAAGACGAGGAAGAAGACGAAGACGAGGAAGAAGACGAAATCGAAGATGAGGATGACGACGATGAGGATGAGGAGGAAATTGATGAAATGGAGCTGGAGAAACAAATCCTTTCAAAACATAAGCGACCTGGTAACCAACTTCCAAGTACACCAGAGGCAAAGAAACAAAAAGCAGAGGCAACCCAGCCCAAAGCTGCCGTTGGCGGCGTCAGAAGCTTGTCTAATGGAATGACCATCGAGGACTTGAAGTTAGGTCAAGGCGAAAAAGCTAAGGCGGGCAAGAGGGTAAGACATCCGATTGAAGCATGTTACATGCTGAAGAATGACTGATGAGGTTGCTTTTCATAGGTATCTATGAGATATATTGGAAAATTAGTCAACGGAAAGGTGAGAATCACCACTATAGTGTGCTGCTATCTCCAGTCATTTGCTAACCAATAACTCAAGGTCTTTGACAAGAACGTAGCAGGTGCACCATTTACCTTTGCTTTGGGACGTGGAGAAGTCATCAAGGGATGGGACATTGGCGTTGCTGGTATGCAAATTGGAGGCGAGCGTAAATTGTCCATACCCGCTCCTCTGGCTTATGGAAAGCAAGGATCACCTCCCGTCATACCACCGAATGCTACCCTCATCTTCAACGTCAAGTTACTTGCCATTAAATAGACCTCTAGAAGAACATGAATATAGCAAAGATTATAAACGGAGTGTGCATACAATACAAAGCTCATGTGGAAGGAAGGTTTAGAATTTTATTGGGACTGAAAGTGGGGATAATATGGTATGTACATGGCGAATAATTACACCTGAGCTTCTAAGATTGGGGTCAGCGACGACTTCTGCTTACACTTCAACAATAATTGTTCACCAATAATATCTCCAATTGTATCTTTGACGCTTGCTTTTGTTGCCTCATCCACATCATCCAAATCTTCCATTGCTTGTTCTTCGCCTGAATCGATCTGTGCTTGTTTATCCTCTTCAATCAATATAAGTAGTGAGTCCTATGGTGAAAGAGCAGTCAGTTTCATAGCACACCAGTGAGTTGAGCAGAGTCAGTAATATACCAACCGTCAAGGCGTCTCTGCACTTTGATGCTTCAAGCTGTCTAATGGTACCATCTGCTTGAAGAGGCTCCCGAAGTATGTTATCAGCGTACGCTTTGGTATTAGGTAGAATGACAGTTCGAATAACTTCTCGGCCGAGTTGATTCAAACCAACTATAGCACCATAATGTGTAGTTATGGGTTTTTTAACATCCAGAAAAGCATGCAAAAGCGTCTTTGTGATTCTGGGTTGCATGGTATGATATGATTTTCCATACCGCTGGCAAACGAGTGCCATCAGCCTAGCGGCAAAATCACGAACACTCCAGTGGTCGTCCTTAGGATTTTCGCATATTCGCTTGCCTACCATACAAGAGATTATTGCTGGCATCAATTGATTAAGCTGATAGAACGTAATTAATATACTGGCAACATTTTAGTTGTTGAGGTGATGGTGACTCACGTAAGGATCAACAAATAAATGTGGACTACTGAGTAGAGCTTGTATCATACAAAGCATTGATTCGCAAACTGTAAGGTTTCGAAGATTTTGCTTGACCTAAGGAGAAGAATTAGATGACACATCATTTTTGTAGAACTTGGATATACGATAAATCATTCCATCTACGCACCTTTTCCACGATGAATTGTACAAAGTACGGCAGGAGTTGATGAAGGCCAGGGTCTGAGCGTAAGCTTTCATAGGCTTGGAAACGCAAACGCTCTTCCTCGCTGACAACCGCTTCAGTGATACGCTCATAGTACAGCTGTAGCTCCTTTGACAAAACATGCTTGACAAGTGGCTTAACATCAATTTGTTCGTTTCCAGCAGCATTTGTACCATTGGCCTTTGATCGCTTGCTCAGCAAATCGGATTTCGCATCTATATCTTACGTGAGTAGAGCGTCTCATCAGTCACAAAAAAAAATTCGAGACATATAAACGTACCACTAGGTGTTGGGTTTTGTGGAATAGCGGGTTGAACACCTTCGATGGCCAGCCAGTGAGCAGTAAAAGTAACATCTAAGGGAACGCGAGGTAATGGTTTGTTGAGGATAGTGTCAAAGTCAACTTCTTCATCGCCAACGTAGTAGATATCGTTCATGTTTGCCGTCGTTTTCTTAAACCTCAGCGGATTTCCTGACGTGAAGCCGTACAAGGGCTCTACATTGCGAACGCGTAGAGCAGCATTAATATCATCTACTGTTAGTCGAGATCGCTTTGAATGGCGCATGAACTTTGTCGCTTCCTACATAGGCATAAGGGAAAACGTTAACAGACTTGTTTGGAAGAGATAAACGGGTAATGAGTGGATTCTAACTTGGATGATCTCTTGCAATCGATAATCAACATCATGGGCAAGTGCTGTACAATAGTCGTCCTTTGGGTTAGTGATGCCACAACTTTCGGCAATACTCTGTAGAACACATTAGCATTGCATGAGTTGGATGGTACCGAGAATATTTATAGAAAGAGACTCACTCTGACAGTGTCCTTTGGCCAAATGCTCATTTCGTCAAAGTAGCTCGCTAGTGTCGCGAGGCCCGAACACCTATAATTTTGGGTGCCAAATTGTAACCAAGCCACTTCACATTTCTTTTCCCAATGTCGGCTCCCAATGAATTAGTGCAAGGTGAGCACACAGTGCAGATTTGAGGAGTAAAGCATTAGCAGTTGGCTAACTGATAATAGCGTTGGCACAGCGGGAGACTTTAGCAGAAGACATTCTTACGGACAAAGAGCTGGTATGACTTGTTCCGTTTCAGCAACCCGCTGGAATCCGATAACCTATAGGGAGATCTTCCAATTTTTATCCACTCACTCTACTTTCCGATTTGTAGATAATAGATTCAGATAGAAAGCGAAACTCGAACAGAGAGGCATTGACTAGCATGCGCAAAAAGCTTGCCAATGGTAAGTGCTGCTATGGCATACTATTAAGAAAAATTGGTTCAAGCAACTGATGCATTAATATTTCGATGATAGAGCAAAAGCTCTGGGTTAATATGGGTGACATGTTTATCAAACTTCCCAAGAAAGACATACAGGTCATGATCGAAGATGGTAAGAAGCCTATAAGGCAGCAAAGTCCTTGATTGACAGTGACCACGCATATCCGCTGACCATTATCCTTGTTACAGACCAGAAAAAATTGGACGAAGAGATTGAGAAAAGACGGGATACAATGAAGAAAAAGGCGATGAAGTTGGATCAATTGGAACAACTTCAACCAAATGGCAAGCCATTAGCTGGATATGATCTTCAGGGGATGAAAGCCTCTGATTTATACCATCTCCGTAACCGCAAGATTGAAGAACGAGATTTATAAAAATCATCCTTGTACATAATTTCTAGAGTGCTCAAAAAGTCGTTCCTTTGTAAAAAAAAAGCATTCAGCACCCGTCATAAACTCTGCACCCCGTCATGTCATTTTATGGTTTTTATTCACTCAAAACAACAGTATCACATTTTACTGAAATATCTCTGTGCTGAATGATAACTTGCTACATTTGCATGAAAGAGGTGACAAGCATTTAAGCATCCCAGCTGCTAGAGGCAGCTTGGGTGTTAGAGTCATCAGCCCAGTCAGCAGTGGGAGCGTTGGCCCAGTCAGCAGCACCGGCAGTGGCAGCAGGGCCTTCAGCAGAAATGCCTTCAGCAGCCCATTCAGCCTCAGGGGCGGAAGTCCAAGCAGTGTCTTCTTGCTCAGCGGCAGCGGCAGCAGCAGCGGCTTGCTCCTTCTCAGCTTCCTCAGGGTCGCGGTAGAAGAACATATCAACCATGACGTCCCAGGGGGTGCCGTACTCGAGAGTACCGCGGAGACGGAGAACTTGGCGGGTCAAAAGCCAGTAAATCAAGCCAAGAGCGTGCTTACCCTTGTTGTTGGTAGGGATGGCAACATCAACGAACTCCAAAAGAGAGTCAGTGTCAGCAAGAGAGATGACAGGGATGTTGACATAGGAAGATTCCTTGATAGCTTGAGAATCAGTACGGGGGTCGGTGCTGATAATCAAGCGAGGCTCTCTGAAGGAGCGAGTGATGTAATTGGTGAAGGTACCAGGAGTGAAACGACCAACGATAGCTTCAGCGCCAATGTACTTTGCGAACTTCAAAGCAGCACGATGACCATAAGGACGAGCAGACACAACGACAATGTCTTGGGGCTGGGGGGAAAAGATATAAAAAATGAATGAGTACACACATATTATCCACTCGTGTACACTGGTGCTAACAGCGCAGTGTCGTTAGAAGGTATTCGTGACTTACGTTTTCAATGGCAGCAATGATACGAGCAGCGAAAACGAGCTTCTCCCAAGTCTTTCCAAGGTTGATGATATGGATACCATCATTGCGACGCTTGTAGACATAGGGGTTCATGACCGAGGTGCAGTTCTTAGCTCCAAGGTGGCATTGGGCGCTGAGAAGAAGCTGAAGATCTTCCTCAGTGGGGTTCAAAACTATATGTGATTTTACAACTCAGCATTCCATAATGTAACGTTAATGCATATTACATATCTTATAAGACGCTTACCGGCTGGGATCTTGGACATATTGTAGTAGTTTTTACGGGGCTATCGGTAGTTCTTGCGAGTTAAGGTGCACTGATTTGAAAATTTTGTCAATTGAGATTGGGCATGTGAATTTTCAAATTTCAAGCCAATGCGTCGCGATCAGTATCTTGGATGGACATAATCCATCCATCTACCTTAAGATCAATGCATATCTCACTTACGAAGTCTGGTTGAAGGCCAAGGCGAAAAAGAAAGATCCACCCTTCGCAGAGATGCAACGCTTTTTGCTTGCTCTGCCCAATTCGAGCTCCGCCACCCCCTTACTACTTCTACAGCTTGGTTGACCTCCTGAGACATTTTGACAAAAGATTTTGCGAGCTTCTCACTTCACTTCACTTCACTGCACATGATCACAGGCGTATAGTCTGCCAACTTTATATGAAAAAGTCATTTATTTTTTTAAAGGACGAACACTGGGTGTCAGCGTGAGGAGTGAGAAACAACTTAGAATCTGAGCTTGGAGAAGAACCACTTGTTCTTTCCAGTGTTGTGTCTCTCCTCAAACAACTTCTTGATCGTCTATATTGCACAAAGAATGATATTAATTATCTATACCATAGCGAAAAAACAAATTGCATTTAGCCATATACACTACCTTCTTGGCGTCCTCGCGCTGGGAAGGCTCCTTGAAGGTTTCAGAGGAGATGGTACCCTTGATCTGTTCAAGCTCGAGAGCATAACTGTGCATATCGCATCATTAGTTCATGACTCGTAACACCTTTCGCTTGTATACAAAAAGCCAACGTACCGAGTGGGCATCATGTGGTTGTAGTTAATAACCTTGATGAAAGGCTTGACCTTGGAACGCTTAGCGACCTTCTTCTTGCCCATGGAGCGAGTGACCTTGAGAGGGTAACGCTCGACACCGGCGACGACAGCGTAACCGTAGGGTCTGTCCTTGGTACCTTCGTCGTGGTCTATTGAAGTGAGAGGTGATTAGTTAGCGGTTCGTAGGGAGGCATTAGAGAGAACAGGTTGTAGGGATGGACAGCGAATGTTGATGTGACGATGAGTAGGTCAATCAGTCGAGAACTGAGTGTGTCGTTTGTGCAAGCACTGGTGTAGCGAAATTTGCCATGGCTTAAACATTTTCCGATGGCAAAAAAAGTGAATGTTGAATCGTCGAAAAATTAGAGGTCGATGGTCAATGTTTCTTCGCAATACGCTCATCCTGTTGCTGAATCCATCACCATACTGTTGATAGAGTGAAATTGATACATACTACGGACGATAACGGCCTTTTTGCCGGCGTAACGGCCCTGGAGAATGACAACGACCTATATCATGAAATATTAACGTTAGAAAATCCGTTTTCACTTTTGGAAAAAATCCATCAATCATCGAGATGATCAATCATCCATCCATTTCTGCATCCATTCATCAAGATACTGACCTTGCCTGCTTTCAAGAACTTGACCATGACTATGAAAGTGAGCGGTGAGAAAGAGGAGGATTATCGCCTTCGGTGATGGCCTGAGTATAATCCGCAAGAGGTGTCGAAGTGACGTCACAATAAAAGCTGAGGCAGTCTCGCAATTTGGAGTGCAAAATTCAATATTGCTGGATACACTTTTTGCTGCAATCTGCCAAACGAAGGCAGCCGCTATCTGATGTATTTAACATAGACTTTGGCAGCTTCTACTCCTATGTTCCAATACCCTTCAAGCTTTCCTTCCCTTGTATCATCCATAAATGAAAAAAAAATCGCAGAAACTGGCTTTAATAACTAAGTTATTCCTTTTTTTTTTAACATAGACCGTGAGATTACAACGCCATTGAACGGCTTCCTTACAATAAACCAAAATGCAAATACATGGATTTCTCATATTGTTCTTGTACAGCTAACTTATAACATTTTTACTTTTTTTCATTTTGCAGCGATAGCGAATCTAGTGCGAGGTCTTCTGGGTTCGCTTGCGAATCGGGTGTGTTGTTGAGCACCTCATCTAAGCTGACATGGCGAGAGAGTTCTGTGAGGACCTGTGAACAGAAAATGTAGGATGTGTTATTGTGAATGCTTCCTCTGTTCTAGAAGCCGGTGTGTTACTTACGGTCTCATCAACAGGAATAATGGATTTTCTCCTAAATTGTTGATATTGGCCATTGGTAGTCTTAAATTGTTGCTGTTTCTTTTGGGTCAGCATTTTTTCCCATTGACGAATTAGCTACTACTTTGCTCGCTTACCATGTCCGGGTGTATATCATCGGTATGTTCTTGGGTATTCTCAAGTTCCACATCTTCATCGTCACTTGATACATTCAGTTCTGCATCAGGGGAAGCTGGAAAGGAACATCAGTATTCGTTCTCGTGCATACCTTAAACGGATCACATCACATACCATTGGTTATATTGCCTCCAAATAAGGATTGATGCTCAGAAACAGCAAGCTGTGCATTTTGGGCAGCTTTTTCCTCGATCAGCTTCCACATATCCTCTCTTTCCTTTTGTTTTTTACGTTCCCTTTAAACAGTTGCAAGTTAGCATAGCGTCATCTGTGCTTGATACCGCCATTTACTCACAGTTGACGGTTGATCCTATATGTGTTCGTGCAATCTTCGAATAAAACTGGGTTGATGTCCATAAACAATTTGAGGGCATTATATACAAGACTCAAAATAGCTCTGTTTGAAGGTAAATCGGTGAGCTCATGGTAGATTTTGCAACTTACGCCAGCTAAAAATGAGTGGGTGTACTTACTGATTCCAATGGGATTTACTATTTCGATAAAGCGGGGGGAAGACGATTGGGAGTATGACTTCGATATTTTCTGCCATCAAACTGACAATGTATTCATTGTTCCAATAGTATAGTGCCCGCTCAGCAACCTGACACAAAATTATTAGCTCTATGTGGAGGTGGGAAATTGCTTTTTTTCCCCCAAAACCTTACCTGTATGTGCGTGCTTGACACGCATTCAGCAATTCTAGTAAACAAAGGGACCATAATGATTTGGAACTCTTGTACATCGATTACTTCTAGAATTTCCTCTATTTCCGTCAAGAACATGACTTCCTTTGACGTGTTCACTTTTGGCCAATAACGTAACAGTCCATTAACCACCTATACGCAAAATGTAAAGTTTCAGGGTTAAATGCAGGTCCATACAAAAGCTCAACTGCTCTAAAGAGCGATGATGTCTTACGTCTGGAGTCAATGCTTGATCCTTTTCCAGGAATTGTACGACGCAATAACCAAGTTGTGGGTGATATAGGGCCAATGATTTGGCTTTGTGCAAGGGTAGAAGTACTTTTGTCAAAAAAGTCTTGTGCTCCTCCTTCAGTGGCAATGCAAATCCGTTGATAATACTAATGTAAAGATATTATAAATGTCTGGATAAAAGGCACGCTCGCACACAGCATCTCTTGCCTACCTGCCAAGAATTTCAAGCAATTCCGCAATGCCGTTATGTCGCTCTGTTTCGTAAACGAATTGGAAGAAGATATTATTGATAGATCGTCTGATGAATGCACGCAAGTTCAGAAATTTGCCGTATATTCGATGCAGAGTCGTCTTTAAGAAATCCCTTTCTCGTGGATCCTCACTATCAAAAAGCTCCAAAAGCTATTTCATCAAAAGGAAGGTTAGCTCTCCATGTAAAATCAGTATGCCCCGTTTAAAAGCTTTTTTACCTGTAGGATAAACCTTTGGTCAATGTACTTTTTTGCATAATTTGTATTAAAATCCGGGGATTCAATGCATCGCAAGAAAAATTCGTACACGATTTGCAAATGTGGCCAGGCCAATTCTAGCACTGGTTCATCCTCTTCAGGATCAAACGCATCACCGATGGGGTTCACAGGTGGAGGAATTGTTCGAAACAGATTGATGGCAAACTGTGATGAATCCATTAGAACAAGCTGCTCCGACAGTGCTTCAGCAATAACACATATTCCAGACTTACCATATTGATTACTTCAGCGTAAATAGGCTCCGTTAGTACACCTCTGTTTGCATTAATGTATTCAAGGAGTTCTTGCAATGTATGTCGCTTAATTTCTTTGGCCTTCAATTCGGAGGAGGCATCATTAAAGTCGAAGGTCACAGTACACTGGCGAAGCTTTTGCAAAAATAGATCCTGACGTTGCTTGGCGGGTACATCTAATTGAGTGCGTTGATACGTTACACCGAAGGCATATGAGAATCATTGAAAGCGCAGGTCTAAAAAAGTGAACTAGGTCAACGTACCGTTGAAGGCTGGAGTCTCTTTAATCTCTTGCTTTTCATTAACATAAAAGCGGGAAGACTTTTGTCGACGAGGGCCTTTGCTGATGGGGATCTGATCTTTTGGGGCATTCTTCAAGCGAGTGAGGGCTCCGCTTCTAGGTATATCACGCTCCCCGGATTTCGGCATACTGAAGGAAACTTGATTGTGTGGCACTTGATTTGGGTGCGGGGGTTGGTGATTCTATTAATTGTTACGGTTATTTGTTTTGTTTTCAATAAGCCGTTTTCATTAGTATGAAACATTATCCCTAGAATACCATACCATTTCAGTTTTGTCCTCTGTGGCGGATACGACAATGGATGGTGTGCTTGGAGAGGTCAAAGGAACCGGCTGGGATTGTTTTACAGTTACGGTGTCTAAAGGAGGCACTTCTTGCTTTGTTGGTTCCGTTGGAAGAGACTTGTCATTTGGGCCAGTCGGTTTTCCTCTTGATAAAACACCCTTCCACCCTTTCATCTTGCCACTACTGGTAATGTAAGTCTAATGTGTGTTATTGTTCGATCTATAACCTTGAGCTTAGTAGCTCACGGATGGTAAGCAATAAAAAAAGTTGGGTTTGGGTCAAAGTAGGAGACTTCAAAGAACTTTAGTATAGCTCGAGACTTTGGTGCGCTAAATGGGGTCGAAAACGTTCAGTGGATTGTCGGTATTCGGGAAGTGATTAAAGCATTCATGAGTCGGCAAGTTCCAATAGTCGGACATCTTTGAAACTACATACCTACGAGAGATTAGACGAGGAGAGAGTCACACCGGTTAAAGAATGTTCAAAGTGTATCTTGTTTGGATTAAGGAAAGGTTAATGACTTGTTTAAGTCAAGCAACAGCAAAGGGCTGAAATGAAGATGGTTACACCACCCAATTTTGCAAATTTACTACTTCTGCTGCAGCAATGCAGGTAATACACCGCACCATAAAACCATCATTTAGAACCATAGTCAAAAACTACTATTATACGTTTGCAAATGTTCACCATATTCGATGGTTCTCAGTACATAAAGACCGTAGAGCTTGATACTCGCATCTCGGCTTACTCAGGCACGTCAGTATCGTGTGCATCAAAAGACGTGTGACTGGCGCACCAAATCATCGAAATTCGGGTCTACTGGAAGTTGCGGGCGCGTAGTTGAAATTTTACAGTACCACATGACAAGCTCATTTCCTGGAGAATCTCAAGATCATCTTATCCTCGATGAGGAGGAATATATAGAGTATTTAAGAGCTCAGCGAAGAGCTCATAGGGCTGGAGAAGGAAACCGCTTTGGCAATTTAGACGATGACGATTTTGACGATGCTGCACCACAACTACCACCTATTCCGGATATGCGCTTTGAACATCAAGTCAACCGTTCAATAGAAGCCTTGCAACAAAAAAACGCTTCTAACCTTCACATCTTTCTTTCTGTGATTGTTAAAGACCAGGTTGTTATGCCCTTTCTCAATGGTTTCTTCTGGGGTATAGGTGCACTTGCCTTACGTTGGTACCGTTACCGCCCAAAGCATGGAACTGCGCAGTCTAAAGGAAACGGATTTTGGCGTGGTGTGGGCCATAAGGTGAATACGTCTATTCGGTAAGTTACATTCTATGAGGATTTATAGACAGATCTTGGATGTAGGACTAACATTGTTATTATCAACTTGCCACTGTTCAGAAATGCATACCACTCCTTGGTCCACCTTCCTTCATTGATTGGTCAATCCGAAACCTCTGAATGATCTATAGAAATAAATGTAATATACCTTTGAAATTAAATGATAGCCTACTGGCAACAGTCGATGAATGTGCTGACGGAGTTTAAAACAACGAGGTATAAAATTGATGCGTTTGTGAACTGCGTGAATTCGTCTGGTGGAATGCTCCCCAAATTCAAGTCATGTCAGGTCCCTCGACGAGATCAGCATTCTTGAAGGTTCGCATTGTTAACATTGATCACTATTTGGCTGAACCAGGGTCAATGGACAACACACTTTCTCCATTCTCGTCTGAACCTCAAGCTCTGCTGAAAGTTCCTATTGTTCGGGTCTTTGGCTCTACACCAGCTGGCCAAAAAGTTTGCCTTCATATTCATCAGGTAATGCCGAATCAACCTATTTAGAAATATAATTGAAATAAATACTCATTCTATGGTGTATTAGGCGTTTCCCTACTTTTACGTGCCTTACCCTGAACAAGATACATCGCTAGACGCACTACAATCTTATTCATATCAGCTTGGACAAACACTAAACAAAGCCATGGCATTAAGCATGAAAAAAGACCCTAATTCACCACAGCACAATCAATACGTGGTCGCGATAGTTCCGGTTAAAGGTGTTCCATTCTATGGTTACCACGTAGGATACCAATGCTACTTAAAAATTTATTTGCTAAAGCCGTCTTACAAGTTACGGATGGTCGAACTTCTTCAGCGAGGAGGCGTTATGACAACCTTTTTTCAGCCACACGAAGCGCACATTCCCTATGAACTACAATTTCTAATGGATTACAACTTATACGGCATGAACTGGATCGAGTTGGACAATCGAACAGCCGCCCCAATCAAATTTCGCTCGCCACTACCAGAGGAAAGGAAGGCTAACATACACTTGACGCCTGGCAGTAATCCAGAGCAGACAGAAAATATATTTACTAAATACACTGTATCGCCCAATTTAGTATCTGACGAGTATGAACGTTCGAGTCATTGCGAATTGGAAGTAGACGCCATCTGCAGCAGTATCATCAACCGGCGTACGCTTCAGGAAAGAGATATTCACAAAGACTTTAAAGAGGCATTCGGTTTGCTAGCCAGTCAAGAACAGGAAATTAATTCTCAAGAAGCGAAACTTGTTCACTCGTTAGCTGCTATATGGGAAGAGGAGTCTCGCCGTCGTACATCGAAAGGGCAATCACCCCAAGTACCACCTGTCACCCAAGAGGATAATCGGAAAGAGCATGAAGGTTGGAATTCAGAGTTGGAATACAGATCTAGAATTCATGATCGCATTCAGAGTGAACAATTCTCAGAGGAAGACATACGGAACATGATGGATAAAGTCGCAGGACACGGTCAAGATCTCGATCACTTATTAACAGCTTGGGAAGCTGTCGCTGCGATAACCATGGATTGCCAATCGTTGAACGTAAGTATTTTGTCAGAATATATAGTTTAGAATGTCAAGCAATATGATTGACTTTAAGTCAATAGATTGCGGCAATCACTCCTGAGCGACCACTATCATCCAATGTAGGAATCACTCCTGGGCTGGCCCAAGGAAAAGGATACGAAAATCTCATTGATAAGAGCATTCTAGATACCATTCTCGATGATGCTGGCGATCAAGAAGTGACTGATGTGACAGAAGCGGCAAATGATGCCGCCAGAGAACAGGAGCCGGATCTATTTGAGAAGGGTGAATACGATCTCGAAGACTTTGATGATCCTGAAGCTTTGCAGTGGATGGCACTTCAGGAAGAAGGCACGTCTCAGAGAAAACATATTCAAATAGGATACGAGGAAGAAAATGAAAGGGACGTATTTGCTGAAATTAGGTAAGCGTTTTATGGATGCTTCTCTTCTGCCAGCAAGTACTGAAATGCTTATGTATCTACAGACCAAGAAAGCTGGACTTCATTTCTGAGCTATCTAAGTATTCTCAATCATCTTCACAAGGTAGCAGTGATGAATATGGAGTAAAAGGCAAAGGGTTGGTGATATTCCCTTATTGCATTGTATACTGCATGACATTGACTTTTTTTGCACAAAATTTCCTTTGTTAACAGTAGAAAGGAGCCCTCAAAATCAATTGATCAAGTAGATGGAGCTAATGACGAAGATGATGTTGGAGATGGAAAGTTGAATACTGATCCTCAACAATTGAAATGGGAATCTATTGTTCAAGGCAACAAGAATAAGTCTTCTACTGGCCAGACTGTATCAAATACAAATGCCAGTAAAGATACACATAGTGGCCGCCAAAGTTCAAATAGTAAAGCAGAGAAAATGAACGAATCAACCCGTAAAAGAAAGGATCACTCGGATGAACTGGAAACTCTTCCTACTTCACCGAAAACTCGAATCCGCCGAATTCGTAAGACCGCAACTCTTGACATTGCTCCAGCGCCTGTCAGCCCGTCAGAGCTTTATACTCCTAAAGACTTCATAGAAAGCGAGCGAAATAACAATATGCCTTTCAACATATTCGTCGCCGACCAATCCAACCCAGGATCCCCCCTACTATACTCTGAATTTACAGAAAACGAGAATGCAATACCCAAGGAATTTCATGTTGTAAATAATGGCTCTCCACCTTTGTTGTCTCACCGGGAGATGTCTGTACAGAGGCAAGAACTGCCGTCGGGACATACAAAAGACGAGAAACCGGCTACTATTGTTCCTTTACAGTCGACTTTGAAGAAGAAAGATGTCGAGGAACCAGTAGAATACCCAATGGCAACTGTTTCCGCAGTGGAAAAGAAAGCTTCAACGCAAACATCTGAGACCAGTGCTCATTCGCATCAATCCATTGTTAATTCAGAAACAAGCGAAGAAGAAAAGTACTTTACTTCCAGGCTGAACAGAATGTGGTCTCCCAAACAGTCAGAGACTGAGGCCACCGCATTTCGACACCACCCGCCGGACATAACATCCCCCACACAAAGCAAATCTCAAATCATGAAATCGACACCAAATCCATCAGAGTTATACGGCCTTGAGAATGATACCCAGCCAGGAACAGAGAATGAACCAAATCTAGTATCTACTGAAGTGACATATGGTGAACCTCCACCTACTTTAGATTCTAAACATCGCATAGATGTTGTATATCAAGAACCTTACTATAGTGATAGAAGAGATGCTCCTAGGCGACCAAAGATATATGCCGGAAAGGAATTCAAATTGAAGACCCTTGAGCCGTCTAGTTTTGAAGAGTTTTCGATAATTGGACCAAATATCATTAATTTAAATTCAAGAAACTCTGTCCGAACTGCAGAAAACTTTGACAATGTCAAGTCCTCAACAAGCAGCTGGACACCATCGACTATTCCTCCAACTTATAGAGATGCCTTGAAATGGCTAGAAAGAGAAGCTGCCCACCTTCACGAAGAAGAAGAAAAACGCAAGCATAATACCCAAGAAAGTGACCGCATTAATGCCAATTTCGATTCTTCAAATACCCCTACCAAGAAAAAGCAGGTTTATACCCAGGTTAGTCTTGATGTTTCAAATAAATCTTTTTGAATTATTTATTCTAACAGCACTATAGATTGAGCCACCTACACCGCAAAACCGCTATGGTATCAAATTTATGAATACAAAAACTGACGCAATCAAACCTATCAAAGAGCACCTCGATTTACTGAGCGTTGAGATTCATGGTAAATAGCATTATATTCTACCTTAAAGTTATGGGTGTGTGCGATACTAATCGATCTATTTTAAAAGTAAATTCTCAACAAAATAGATTACCTGATCCTCGTAAAGACCCTATTGAGATTATTTTTTGGTGTCTTCAAACTGAAGATGAAAATGTATTATCTAATGGTCGGCTTCCTGGGTATGTATAGAAGACATTGATTGAAAACCAAATATGAAGGCTAATCTCAAGGTATTTCAGCGCTCGTCTAGGGTTGATTGTTTGTCACAAAACCTCTATTGAGGAACGATTTTGTCTTCCAGGTACGAGTTAATGTAGGGGTATAGAGTAGATGTATACCTGGCTATATGGCTAATTATCTTTGCAGATATTGATGTTCAGTATGTTGATGACGAGTTACACTTACTCGAGCTCTTTGTGTCCAAAGTTCGACTTTACGACCCTGACATCCTTGCTGGATACGAGCTACACAATTCTTCGTGGGGATACATCATTGAGCGATGTGTGAATCAATATGGTAAGTTCGCTTCCTATCAATCGATCGTGCTTGTTGGTTTGCTATAGACTGACAGCGTTTTTGAAAGAAATCAACCTTATTGATGAGCTGTCCCGAATTAAACCTGGCGCTGTTCATGCTCCTCGGTCCGATGCATGGGGGTATCGAAAAGCCGCCATTTTCCGTATTGTTGGCCGCCATCTATTGAATGTTTGGAGAGTGATGCGCAGTGAAATCGACCTTACAAGTTATAGATACGAAAACATTGTATTTCATCTACTGCACAATAGGTAAGTGCCAGACTTCAGTATGATCGATTGAATGCTGAATTATGATCGTTAAAAAAAGACAAAAAAACGATAGAGTGCCTCACTACTCTAATAAAACGCTGACTGGCTGGTACACATCCAAAAATGCAACTCTCAAAGAAAAAGTATGTCGTTACTATCTTGACCGAGTTCAAAGAAATTTAGAGCTTTTGGACGTCTCGAACATGCTCAGCCGAACAACAGAATCAGCCAGAACGTTTGGAATCGATTTTTATTCTGTCATAACTCGCGGGTCTCAATTCAAAGTGGAATCAATGATGCTTAGAATCGCTAAACCGGAGAACTTTATCTTGGTTAGTCCCAGTCGCAAACAGGTATGATGCTTGAAAGAGGGATCACTTTATAAGGTTACAAGGCTAATCGAATCCTTCAGGTTGGCGAACTAAGTGCTGCAGAATGTCTCCCACTGGTGATGGAGCCCATATCTCAATTTTACAGCAGTCCAATGCTAGTTCTGGATTTCCAATCTCTTTATCCTTCGGTCATGATAGCATACAACTATTGGTAAATGTTAAGCTTTTATGACTCTGCGTTAATTCTATTGATGCTAACTACTCTCGTTAGTTACTCAACTTGTCTTGGAAAAGTCGAAAACTTCAAAAGGGAGTATATCCAGAGAAATCAACTTCGATATGGAATGGACACACTGGATCTGCCTCCAGAAGTTTTGAAATTGATGGAGGAGCATATCAATGGTAAGATGATATACCAGAATCTCTTGTTGACTTTATTGGAAGACTAACACTATTGCAAATCATGATAGTTTCTCCTACTGGGCTTATGTTCGTTAAGCCTAGTATTCGGAAAAGTTTGCTGGCGAAAATGTTGGGTGAGATACTGGATACACGTGTGATGGTCAAGAGGGCTATGGGAGAAGAAAAGAAGAACAAAGGTCTTTACCGACTTCTTGATGCTCGACAACTTGGACTCAAATTTTTAGCCAATGTCACATACGGATACACTTCTGCGACTTTTTCAGGGAGGATGCCAGCGGTGGAAATTGCAGATAGCATTGTTCAAACTGGCCGTGAAACACTGGAGCGGGCAATCGATTTGATCAATAATACCAAAAAATGGGGAGCACGCGTTGTGTATGGGGACACCGATAGTGTTTTCGTTTATCTTCCTGGTCGATCGCGCGACGAAGCTTTCACAATTGGCGACGATATTGCTGACACTATCACAAAAATGAATCCAGTTCCGGTTAAGTTGAAGTTTGAAAAAGTAAGCCTATCCGGTATATCCCAAAAACAATTGAGCACAAACTAACAGGGCGCTCCCAAATGCAAAGGTATATCATCCATGTGTATTGGTGACCAAAAAACGATATGTCGGATTCAAGTATGAAACCAGGGATTGGAAAAAGCCAGAGTTTGAGGCCAAGGGAATTGAAACTGTACGTCGTGATGGCATTCCAGCTACACAAAAGATGTTGGAACAAAGTCTTCGGTATGTTCTCTCCTCAAGCCAATGTTTGCAGCGCACAATACAAGTGTATTTACTTTTGCTTGTATCAGTATCTTATTCAAGTCACAAGATATGTCAGAGGTCAAAGCATATTTGCAAGATCAATGGATGAGTATACTTTCAGGACGAGTGTCAGAGCAGGATTTTATTCTCGCACAGGAAGTTCGACTGGGTGAATATAGGTAAGAAAAAGCATTTTTCATAGTGTGTGAAGATGTTGTGCTAATCACACATTCACGCTGACAGGGAAGGCTATGAATCGGTAGGTGCACGAGTGGCCATGGCAAACATGAAGTTGGATCCAAGAGCAGAACCGCAATATGGTGATCGCGTACCGTATGTGATCGTTGCACGCGGACCAAATGTTAAACTTCGCGATAAGCCCATGTCTCCCCTAGCTTATATGGCGGATAGGTATGGCATGCTGAATAGCGCTAATGAAACATTCTGCCATAAAATAACCCCTTTCTCACCTATGCTGCTTCCAGTTCACTCCGGCTGGATGCTGAGTACTACATCACAAAGCAAATTATCCCGGCCCTTGAGCGTATATTCAATTTGTGCGGTGTCGGTAAGTATATCTTTTTGTAGGAAGGCTCGAGCTATATTTATTTCCAGCAATTAAGTTATTCGATATTTCAAGATATTGCAAGTTGGTACAAGCAAATGCCTAGACGAAAGCAAGCCCTTGCTTATTCATTCTCACAATTGGAGGAGTATAACGGAAACTCAAAGACACTCGAGCAATACTACTCCAGCCGACACTGCGTTGTTTGTCGAAAAATATCAGATAACGGTAAGATAGCCTTCAATAGCTGGTTCAGGTACATGCACTGGGAGCTCACAATAGTACGTTTGATCATAGAGCTATGTAAAGATTGCCTCATGAACGGAGCAGAAACATTGTTCACAATGAAAATGCGGTTAAATGATGTACAAACACGATTTGGGAGCATTCAAGAAGTTTGTCAGTCATGTTCTGGTGTTTTGAGTTCACTCTCTGCCTCTGTCGCTGGTGGACCTGAATCTTCCTTTGGATCAAGCACAGGCTACGCTGATCACCCTTGTGACTCGATCGACTGTCCGGTTTTCTTTCAACGACAAAAGTTGAAAAGAGATGTTCGAGTTCTCTCAACTTACGATACAATTATAGATAGATGGTTCTAAACCAGTATATCATTGTACAGAACAGTTTCCGCATCATTGTAGTAAAACGCCTCCTAACAACATGCTGCATAACAATAATAGGTCTTCGAGTTTGTTGTTCTATTGCATGTTTTATTAATCAGCTTTGCGCCCTACACTATCATTTCAGTCGATGACTAGTAATGGCTGAACCATCCTGCGCCAAGTAATTTTGACGAACAACACTTGATAATAAAAATCATGTCATTGCGTAATCTTCTGTTGACAGTGTAGAACAATTTTGGTTTTTAATTATTCGGCCTTGGGAGGGACGATGAATTTCTATTAAAAAGAAAGGTGATTAGTTCTCTGTTGTGAAGCAACTGGTTTGCCAGACAAGCATCATGTCCACAGTCGGTCTGCGGCTCATTTCGCAACATCAACGCGTATTTGGCCATAGTGCAGATTTCGTTCTGTCGACGTTGACTGCAAACATAGCGAGATATTCAGATATCGACATACCTGTTCACCAGCCTTGCCGTTTTCCCACTTAGCAACCTTGAGGCCGTTGGCATCGCGGCGTTGAGCGGCAGTGCGAACATCATCCTTAAGGCTGTTGCGGACAGCGCGAGCGCAGATCTGAGCGTACTTGAGGTAACTATGCAATGCAAAGCAGAGGATGCGTTGGTTAGCCTTTGCATGTTAAACAAAAGAGAAAAAAGTTCGAGGTGGTTTGCATGTCAAATGTGCGGTTGAAGGTCGAGAAATCAACAGCCAATGGCTTAGATGCTGAGGGAATTCTACAGCTATTCGGTCGATGTAATCTATTCCAGACAACGCATTCAGGATATGAATGTATTTGATACGTACGAGATACCAGCGGATTTCCAAGGAGAGGCCATGACTATCACAGGTTATGGAGTATTCACAAAAAAAATTGAGAGACGACCAGTGTTATGGGCAAGGGGCACCTGGATATTTCGTGACATCATCAAACGTCACAGTAATTGCATATTAATTTGTTTTACTCATAAAATATTAAAAGTACATTTTCCTTTCAAGGTAAGCCATAGCAGCCTTCAAAGTTTTGTTTTTTCTGATCGGCCAGTGCAGTTTTTCATGCTTTGGAGGACGGAATAGCTATGAAAAAAATGGGAGTGATGAATCTATTATTTTTTGCTAACCATACAATCATAACTGGGATGATTGAATTCAATGGATCCACCATTCTTAAGAAGATATCCCTACAAAAAGTAACCAGTAACTGCCTCGCAAAAGTTGAATGTGACTGACTTTTTTTTTGCGAACTTCGAAAAAAAAAAAAAGTGATAGCTTGACCCATATTTTTTGGTTCAAACCGTTATGGACGATAGATTTCAGGACGCCGAAGAGAGCGATCAGCAAGTGATGGCCGTGAATGGCACTACTACCCACGATGAAGAAGATTATGGAAGTGACGACTATGATGACTACGAAGACTTTTTGGACGACGATTTGAATGACACCGAGATCTGGACAGAAGCAACTGGTGGTAAGCTTTGTTAATATTCTCGGCTTGTACCAGGCAATTGCGAAGTATTTCTCACATCGTTTTATAGATTTTACCAAACAATATAACAGAATGCGACAGCAAGCAGCTGCGCCTACAAATGCCAATGTGACAAAGCCAGCTGCTAATACTCAAGGACTTCAAAAGACGAAAACGAACGTTACTAAGCCTGCTGCAGCTTCAGAAAAAACCAACAAAGAAATGCTGGATAGTCAAATAGAAGCTCTCAGCAAATTTGCTAGTAGAATTCACTTGGATGACTACAATGTTGGTAAAGTGTCATCTTCAGTTGCCGCTGATATGAAGATGTCAAGTAGAAAAGCGCAGGGCGACAAGTAAGATATCATTTACTTCCTATACTGGGGAAAGCTTTCATTCTAACTGTGAATTTCTAGAGTTGTAAATAAGGATAAGTCAGACAGAGCAACCACCGAGCAAGTACTGGATCCTCGAACTCGAATCATCTTGTTCAAAATGTTGAACAGAGGAGTCATTTTCGAAGTCAATGGTTGCATTAGTACAGGAAAAGAGGCCAATGTGTACCATGCCACTACAGAAGATGGTCAACACAGAGCGGTGAAGATCTACAAAACATCTATCTTGACATTCAAAGATCGTGATCGCTATGTTACGGGAGAGTTCCGATTCCGACATGGATATCAAAAGTCCAATCCTAGAAAGATGGTGAAGGTCTGGGCAGAGAAAGAAATGAGAAACTTGAAACGTATTCATCAGGCTGGTATTCCTTCTCCGGAGCCATTGCTGCTACGAATGCATGTCCTCGTCATGGGCTTCCTTGGAGACAAGAACGGCTGGGCTTACCCAAGGCTAAAAGATGCTCAGATCGAAAGTTCTCGATACCCTGCCTTATACGACCAGCTCATTAAGAATGTCAGAATTATGTACCAAGTCTGCCGACTTGTCCATGCCGATTTGAGTGAATATAATATATTGTAAGTTACAGGTTGGCGATTGAATAAGTTTGCTCATGCTTTTGTTTATTAACTTGTTCGTGCTATACAAGGTACCACTCAAAGACACTATATATCATCGACGTATCTCAATCTGTTGAGCATGACCATCCTCATGCATTTGAATTCCTTCGCAAAGATTTGTCTAATGTCACAGACTACTTCAAACGAAAAGGTGTTGACGTGCTTTCCTTCAAGCAATTGTTCGATTTTGTTATCAACCCAAGTTTCGGTAGTACGGAGGAAGAAGCGGATCAAGCTTTAGAAAAGGTACATGTGGAGAAAATTAAGATTCACTAATCCATAGCTTATGATAGGAAGGTGTAATAACAAGCTTCGTCTTCATAGCTCAGAAACGAATCTACTCAAATGGATGAAAAGGATAAGATGGATGAAGAAGTGTTCAAGCAAGCATACATTCCTAGAAACTTGGAAGAAGTCTACGATGTTGACAGAGATGCCGACGTTGTTGCAAGAGGAGACGGAAAAGACGTAAGGATTTACCAGCTTATGGACAATGGGTGTCTCACATTTTTGGCTAATGTTTATATCCAACGTAGTTGATCTATTCCAGCCTTTTGAATGTATCAGCACCAACAAGTGATAGTAAAGCCACCGGTTCCAAGTCAGAGGAATTGAAAGGATCTAAGAATGATGTTATCTCGGGGGTTTTACAAGACTTAGCTTCCACACCCAAGAAGGTGTCGACGCCGGTTTCTGATGATGAAGAAAGCGACGATTCAGAGGATGAAGATGAAGAAAGTGAAAACGATGAGGAATATGACAGCCAGGCAGAGAGTGAAGATGATAGCGATTTCGAAGAAAGAACACCAAGAGGTAAACGAAACGAAGACAAGGATGCGAAGAAGGAACGTAAGAAGCAAGCTAGGGAAGAAGCAAGAGAAAAGCGAAAGCACAAGCTTCCAAAAGCAGAGAAGAAACGAAAAATAAAGAACAGCAGTAGCAAGAAGAAGAAATAAGCTCCAAAGCTGCTCACTACTAGATTCACATAAAGACCATCGACCATTTTTCTTTTTTAAAAAATTACATTCTTTAATTATGTTTCAAATACGATGCTGTAAATATCATGTTTGGTGCTAAATCGCTAGATACAATGGCTTCATAAACCTCCTCCTACACAATACGTTATTCTTCAATACCATGCTCAAACAGAAGTCCCTTCAATGCATCAGGATCATGGTTTTCTATCAATGAAGGGTCGTTTCGATGCTTAAGGTACCACTGCTCAAACCCTCCTTGGAGGACCGATACCTGGAAATAAGCGTTGGTCAGTAAACCTGTATAATTATGATACCGATCGCGCATGCAAGTTACAAACCTGTTGATCAGACTTGATTCCTTGTAAATGTCTTGATTCCTTATATATGCGGGCGGCCTTTGGTCCTGTACATACGTTGTAGTGGTATTGTTAGTTACGTGATCAGTTTCGTTGGTCGTATTCCAGTATGCATATCGATTACGAACCTCGGGCTTGTGACAGTGCACAGTGAAAATAGACCTGGGGGACATCTTTATAGTCTTCAATAAGCTTTTGGACATCTTCTAGGAAGTATCGGGATGGAACGTTAACAGCTCCAGGAATATTGCCACCCTAAGATTGCACAAGCATAATTGTTTAGAAAAGTAAAGTGAGTTCTAACCAATGTATGGAATTTGTAGTACCGCAAAGTCATGATCTCGCACGTCGATAATGACATAATCTTTCTTTGGAACTTTTGTCTTGTTTTTCAGAAGTTGTATGATTTCTGTGTCGTGAACAAGTGGGGCGGTAAACGAGGACATGGTAAACGGCTCCTGTTAGATGGTTTCTCTCTTGACTTGGTAGGAAATGAACCGTGACGGCCTTTTACATAAAACTCAAAGCTGCCAAAAATGAGCCGCTTGGCGATCAAACACTTTCCTTCGAAACAATGTATAACGGCATTGGATTGTCTACACCTCGTGGTTCAGGTAATGATTTAACATGATTCAACGATCACTTTAACTGTACCTTGGAATTAACTTTGTCGATAACAGGAACCAACGGTTATGTTGTTCGAAATTTATCCTCTCTGCGCCCTCAAAATACAAAGCCTAGAGAACAGTTTGGATCCTATGGTGATGCACAAAGATCAAGTCCAGCTATTAGGCAGCCTAACCAAGAGATTCTTCTTCATGATCGCAAGCGACAAATTGAAGTAGAATGTTTAAAGTTGAAAATGACTCTTGAAGATGATGGGTATGAATATTTTCGAAACTTGTTATTAATGATCGTTACAAGTTCTTATACAAAATGTCTTTTCTTAGCATCCCTGAAGACGAAATTGAAGCCAAAGTACAACAGTTGAGAGAATCCTTGCTTTCAAAGCTGGAATCTGTGAAAGCCAAAGACGCAAAAAGGTAAGATAGCAATTTTTACTCACCTTGAAGGATGCTGCTTATAACTAACGTTCTTCACAGTTTACGCACTCACGAGACACATCAGCTCTCAGAGGCTAAGCAGTTTGAAAACAAAAAGATGATGCAAGCTTTGAGAATTCAGGAAACTGATTATGTTGAAGGTGCGGCATTTGATCAAGAGCTTCAAAAGAAGCTGAAGCAGGAACGCATCGCCAAAAGAGAGGCTGAATGGGCAGAACGACAAGCACAGCGTGAAAAGGGCCGAAGAAAACCCAGTCCTCGACGATCCAGAAATACTAAGAGAGACAGAAGCCCATCAGAGCCTCGCCGATCAAGGAGTCCTGATCCAAAGCATCGCAGAATCTCAGAAAGGCGTCACCCGTCAGCGAGTCCTGTCAAGGAAGACGAAAAAGTACCTGAGAGAGGCCGTCCTCTTCGTCGATCCAGAAGCTCTAGCAGAAGCTACAGTAGAAGTCGGAGTGATAGTCGCAGCGCCAGCCCTAGCAGAAGCCGCAGTGACAGCCGTGGCAGAAGCTATCGACGCAGAAGCCGCAGCCGAAGTTATAGCAGCCGTGATAGAAGCGATAGCAGAAGCCGCAGTAGAAGTTACAGCAGAAGCGACAGAAGCTACAGCTCCGATAGCAGAGACAGCAGAGATCGATCGCCTCCTCGTCGACGTTAATTGTAGTTAGTTTGAGCATAATCCATTGGTATAACATACAGAGAACATGTACTCTCAACTTTGGATACAATATATATCTAAAAATTAAAAAAGACAACGGTTGGTACAAACTACTGCAAAGCATAGGAAAGATTCTGTTGTGGACAGTCCAGTCGATAAAAAGCATTTATGTATCAAATTATGTGAAGACTAGTACACGGTTTAGCCTATGCTTGATTGATTGTATTATGCAAGCGGCAGAATTGCTTCCAAGGTTGGCCATATTACAGGTAACTACTTTCTATAAATAACCATTTCTGTCTGTGTACATTTCCTGGAAAATATGGCTTCTATGCTTATCGATTTCGTTGTTCCCCGTGTTTGTTGGAGTTTCCGGTTGTTCCGGGGTAGAGTTTGTTGATGGAGGTTTGTCGTAATTGCCTTCGGCCGGTTTCGGCAAAGGAGGGATGTCTTCCACAGAACTATTCGTGAGAGGATGCCTTAACGGAGAATCACCACGGCGAATGGAGTTGACACTGGTGGCGCTATGATATGGGTTCATGTGCTTGTCGTTGATAGAGAAACTTTGCAAGGATTCCGACATGCTTGGCTGGCTTGCCCACTTAGGTCGCTCTGGTTGAATGGATGATGGTGTTTCATTGCTGGACGATATGATTTTTGTTTGGACAAGCGTGATGTACTGTATAACAGTACGCATGGTCCAACATGTCGCCGTAAATATGGCCATCACTCGAACAGCAAGCCAAAAAATTTGATAGCTTTTACCAGCAGCGCTGACCGCGCTGGATAATGGCCTCTCCAAGACAAACAGTATGACCACCAGCGCTATCCATATTAAAGTCATCGCTAATCCGATATTTCGATCCATAGAGGACACCTTCAGGTTAGAGCTACGAGTTAGACAAACTAAAACCATGCTGGCTAGTATAGAAAAACCGCTGATAAGAAAAGATAGAAGTGTAGCTATGGATGGTTGGTCTGTTGAGAGTTCGCCGGTGTAATACAGCCTATGAGAGGAGACGAATTCTAAGCTTTGGAGCGCAAGTACAGCCACCGCGCCTAAGAACTGTAAGAATAGTAGAAGGTGTAATAGTAGAACTGCCGGTGGCATTTTCGATATCTTAGTTCCAAAGTCCAAGTGTTTTTAAATAGTCTTTATGTCCTGTACCAAACATTATTCGATATTACTTTTATACCTGTTCCAAAAAAATAAAAAATAAAAAATAGAGTGTCACTTTGCTGATCATCGTCTTCTTCAGCCTCAGGAGTGCTCATCAAACTACGTTCTTATTGGTTGCCTGGAACAGGAGGTATAAGCTTAACAGACTTTGGGCATGCCATCAACAGGTGCCACGGATAAAAAAAGACCATCGTAAAAATTTGAGGAGGTTCATACTATTTTCGTGTTATAAGCCATGAAAAGAACATACTCCATATTATGAGTTTATGGCACTGCTTAAAATGATAAATAGTAAGATTTGGAGTTTTGAGATGGACAATAACGTGGTGCTGGTGTCGTAATTGGTATTTTGCCGTCATCATCATCAGCTCCATCAAACTAGTTTTTTTGTTTTTGTTTTGTTTTGTTTTGCTATTGTCTTTACCCTTCTTTGACATATATACTCAAATGGAGTTTTTATTCTTTCCAGAATATACTGAGTACTTTTTAACTAAAACGATTAGGACTATATTACATTCAATAGGCACATCTATATAAACAAACTGAGCATAGAAAGGAAGAAACGGAAACAATGATGGGGCGATCGAACTACCAGCGAACGACAGATTACGTACGCACCACGCTTAAAGCTTGACTTGTAAGCGTTCGACAGGGAAGGTTCGTGCAAGCCATGCATGGACAGGTCCCAAAATGACCAGGCGCTCAAAGGCAAGACCAGCGACGACGTTACCCGCACACAGACCCCAGAGCTTCCATCGGAAATCAACAGGTAAAACGTTATGGCCAAGAGGGGTGTTGTAAAGTTCAACGTTGGAGGTAACGCCATAGTAACCCATTTCATGAAGCACAGTAGGGGAACCACAGTTGAAGCGCATCATGCATCCAAAGTTGTTAGGGTCAGCCAATAGCCAGTATGAGACGATGGCAAGGTAGGCAGCCCAAAGGAAGACCAGAATGTAGTTGCGCCACCAGCTTTGACGGAACTTGTAACCGAAGTTTTGAACAGCAGCGTTGTTGATAAATTGGAAGAGACAGACGAGAGCCAGAACTTCAGCTTCGAAATTATCAGCCAACAGCCACCACTTTGAGACATCAACGGCAGAAGAGTCAAACATATTACAAACAAACCACGGTTGCTGGAAAAGCATACCAAAAGCTCCAATAAGGAAAATCCAGTTGATCAGGACAAGTCCAATGGTGGAAATCAAAATCTGGGGGCCAAGAATACGAGCAGTAGGGCGTTGAGGCTCAAGACGAGGGTTAGCCTGGGACTGGGAAACAGCCCAGGTCAACAAGACGGTGATACAAGCATCGACAGCAATCCAAACAGCCTGGGACATGGAGAGAGAGAAATAGAAAGTAAAGATCTTCAACATCATCATGACTTGACCGTATACTGTGGGCATCAAATTAGCAAACCAAATCGCGATGGTAAAGTAGATACAAATTAATTGAAAGTCAATACTCACGAATAAGGTATTTATATCCGGTAACCGATGTAGCCAATGCTGCACGTCCTTGGCGAATAAGTTCAACACAGGAGCGGACAGAACGAACACTGGTGGAGAAGGGAGATACGATGGAGGCTTCGGCCTCAGACATAGCCAAACCGACATGGGCAGCGCGAAGAGCACCACAATCATTGCCACCATCACCAGTCATAGCAGTGATACCACGCTCTTGATGAAGTTGAATGCATTGAACCTTGCCATTGGGGGTCATACGGGCGAATACACGGATATCCAAAAGATACTTGCGAATCAGATCGTGATCAACCATCCAGTGGAAAGCCTTACCAGTAACAGCTAATTCAACGGGCGTATGGTCACGGTTGAGGAGATAATCATCAGGGTTGACATCGTTGAAAACTTCAGGTTCGTCAACGTCGGTCCAGACAAGACGATTGGTTTCCTTGTCCAAATCAGCCAGCAAGACCTTTGCATTAGGATCAGCCATACCACATTGACGAGCAACATAGACACCAGTAAGGGCGGTATCACCAGTAATCATGACGGTACGAGTGGCACCACGCTTGAGTTCAGCAATAGCTTCAGCAGTATCTTCTTTCAATTGATTCTTGAACACGATGAGACCACAAAAGTCGATGTTCTCTTCCATTTGATCTCGAGTCCACTGATTGAAACTTTCCAAACCACCAATTTGATCCAAATCAATTTCGCGATGAGCGAGAGCAAGAACATAACAACCTTGACGAGCCAATCCAGCAGTGACCTTATCATAATCCGAAGGAATGGATGCGGGGATGGCTAAATCCTTAATCTTTTCATAGGCACCCTTGACGAAGATATGAACTTTGTTGGTTAAGGTATCCAATACAGCGACCGACATCGACATGCGAGCGTGAACGAATTCGAAACGCTTGATCACATGAACAGGGTGAGCTTGTTCTCCAGGGGTATCGGCCGGTGGAGTCAAGGTATCAACGTATTTAGGATCAGAGGATTCCTCAAGAGTCCACTTGCTAGCTCTGAACATTTCGATATCGACAGGGTTACCAATGAATGTGCCATTCAGCGTAGTAACGGCATGGCAAGAAGCAGTTCCGATTTGCATCACACGAGGGATATCCTTGATAGCAGTAATATGCTCACCGAATGTAGGATTGACTTCTGCGGCACGGTGGGAAGCAATATTATTGACATCTTCGATAGGTTGGACACCAAAGAATTCGAGACCTTCTCTTGTAAGAGTACCAGTTTTATCGAAACAGAAAAGTTGAACTTTGCCAGCCATTAAGATTCTAGGCAAATCGACACAGAAGATCTTTTGTTTGCGAAGGCGGCCGGCAGCAACGGATTGACCTACGACCAAGGCAGCAGGGAGAAGAGGAGAGACCAATTGACAGATACAGAACATAGCATAGAACCATGCAGAGGTACCAGCAACGTAAAGCCAGATAGCAAGACCACAGCAAATGGCACCACAGCAGAGAAGGATCAAAATAACAATCTTGATCTGCTCATCAAAGATGAAGCTGACCTTGTTGGGGAAAAGGATCTTCTTGACGAGTTCACCCTTGTCTGTGGCAGTTCCAGTCTGAGTGACTACGGCAGAAACAGGTTCATCTTGAACACGGAGAGCTTGAGACATAATGGTTCCAGAAAACAACGTGGAAATCTTTCCAGCTCCCAAACGATCGTAGGCAACGTCTTCATCACGAATGGGGAATTTACGGATTGGCAAGGGTTCACCAGTAAGAGAACTTTCATCAGCGACAATGTTACCGCTGAGGATGATAGCATCACAAGGGGAAGTTTTTCCTTCGGCTACTTCAAAGACGTCACCTGGTACCAGATCAGCAGTAGAGTAGGAACCCCATTTACCGTCACGAAGAATATTGACGTTATCGGTAAATTCAGCCATCTTCTTCAAACGATGTTCAGAGCGGAGACGGATGACAACCTTCAGAAAGGCGGATAGAAGAATGACACCGGTGTCTACCAAACCAATCTGCCAGTAGGCAAAGTAGTAGAACAGCCAAAGGACAGTGAATTGGTAAATGTAGAAGAAGGAGGTGAATTCGCGAACGACAGCCATGAAGAAGTTGGGAACGTAGACAGCGATGAAATTGGGACCAATGAGTTCCTTACGGTTACTGGCTTCCTCAGTGGTAAGACCACCGGCCAGAGCTCTCAATTCCCTGTTGGTCTCTCCAAGCTCAAAGTCATGGGGAGTAAAGAGCTGGGTTTCGGGGTTGAAGACAAAGCGAGTACATTGATACTCAAAGTATTTTGTACCAGCGTTTGTGTATTGCAATGGAGCGGTGTTAACAACAACATCGAGACCAAACATTTTCTTTGCTTTCGCTTCCATGGCTCTGACGGTATCCATAAGAACGCTCGAGTCTTCAAGCAAGACGACAGCTGATAGAATGGGAAGGTTAAATTCAGCGCTGGTTTTGCGGGTGGATCCGTTTCGATCTACAACTTACATGGTTCATTCTTTTCAACTTGTACATATTGTCCTTGATTGTAGGTGCATTGAATTCGGTAGAAGTTTGGAATGCGGGATCGGAAAATGACCAGGGTAGCGAACCAGAAGAAGAGGACATACCACATGCCCATGAAAGTGGACGATTGCACGAGCGCGTCGCCATTAAAAAGTTGATAAGCGGGAATCCAACCACGGGGATAGTAATCGTAGACCATAGTAATCATCATGCCGACAAGTCCCAAGGTTTGTAATCCATAGACAACAAACATGACAACACCGATAGGATCGCGCTTGTAAGCTTTGATGACCATCTTGTCTTGAGGCTCAGTGGATGAGATATAACTGGCAGTATCATCTTCTTGCTCTTCCTTCTCACTGGGGTTGGAACCGGGTAGCTTTTCATCACGATGATCAGAGTACTTCTCAACTCTAAAGTCTTCGACTCGGCCGAAACTAGCCTTGATAGCCTAACATTTGTCCAAATAAAAATTAAATTATTAGTTTTGTGAAACCAGTAGCAGGGTTGAAATCCCGTTTGACTTAATTTGGCATGCACATAATTTGCTGCCAGACCAAAAAGAACAAAAAAAAGGAATGGAATAATCCAGGATTGAAGGCATATATCGACAAGATAGCGTCATGAACACTTGTCACCAAAATGACTTGAACATACCTTTTCGCGAGCAAGCTTGTACATATACCATAAACCATTCAAAGCCAACAAGGAGGCATAGAAAACCCACAAGGCCAAAAAGAAAGGAGAAGTAAAATCAGGTGGACCATCTGCTACGTATTCTGCAGGACATGTGTTCCACATTGCACCCTGGGCGTCTGGTGCCCAATCTCCAACCGAGATACCAGCATCGGATTGACAGGCTGCTAGACTCTGCGCAGTCTTGTTATTTGCGTCAAATTGAGGGATGGTGACAGTTTGGTCCATGGCACAAGGATACATGTCACCCTGAATATCTGGCGCACCAAAGCAAGCGCAATATGAACGTAAATCGCTTGGGCAGCCACCAGAATGGCATTGACCGTCTACACAATAAGTTTCACCAGAAGCACAAGGAGAAGGCTGCCATTTTTGAGGGCATTGCTGGATATTTCGTACACAAATAACTGGGCAGGGATAAGCATTGTAGGTAGGCAATGGGCAAGCATTACCGTCAAGATCGTTTCCATTGACTATTTGAAACAGGATGGTCAGTTTCATATGTCATACACGCATTGTAGAGCCATGAGGTGGCGGCTTTTACCTGTGTTCCATTTGGGAGTAGCATGGACATTGGCAGTGAGGAGGCCAAGTACCACTACCAAGAGCATCAGGAAAGATTGTCGGGTTGGTCTATGAAACCAACTCATGATGGAAAGGAAGATATGAGGTTTTAAAAAATTTGATCTATGTATTTTATATGATCGGTTGTTAGATTCACGGTCAACTCGCTGGGTTAGGGCCTGGAGATTCAGCAGAAACCATCCTTGTTCAAACTCCTACTATTCCCCGTTCGGTGTCTCAACCCATTCTGTAACCACCTACGCCTACGTAAGGTCAATGCTTGGTTACCAAGTAAAAAATGCCCTTTAGTGTATTGTTCAGATTCATGTCATAAAAATCAGCCAACAGCTGTCAACCGGCTGAATCATTTACGTTACCATGTTGTCGACCTTACCATCTCTTCGTACTTCCCCACAGAATGAAGTTGTGCAAAGCAGTTCCTGGACTTCCGATTTGACGGAACGCTTGCACTAAACCATTTTGTTGTTCTTTCAGCGTCTGAGCTTCTATGCTTAAGGTTCCCGCTTCAAGCCAATAATGGACATGATCAAGATACGTCAGACCCCAGGGTAACGTGCAGCCAACCAATGGAAAATGGAAACTTCTTATTACCCATGTTTTATATTAGATCTCAGACTGTCCAAGTACTTTCGATCACAACACGATATCTTGCCATGCATTTTCCACCATTGAAAACTCAATCATTCATATCCTATGTTTGTTCTATCTAGGGAGAGTTGTGGGAGGAAAGTATGCTAGATAGCTGCGATTCTAATCAATCACCAGTATTTGAAAATAATTAAAGGTAATACTCGCGAAAGTATTGCAAGTACATCTCCGAACCAACGGGAGTACTCAGCCGGGATAAGATGCTGCTTCGTGAAATTCTCAGGCTACACATGGTAAAGTGTGGTATAGGTATGGACATTAGCTAGGCGGGGGTTTTGTCTGCAATATCGGCTTTGGTGACAGGACGTGTTGCACCACAAATTTCGGAAGTGAAGGAGTAGGTGTGTTAGCGTCTTTTAATGGCCAATCATCAAGTGGTTCATACCTGCCACTGTTTTTTGCACTCTCCATATCAGTCAATTTAGTGTTTAGCTTCCCTGTTTAACTTTTTATATCATATTGTCATTTGATATACTGCATAACTTTTGTTTTTACAGAATATGGTCAAGTGAACATGATGCCACACAAAGAAGTACTGGTATGCTATAGCTCCGCTTTACAGTACTCTAAGCAAATGGTCCGACTAAGCAAAGTAACCGCCTGGTTATGAGAGCCATTCTGGTCGGGCTTCCATTCATATTGAAAGTGAGCCCAAGACAATGTTTTGTTCTATATGAGCCCGGTTCACCTGGCTTTGAAACAACTCTGCAATTATTTGGACGAGCGAGATTGGTTGTTGTGTCATGGGCATATACCTTATTTTGAGCTCCATGTCTAATTTCTAAACATTGTGTATTCATGCAATATGCCAGGATGGTACTGTTCAAGCAATAACATGACCTGGAATATTACATCTGATTCACAAATAATTCTGATCAGAGAAAGCCGATTGTAATGATAACCTATTATTTCCATAACTTGAATGGTAGTACATGATCTTGAGTATGACCAAGCGCATCATTAAGGACTTTGCTTATGTCAAATATAGTACTCGTATTTCATGAGATTTCTTCGGCTTCGAGAAAAAGAACAAACCGGTCTGTATGGCCGCGTTTATACGAAAAATGAAAAAATCGGGAAAACCGGCTAACCCACCGACAAGCGCTGTTCCCATGTTTATGGGCAAGGGGTTTAATATCAGCGTTCATATTTAATGGCTTGCGCGTGTCCCGCTTTCATAATATTTGCACGGTTCGTATTAGCTCTCTTTTCAAATGGTGCTGGAAATGGATCTGATACCGATGTTCTTCTACTCCTAGCATCGTAAAGTGACAGGTTGCACTGTCTTGCTTCCATACCATAACTCGGTTCGTTTTAGCTATCCATAAAAGTTTTCACGAGATCGCTAGGTAGTGACTCGCATGACAGCTTGCGCTGGCAATACTGCCTTTGGATGACTTTCATTGTCCTCAGTAGCTGCCCGCTTCAATTTTATAACTTGATGCTTAACCCGTACCATACACGACAAGGTTACCGTAAGCAATACAGACATTATCAACTGATTCAAATTTGAAGAAAAAAAAAACGACTTTTTAATGGTTATAGTCTTTTTCAAATGAGCGAACGCAACTCGGTAGAGATTCGCTGTACTCTACTGGCCAAATCAAACAATGAAACAAATTTTACATAGTGAGTTCCTGCAAAGAATAACGGAGTGAATTAGATGTTTGGGGATTAGGGTTATACATTCATGCACATAGATCGTAACTTACCATGATGGCGTTGACAATGTCATTGTTGTTGTTCTTGAGGGCCTTGATAGCCTTGCTGCGGCTGACGTTGGCTTGGGAAACAACCAACTCAATATCCTTGTCCTCAACACCAGTGGCATCAACTTCACCTTCCTCCTCATCTTCTTGAGCAGCAGTCTCGGTTTGCTCGGAGGTCTCGGTTTCAGCAGCAAGTTGTTGGGCAGCAGCAGCTTGAGCCTGAGCGTTCATGTCTTCAACGGAAGATTCACCGAAAACGATGTAGGTGTCAGAGTTGACACTTCTGTAGACATCGGGCTTGGCAACAACCAACAAGACCTAAAGCGATTGCATAAAAGATTCAATTAGTATGCGCTCCAGCTTGACACTTGAATGCGATCTTGAAGATAAAACTTACACCACGGGGACGGCGCATGGTGACGCGGGTGATACCATCAACCTTCTTCAAGCCGAGGGCCTTGATGGCCTTGCGAGCCTTCTTCTCACCACGAGATTGGGGAGTATCAGCAGCGCTGATCTCACTCTCCTCGAGCTCGGGAAGCTCATCCTCGAGCTCTTCAACCTTAGGGTCGACAGGCTTTTCAGCGAATTCGGCGGACATCTACGAAGAACGCGATATAAAGTCAATATATGTGTAGAAATTGGTTGGCATTGGGGGAAATGCAAGTTTCGTGTAAATTGACGTGTGGTAAAATGGCGATCGGTTCGTAATGCGAACAATTCGGTTTCTTCAGCACGTCGAGAAGAAGTTGTCGCGCGCCTGAATAACCCATCCATCCATCCATCCATCCATCCTACATCAAGCATTGTATTCGTCCCATTCTTGCATCCATGATATTGATAAGGGCTGATATACGTACATTTATGTTTCAAGAAGGAACTACTTGGTGAGGGTTGAAGCAGCCGTTAAAGCTGCCACCCCAATATTACAAATCACGTGATAAACTTTTTTTTTGCACAGGTCTGGGCATTGAGCTGAGAAGCGTGCCTCAGAGAGCGGTGCAAAACTGGTATTCAAGCATTTCGCCTCGAACTTCCAGTAGGACGAGCATAGCTGTAGTATACAGATTCCAAGTATATCTTAAGCTATATGGCGTTCTCACTACACCATAATGAACGCTATTTGCGATCGCTAGAAGATTTTGAGTCAGACGTAGGCTCGCATCCAGCAAACGCGCAAGTCTTCGCTACTAATGACTTTCTGGATGTTCTCTATAACTTAATCAAGGAAGCCAACGATCAAACGAAGGGCGTTGCCGATCACGATGAGAGCTATGAAAGCGAGATCGAGATACTGAAAGCGGCCATTCGCGCTTTTGCGACTGTCGTTCCATATGTCTTTAGCTCTGTGTAAGTAGCATCACCCCTAGTCAAATGAAAGAGCGAATGTAATTTTCTAACGGGTCTACCAATATAGATGCCAAAATGAAGCTGAAACCCGTCTCTGGCAAAATGTCAGCGCTGTCAAAGAAATACTATTACAATCGTTGATTCATCACCAAAACCAAGGTGTTCGATTTGCAGCCATCAAATGCGTACAAGTGTTCATTCTCCTACAGTCACGAAGTGAAGGCGATAGGTCAAATTCCAGCGTGAGTACGATGATATATACATTTTTATTGTCTTTGGAGAGCCACTAAAAATCACCTTTCCAGAATGATATAAACATTTCGTTGGTCCGAGCAGATCATAGAATACTGAAGGTTGATCAGTTGCTGGAGGAGGCACTTTCAATGGTGAAGATAATGGAATCATTATTGAAAGCCCCAGATATGTAAGCATATGAAAGCTTATTAGTGGTGAAGGATCAACATCTGACTTTGCATTCGTCACGTAGGACGTCTCCAACAATCACAGCTACGCTAAATTCCCTCGTACCTTTAATGAAGAGGCGGCCACAATTCGTTCCCGAGCTTACTACTGCGCTGATTAGCTGGAATCGTCCGCCTTTGTCTCAGCTCTCATCTGTCCAAATGCGAAATGTCGACAAGGCCGTGAAGCTGGTCTTCATCACCCTCATTCGGTATGAAATCCGTGTTTCATTTTACCTTCATGATCATGAAATGATTGCTTATATGTTGTTGTCGACGTGCTTACAGATCAGAACAGTTGTCCAGCCAGAGAACCGAGCTTATCAACGCTTTTGGCGCTGTCGGTGGAGATGCTGCAGGAATGTTCCAGAGCCGCTCACAAAAGTTGAAAGAAAGAGAGCTTAGAGAACGCGAACGAAGGGAGAGCAGCGAAGAAAGGAGGTCTGCGGAAAGAAATGTTTCCAAGCGATCATTACCTGATCCAACTAGTGTGTCAGCAGAAAAACGTCAGCGAATGGGAACTGAAAGCAACGTATCACAAACGAATCTCTTGGCCGGTTTCGACCTTGAATCGTTGCCGCTACCCATGGTTGCCGAGTTTTGCTTAGCTATCCTTCAAAACACCACAGCTGAGATTTTGACGGAACGACTACCAATGGTATATCCAGCCCTTAATACAGTGACAACGGCACAAACATCAGCAGCGCCTCTATTAGAAACTAAAGTTGCTACACCTCCTCAAATCGTTGGTGCACGATCCCCAGATATGCACGGAGTTAAGATTGAACCTTCATCGTCGTATGGAAATAGAAGCGTATCGACGCCGACTGGCCAGGGAAATACACCGGAACCAGATATTGTCAAGAATGAAGGTGCGATCTCTTCCGAGGCAAATTCAGATTTCAAGACGATTACTGCTGTCGGCCGCAATCCCCTGCCCAGTGCTCAGGAGCGCGTTATCCAGTCGCTAAAGATGCAGCCATATGCGCTCGCATCTCCGCCAGAGTTTGATAGGCGCCAAAAGATAGAAATGTTGAAACTTGCAGTGCAACGTATATTGGAAGCAGAAAAATTGTCACAGCAAAATTTACCGATAATTGATACCACCCAAGACGAAGACGCCAGTCGTAGACAAGCAGCCGTTACCTTCAATTCTCCTTTGAAGACTACATGGATTCTGCTCATCGCTAAGCTTGTAGCCAAGGGAGTACAGATAAGTAAATCTTCTGAAGACGCTAGTGACGGTACAAACACGGACACGAAAATGGATACAGACAACTTGGATAATGATGCCACTTCAAGCGAAGTGGATGAACTGCGTGATATGCTACTAGAATTCATTGTCGAGAATTTACCTTATCGGTATGTGTGACTATTGACTGCATCCAAGTGAATATCAATGACTGACATATTTTTTTCTCCTTGGTTAATCTAGCCAAGAGCTTGCTGTGCAATGGATGTATGAAGAAATGCGCATGGATCAACATTACGCCAACTCTCAAGATTACCAGCCAAAATATTTCCATTGGTTCATCAAATTAGTCAAATCTGCACTTCCATTTCTTCGCAACGATGATCGCTCGATGTCAAAACTCTTACTAGACGCACCGGATCTCAATGCTGAGGTTGTTGGTTTGCTGAAAGGCGACATGGAGAGACGCCCTGAGCGTTACAAGGCCACTATACAAACATTGCATGACCTCGCTCTACTCAGACCACCCGTACGGTCGTACTGTCTGGATGTTCTCTTGGAGTATTGTATAAATCACGACAACAGCAAGCGGGCTTTTGCCATTTTAGATGTCAAGAAATGGGTGCCTGACCATGCTATATCACCGATCATTGAAGAGTTTTCTATACGATCCCTGCGACGATTATTAGATGACCCTCCTGAAAAAATTAAAGAAGATGGTATGGAAACCGAACCGGCGCAGGCTGAACCAAATGGTACCTCAGCGATGGACGAATCTGGTGATTTACCTAAAGGAACGAGTGAGGACGCACAAGCGAAGGAAGAAAATGTTTGGGAAAGGGAGAGTGTGATTCCCCACTTAGAGCTTTATTTTGCGCTCTGCTTGAAGAAGCCAGAACTTCTGGAATCGTAAGTCTGGTTCATTATGGGATAATTATATAACCACCACAAATAACTCAACTCAACGAAATTTGCTTTCAGCCTTTTCGATGTATATATCAACACCACAATACAAGTTCAGCGAATCATTCGGCAACATATAACAGGTCTCATTAGAAACATTGGCATGCACTCGCCCAAACTCTTAGAAATCATAGGTAATTTCGCTCCGGGAGGCGAAACTCTGATCGTTCGCATTCTGGTGGTCCTTTGCGATACAGGTACTCATCTCAGTATACATTATATGGAGAAAAAAATAATGGCTATTCCGATGCTGACTTTTGGTCTCTTTCTAGTACGACCCACCCCGGAGCTAGTTGACGTCGTCAAAAAAGTCTATCAAGAACGAAACTTAGATGCCAAATTTCTTATTCCGGTTATTTCAGGTTTCAACAAGGTATGTTCATTTAATCTCTCAAATAATTCGAGTTACTGTGTGGCTAACGCAGAAGAATAGGATGATATTAAGCAGCATATGCCTAAAATTGTTGGCTTGCTGAATGGAACGGAAGCTCAACGCAAGATTGTTCGAAAAGTTTTTTCGCGTATCATTTCAGATAGTGGAAACGTGTCGGCTCATATGAATGCAGTTGAGCTCTTGGTTGTTTTGCATAATACCGATCAAAACGTTAGCCCCAAGCAGGCGATTGAAGGTCAGTATAGGAAGTAGTGATTTGCATTATCACAGGCAATATAACTAACTCGACATCTATTCCCTCCAGCCATCAACATCTGTTTTTCGATGACGGATATTTTCACGTCGGATATCATTTCCAAGGTGTTGCAGCATCTTATGGAGCAGCCCAAGATTCCGCTGTTATTCATGGTCACCGTAAGATACTCTACATAACTGGTATAGTCCATGCTGTTCTTTTACTAACTAACTAATGCTGTTGGTTCTTCAGTTAATACGAAGTGTCGCTGAGCACCCTGACTTGGTAAACCTAGTTTTGATTCTGTTACAAAAACTTATATCTAAGCGAATCTGGACGAGCCCGAAGCTTTGGGAAGGGTTTGTTAAATGCATACAGGTATTATTTTGGTGACCTTTTGGCTAAGAAAAGAGAGAGTACTGCTGACATACCTTCTTACAATGTTTTAGAAAACTTATCCTCAGTCGATGAAGGTAGTTGCGAATCTCCCAAAATCACAATTGATGGACGTTCTTACAAAAGTACCAGGCATTGCCACTGGTCTTCGTGAGTTTGCTGAGCAAAACGGTTTAGGCCGTGTGCTTGTTACAATGAACGAGATGGGGCTAATAGAAGAGGAGCAAGAGTAAGAGCATTTAACAGCAGTGGTGCCATCCATATTTTGGCGAATTTGCCGAAATGACAGGCTCGGACGACATCCTTGCTAGCTATAGATGATTAAAATCACTCAAAATGTATAATAAACCTATTGAATCTAGTACTGAACATGTGTCTCTGCTTGTATATGTCCATTGAGGCACATTTTTGTTACAAGTTGTTTGATCCCAATAAATTTGGTTGCGCTGGCTTCCTGTACACGTGCATCCTCAGTTTTGCTCATAAAATTGACGAACGAAAAAAAAAATCCTTGGACCGAGAACTTGCCACCATTGTAACTTTGTCTCATGAGCAGTGTACACATTGACGCAAAGACCTTCCATAGGCGAGCGCGATACTTCATTTCGCAATGGAAGGTAGGCACATTTCAACGAATTTTCCTTCATCACCTCCACATTCGACCTGATCAGCGTCGCGTAGCCTGCCGTGACGACTACGCGATCACCATGATCCCGAACGCGATTTTGAGAAATACATCACCACTATGCTCAATTGCGTTATAAACTCTTGTCGCTACTTTTAATCAGAATACATGACTCCATTTCACTTACACCTTGCCATTTTTTCGTAGGAGTCGTCCAACAAAGAGTTGTTCAACAATGTCGACGCCATTGCTGTTGTGGTTGGAAAGCAAGACGAAGAAAACCCGTACCAGCAATCGACTGCGCTACAAGTAAGACGTTTTTCTATACATTTTCATATCGACTAGATAGTTAAAAATTTCCAACTTCAGACTTGGTTTCTGGGATACGAGTTTCCCAATACTGTGATCGTATTCACACAGGCAAAGATATTTGTCGTCACAACAGCTAGCAAGGGTAAGTTGTGTCTGACACTACTTCTTTCGTACATAAAAGCATGACTAATATCTTGGACAGCCGAAAAATTGAATACCGTTAAGCAAGGAGATAAGCAGGTGCCACTTGAGATCTTGCCGCTAGCCAAGGGATCAGATGACAACGGAGCAGTCTACAAAACTGTACTAGATGCTATTCCCGGCTCAAAGGTAGTGTGTTTTATATATTCAGAGTCCTTTTTATGATACGCTAGCTAAGTATTTATGTACTAGCGAATGGGTGTTTTGACCAAAGACAAGTCTGAAGGCAAAGTGGTAGTTGAATGGAAGACAGCCCTCAGTAAATGTGACCCAAAGCCAGAGGAAGTTGATGTGAGCGCTGCTGTTGGTTCTATTCTTTCTGTAAAGGATGATGAGGAAGCGGTAAGTCTTTGTGTGGTATAAGAATCCCCTGGATCTCGAGGGTAAGCGCTCAAACTGCATGAATCTTTTTCAGAGAACTATCAAAGTCGCGTCCAAGATAAGCTCTCAAGTTCTCAAGGAATTTTTTGTTCACCAAATGGAGAAATGCATCGATGAAGAAAAGAGCATTACACACGAGCAGCTCTCGGACAGCACCGATGCCGCATTATCAGATGCCAAGCAGTTTCGACAACTTAAACTTCCTAACGATGTAAGTAGCATTTTTTTTTTTTTTTAAAAAAAAAAAACTGGTTTGGCTTTCGGTACCTGATGCTTACATTAAATTGTACTTTTCAAAGGTCGATCAAAACGACATTGAATGGTGCTATTCTCCTATTGTACAAAGTGGAGGCGACTATAATTTAAAATCATCCGCAGTCTCCAACGAAAAGAAACTGCATCCTGGGGTGATCATGTGCTCTCTCGGTGCTCGATACAAGTCATATTGTTCGAACATTGGTCGTACATATCTTGTGGATCCATCCAAGTCACAAGAACAAAACTATCAATTCTTGTTGGATGTACAACATAAGGTGTTGGACTCCATGCGAGATGGTGTGAAGTTTCGCGATATTTATGCAAAAGCCCTTGCATTTGTTCGGAATAAGCGACCAGAACTGGAAAAACATTTTGTTAAGACCCTAGGATTTGGAATTGGTATTGAGTTCCGTGAATCCAACTATGTAATCAATAGCAAGAATACTAGAGAGCTTAGAAATGGCATGACGCTCAATCTCTCCATTGGATTTCAAGACCTGGAAAACAAGGACACCAAGGACGAAAAGGCAAAGACATACGCTCTGTTGTTGATTGATACCGTTAGAGTTACCAATGACGGTGCTGTGGCCATGACTGACGCCCCCAAGGGTGTCAATGATGTATTTTTCTTCTTTGATGAGGAAGGCGATGGTGAAAAGGCGGTCAAGAGTGAAGAAAAAACTCGGTCATCAAAATCGGAAAAGAAGAAGGCTCCATCGGCTATCTTAAACTCAAAATTCAGAAGCGAAGAACAAGATGAAGAGTCGCGAGAACAAAAGAGAAAGGCCCATCAAAAGGAGCTTGCTGCCCAAAAATTGGCAGAAGGCTTAAAACGATTTGCTGAAAATGCAGAAAACAATGTTGGCGAGCAAAAAGCTGTATTCCGCCGATTTGAAAGTTACAAGTCTGACGCCAAACTGCCCAAGGAAGTCAAAAACTTACAAGTAAGTGTCCCTATTTTGCAAGGGAAATACGCAAGTCCGTATTAACGATTTATACATTGTTCAGATTGTCGTCGATGCCCGTGCGAATACTGTTATATTGCCTATTTATGGTATGGCTGTACCTTTCCATATTTCTACTCTGAAGAATGTCAGTAAGAGCGACGAAGGCGACTATGTTATGCTGCGTTTGAACTTTATAACACCAGGCCAAGCTGGTGCCAAGAAAGATGATCAGGTAGACTACTATTCAATTTGCTCATGCTTTTGAGTCGTTCGATGCTTATTCAAACCCTGTCCCATTTTAGCCATTTGATGATGCAAATGCCAACTTCGTTCGCGCCTTGACATACCGAAGTGCCGACACTGTGCGAATGACAGAAATCTTTAAAAATATAACAGATTTGAAGAAGGAGGCGGCGAAGAAAGAGGCCGAGAGAAAGGAGATGGAAGACATTGTTGAACAAGACAAACTGATAGAAATCAAGGGTCGTCGACCTTACCGATTGGGTGACGTGTTTGCTCGACCTCAAATGGATGGTAAACGCCTTCCAGGTGAACTCGAAATCCACCACAACGGTTTACGATACCACTCAACTATTCGTAGCGATAACCGAATAGGTAAAGCCAAGTCATAGTGTAAAGATGTAGCGTAATGCATCAACTTACGTATCCCATCCATCTAGATATCTTGTTTAGCAACGTTAAGCATCTCTTTTTCCAACCTTGTGACAATGAGCTCATTGTCTTGCTACATGTACACCTGAAGAATCCTGTTATGATTGGCAAGAAGAAAATCAAGGTATGTTTTGTGAAGTTTTGTAGGTCCAAATGCATGTTTTCACACCTTTATTTCGCAGGATATTCAATTCTACCGCGAAGCATCTGATGTACAATTTGATGAGACTGGTAATAGGAGACGAAGAAAGATCTACGGAGACGAGGACGAACTGGAATCAGAACAAGAAGAACGACGACGCAGAGCAGCACTGAATCAGGAATTTAAGGCGTTCTCTGAGAAGATTGCAGATGCTGTAAGTTTTTATGAACTACGAAATCAATTGGGATAGGCTGCTTGACCGATACTTTTATTGCAGAGCGATGGACGGTTTGAAATCGACATTCCTTTCCGAGAGCTTGGCTTCCAAGGTGTCCCATTCCGATCCAATGTCTTACTGCAGCCCACGACCGAGTGTTTGGTTCATTTGACAGAACCTCCTTTCCTCGTCATCACGCTCAGTGAAATTGAAATTGCTCATTTGGAACGTGTTCAATTCGGCTTGAAAAATTTTGATTTGGTGTTTGTATTCAAGGACTTCAGTAGAGCGCCTGTCCATATAAACACTATTCCCACTAGTCAGTTGGACAATGTCAAGGAATGGCTAGAGTAAGTCGCATCACAATATCGTTTAGCGTTTCCAGGATTTAATCTCATTTTACAAATTATTTTCTTAGTTCTGTCGAAGTTGCGTACAAAGAAGGTCCTGTGAATCTCAACTGGGGTATGATCATGAAAACAGTCAATGAGGATCCTGTTGAGTTCTTCAAGAACGGTGGCTGGAACTTCCTTGGCCAAGATAGCGATGTATGTCAACAATTAATGAAAAGGGTGATGATCGATCTATGCTAACGCTTTCTATTAGGCTGATGACTCAGAAGATCAATCAGACTCTGCCAGTGAATTTGAACTGGACGAGTCAGAAGAAGCAGAGGAGTCCTCAGACAATGAAAGCGAGTTCGCTTCTGATGCCTCAGAAGACTCTGCATCCGATGAAGAATTAGATGACTCAGGAGAAGGTACAGTTCGAAAAGCATATTGGATAACCATCGAAATAGTAGTCATTAACATACTCGATAACAGATTGGGATGAACTTGAAGAAAAGGCCAGAAAGGGTGAGAACTCATTTTGCATATGTCGCGTTGGTTCTATAACATGAAAAATTCATATGTGTTTCTTTTTATAGCTGATGAGAGAAAGGTTGTCAACCATAAACGTAGTCGAGATTCAGATGACGAAGGTTACAGCAAGAAGAAAAGACGATAAATAATTATAGCTTTTTGCAAACATGAAGTTGAAAGTCTCAAAATTGTCAATAAAAACATTTTCATACGCGACAAAGAATACCAAGTTCAAATGTTGGCTTCATGCTATTTATGCGGAGCTTGCTGAATAAAGCAAGCTCGCAAGCTGGTCCGAAAGTTGACAGTAAAGACATTATCTTTTGTCTTGCTTATTGCTTTTCATACATCTCGCACTATACTTTCCTACACTGTGACGATACTTTTGTACATGGTTTGTACCATGCTTCAATCGAGTCATCGGCGTAAACTCGCTGACGTATCAAATGGTCACGTGCGGTGAAAATTGGCTGTGTGGGTACTCAAAAAAAATTTTCATGTCGTGTATTCTCGTTGAGTATAATAACCTCATCTTACCTAACAAATCACAAATGTCTTTCCGTGGAGGTCGTGGAGGTTGCTATAAGTGTGGAGAACGCAAGTATTTATTTAAATTGCTCGCTGTGATGTGAAATTTAAGTGGATCAACTCGAACTTCGCCTACAACACCGGCCTACAATTCCCTTTCGGCGTTCCTCCCCAGCTGATAGTTCCGCCTTCGAACCAGGTCTGGCAGACACGCAGACTTACGCCATAGATTTCAAAGCCATGGAAGATGACAATCTATCACCGCGCAGAAATCTGCATACAGCTCTTTTTCATTTTCTTGCTTCATATTTTTTATATGTTGCTTTGAAGAGAAACGACGTACGGGGGAGATGTTCAACTATATTCCAAAATAAATATTGCGAACAAGCCGATGGGGAAGGAAGACGGCTTTCAAACCTGATAATGAATACATTTGCTTATTTTACATATTCTCTCCAATTCGTTGTTTTATTCTATATCCCTATTCTCTATGCAACGCGTCGCCTCTCATAATACAGATGGTCATCAGGCCAAGGATTGCAGCAAATCTGCTAACGTTTGGTAAGAACAACATCGATCGAGCTGACGGTAGTATGTGTATAAACCCTCCGCCTCATCTCCTATCTTTGACTTAGCTACAACTGCAACCAAGAGGGACATTTGAGCAAGGACTGCCCTGAGCCCCGCGCTGAGAAGGTCTGCTACAAGTGCAATGAAAGCGGACACGTCGTACGTATATAGCAACATCATGCTCTTCAGTTCTTTCGTTGTCGGTTTCTATGTTATTTATACTTTTGTTGATAGTCTCGGGATTGCCCCAACGAGACCACTTCTGCTGGTCCTGAATGTTACAAGGTACCATAATCGACTTTTTGAGAACGTTTCGCTGAATATCAGCCACTAATCTCTAAATTTGATATTGTATAGTGTGGAAAGACTGGTCACATTTCCCGCAACTGCCCCGACGGCGGTTACAACAGCTTTAACAGCAACCGTGGTGGTATGGGAGGCAAGTCTTGCTACTCATGCGGAGGCTTCGGCCATTTGAGCCGTGAATGCCCATCCGGAGGCCAAGGCAACCAAGGCGGTGAACGCTCTTCCGGCGGCCAAAAGTGCTATAACTGCGGTGTAAGTAATAGATCTTAAAATGATTGTACACAATATGATGCTGCTATTCACACAACTCGTATAGAACACTGGTCACTTCTCCCGAGACTGCGATCAGCCCCCTCAACCCAAGGTCTGCTACAAGTGCCAGCAAACTGGCCACATCTCCAGAGATTGCCCCGAAGCCGCTCAATAGAGCATTCTGAGGAATATCGGCTGATCTTATATTCAGCTCGTTAACATGTTTGTGGTAGCTTATTTTGACGTATACTTTCAATTCCATCCTTGCCATATTGTTGTTGTTCACTTACAAAGGATAAAATCACATCCATGACTGAAGCAATCTATAATCGTTATGATCGTACCTATGCGTTTGGTAGCAGATTGAAAATAACTGATTTATTCGCTATCTGAAAACATTATATGATACAAAAATCGGTAAAGTGAACTGCAAGATAAAATGGGTACAAAAATTAGTAGATAATCTCGTACACTAGCGAGGTCACTTGCCAGACGGCATTGACTTGCACACATGGGGGATAAGGAAAGGAGGTGCTTAGATGTGGGCGATCCACTTATAAGAAAGTTGTAAAAGCATTGAACTGCGTAGATGTTAAGGATACATAACCAATGTCCAGCTCTACTTAATCTGCTGAATGAATAGCCCCGTCTGTCTCCCCCACAGGTTGACGTATTCTCTCTTGCACCTTGGAAAAATTGGTATCGTATGATGGATTCATAGGTATTGATATTGTTGAGAGCACTTTAATGGATATTTCAATGCTTTACAGCCAGCGTCGGTAACCACTGGACAGACTAACAGATACAGTGACTCAGTCGATGGTCAACAGTCAATCAAGAGCTGGGGATGACCTATTATCACTACAGTATTTATTCTGTCAAAATTAGCATCACAGGATATTTTTCTACGATTGTGTGGTTATAGTCTTTTATTATTATATGTGGTTTTCAAGAGAAGCGATGATCTAAAATAACAAACTAGTTTAATTTTCATTATAAACAATATATATGGCTTTCTGCATTTAAGATGCGTTCTAGACGAATTTTTTTCATTGTGGGGGGCCACCAGCGGCTTGTATCGTTTCAAAAAAGTTAACAACGCCTTCAGGGGCATCGTCGGATATGAACATGTCCATGTTTTTTGCGCTTTCAGCGGCCGGAACGACGACAATTTCATGCATATCTTTCTCAAACTTTTCGATAGTAGTCGCAAGATCCTTGCCATTATGCACTATCTCAGATATAGCTTCTGCCAGGTTGGCACCATCGAGCATCGCCATATTCGCACCTTCACCAGCAAAAGGTGACATTAAATGAGCTGCATCGCCAATCAACGTCACTCCAGGATGCGATTTCCATGTATGATCTATCGGCAGCATATAGAAGCCACGCGGTATGAATGACGATGCCTCCTTGATGAAAACTTTCAATGTATCATCCCAGTCGCTAAATCGATCCAAAAAATAATTCCGTGGGCCTTCAGGGTTGGTAAAATCAATGTGAGAAAGACCGTTTTCTTCTACGCGTATAGTGACATATATACGAATCGATCCGTCACCGTTTCTCTGGCATAGTAATCCTTTGTTATCTTGCAGTGCGATGTAGGTGCCATGACCAACCAGTTTTGATGCTGCTGGATGATCGATATCAACATTGGTCAAGCAAACTTCAGCGAAGAAGATACCCGTGTAAAATGGAACTGCGTCGGATACAAATTTACGAAGCTTAGACCATGCACCATCGGCTCCAACAACCAGGTCGAAAGTTTCAGTTCGGCCGTCTTGAAAGGTGAGTGCGTGGCGATGATTACCATTATCCTTGGAATCCTCCTCTAGCTTGATCACCTTTTTTCCCCATTGAATTGTACCCTCCTCAAGAGATTCAATAAGCATATGTCGTAGGATTGTACGATCAATCTCTGGACGGTCATCATCTCCTCCAGTAGGTCCGTCGCTGCCAGAGTCTTGATACAGTACCTTGCCAGTCTTATTCGTGATTATAAGATCTTGTCCTTGGTATCTGGCATTCTTTTGAAACTGATCAGTTAATCCAGCCTTCTCTAGGGCAAGTTGACCAGAGTTGACGTGAAGATCCAGACTTCCACCTTGATTACGGCTGTTTTCGGTGTCGTCAAGCTCATAGACAGTGCACTTGATCTTGTAAGCATGTTGTAGGACGGATGCAAGTGTTAATCCGCCAATACCACCACCTATAACAGCAATTTTGAACTGAGGAGAATCGGAGGCGATAGTGTTTGAAGTATCCATGGTATATGTGTTTGTAGGGTTTAGATCATTTAGCACTTGTCAATTTATATCTTTCACGGAAATGGAATTGCCGTGGTCGGTAGGCTGGAGGTTTCATCCGTTTGTGTTATTAAAACCCAGCTCGGCGGATCAGCCGTCACACTGATTTACCGCCTCATAGTCGCAATACCTTCGTTTATTTGTATGTCCGAGCGAAGTCTAAGTTGATGTAACGGAAAGCCATTCTTCGTTCATTTACACTGACTGAATTGCTTAATTGATGTGGTGGTGTATGCATACAACATCGTCGTGGTCAGCAAAAAGATATTACTGTGTCTTCGTTACATAACTTAAACCCAGCTCGGCGGATCAACCGCTAGGCATGCTTGTTGAGCTCACGTAGAAATTGATGATACAATGGTATTCGTTTATTTGCATGTCATTGTTACGCTTCAGCTATTAGACATGTAATTTGTTCTTTCAAGCGGCTATCTTGAATCTTAAGCCTTCATTTCAATTTGAACAACAAGTAAGACTGATTGATGCACATTTTTTTTTTAACAAAATCAGGTACGTAAACATTTGTAAACATTTGCGGTGAGTCTGCTTTCTATATTTCTTTTATTGTACACATTTGTGATTTTTCATGAGATAATCTAAATAATTCACTAATTCACTAATTAACTATTCTGAATATATTTGATATATGCGTCCTGAAGTAGGAAGTGTTTTGTTGTTTTGACCTCAAAGAAAGTGTTTATCATGGGGCAGCATTATCGTCACGCATCATTGAAAACATTTTCAGAACTGCTTGAGGACCATTCTCTGATATGAGCGTATCCATGTTTTCCAAGCTTTCGATGGCGAAATCCATAACGACATTATGCATATCTTTTTCAAACTTTTCGATAGTAGTCGCAAGATCTTTGCCATTATGCACTATCTCAGATATAGCTGCTGCCAAGTTGGCACCATCGAGCATTGCCATATTCGCACCTTCACCGGCAAAAGGTGTCATTAAATGAGCAGCGTCACCAATCAATGTCACTCCAGGATGCGATTTCCATGTATAGTCGGTTGGTAGCATATAGATACCGCGCGGTATGAATGCTGAACTCTCCTCAATCAGCGCCTTCAATGAATCATCCCAATCGCTGAATATGTCCATGAGATGCTTTCGTGGGATTTCAGGGTTAGAAAAATCAAGGTGAGAAAGACCGTTTTCTTCTATACGAAGTGTGACGTATACACGAATAGAGCCATCACCGTTTCGTTGGCACAGTAGGCCTTTGTTGTTTTGCAGTCCCCAGAATGTTCCGTTGCCGACCATTTTCGACGCTTTTGGGTGATCAATGTCCACATTGGACAATCGACATTCAATGAAAGTGACGCCTGCGTAAGATGGGGTTGTTTCGGATACAAATTTGCGAATTTTCGACCATGCACCATCGCCTCCAACAACCAGATCGAAGGTTCCTGTTCGGCCGTCTTGAAATGTGAGCGTGTGGCGATGATTACCATTTTCCTTGTCCTTGGATTCCTCTTCGATCTTGATCACCTTCTTTCCCCATTGAATTGTATCCTCATCAAGGGAATCAATAAGCATTTGTCGTAGAACTGTACGATCAATCTCTGGACGATCGAGTTCTCCTCCAGTTGGTCCTTCGCTACCGACATGTTGCATCAATATCTTGCCAGTCATATCTGCGAGTACAATATCCTGTCCTTGGTATCTGGCATGCTTTCGAAACTGATCAGTTAACCCAGCTTTTTCGAGAGCAAGTTGACCAGATTCAACGTGAAGATCGAGACTTCCACCTTGGTTACGGCTATCGACGGTGTCGTCGAGCTCAAAGACGATGCACTCGATCTTGTAAGAATGTTGTAAGACGGATGCAAGTGTTAATCCACCAAGACCGCCACCTACAACAGCAATTTTGAATTGGGAGGCACCGCGAGCGACAGATTGTGAAGAATCCATAATAAATGTTTGTAAGGCTCAGATCCTTCTTGACACCTCTCAATTTATAGTTTTAGGAATACAAATTGCCGTAGTCGGTAGCTGGACTTTGTATTGGATACTTCGACTCAGCTCGGCGGATCAGCCTTCACGTTCATCCATGAGCTCACCATCACAATTCTGAACAGGTTGTTTTTGTTCTCCTATAATATTTCCATACGACGCTTATACTGATTCACATGTGGAATGTTGGAAAACGGATGCACCACTTCCGTGGTCGACAGAAGTTTTTCCTCAAGTTGATAACTTCAACCCCAGCTCGGCGGATCAGCCGTCACACTTATAGACGGTGCCATTGGGGATTACAGCTGAAAATGACTGAGCCTGAAAGCATTATGTGGATATAATTGAGCTCTTGAAGCACGCCTATCTACTGCAAGGTTCTCAGAACTTTTATATCGAGTTTAAATCTGGCTAGTTGGATACTAAGGGAGCCTTCAATGTCATCCGGACTAACAATATCACAGAGGATATCAAGTTAAATTGTATCGTTCACATCCGTTGATCCTAGGGATTGCATATGCGATACGCGAAGTCGCAATGCTTTCTAACTTTAAAAGGTGCTTGACTTCTTACCAAGCAGCGTTGCTGATGAAATGGTTATAATTAAGAGCCCAAAAAGAATATAGCGCACACTCTTCATCGATTTTAAGTCGGCATTTGTGGACGCAGCTGCTTGCTGTCGTAATAAGAAATCACTTGCATAGCCATTTGCTAAGTGACTATTGCGTAATCTGTCTTATGGCATTTTTCTAATAAGGCTTTGTGAGACAGTTAATATGACAGACTAGTTTAAATTTATTATATCAATCTTGAATTTAAGCTGTGCTGCTTTCGTGATCCAAACGGATGTATTTATTGTGGGATAGCGCCACCGCCGTAAGCCATTGTAAAGAAGTCCACAACTCCTTGAGGAGCATCGTCAGACATAAACATATCTATATTTTCTGCGCTTTCAATGGCCGGACCCGTGACAATGTTATGCATTTCTCTTTCGAAATTTTCGATAGTAGTCGCAAGATCCTTGCCATCATGCACTATCTCAGATATAGCTGCTGCCAGGTTGGCACCATCGAGCATCGCCATATTCGCACCTTCACCAGCAAATGGTGACATTAAGTGAGCAGCGTCGCCGATCAACGTCACTCCAGGGTGCGATTTCCATGTGTGATCAGTTGGAAGCATATAGCAACCACGCGGTATGAAGTAGGTGGCTTCTTTGATGAACACCTTGACTGAATCATCCCAGTCACTAAGTCGTTCCAAGAAATAATTTCGTGGAATTTCAGGATTGGAAAAATCAAGATGAGAAACGCCGTTCTCTTCTATACGTATCATGATGTACCCACGAATAGATCCATCACCGTTTCTCTGGCACAGTAATCCTTTGTTATCTTGAAGTGCCATATATGTGCCATTACCAACCAATTTCGAAGCTGTTGGATGATTGACGTCCGCATTAGACAAGCAAACTTCGGCGAAGAAAATGCCCGTGTAAAATGGAGTTGCTTCAGATACAAATTTGCGAATTTTGGACCATGCACCGTCGGCTCCAACAACCAGATCAAAAGTTTCAGTTTGGCCGTCTTGAAAAGTGAGTGTGTGGCGACGACTATTCTTATCCTGGTTCTTTGAGACTTCCTCGACTTTGTTCACCTTTTTTCCCCATTGAATTGTACCGTCATTCAGAGAATCAATAAGTATTTGTCGTAGGAGTTTGCGATCAGTCTATGGATGGTCATCTCTTCCTTCAGTTGGTCCTTCGGTACCAATGGCTTGAAACAATATCTTGCCGGTTTTATTTGTGATTATAACATCTTGTCCTTGGTATCTGGCATGCTTTCGGAACTGATCCAATAATCCAGCTTTTTTGAGAGCAAGTTGACCAGAGTCAAAATGAAGATCTAGACTTCCACCTTGACTACGGCTGTCTACGGTGTCATCGAGCTCAAAGACGGTGCACTTGATCTTGTAGGCATGTTGTAAGACGGATGCAAGTGTTAATCCGCCAAGACCGCCGCCTACAACGGCGATTTTGAATTGTGATGCATCAGGAGCGAGATTTTGTGAAGTATCCATAGTAATTGTTTGTAGGATTTAGACCCTTTTGACACGTTTCAATTTATATGCAAAAATCTTAACGAAGACAAGCACGATCAATACGCGTACGTAGGACAATTTAAGCGCCACAGCTTGGCGTGTCTGTCAAGCTAGCCGTACTCGAGTCATAATTCGGAAGGAGTCATAAATCGAAAACCAGGGTGTCATAGTCAAAAGAACCGTACCATACCGAGGTGTCTGTTTCGTGGCATATCAACGCTACACTGGATTTGATACACATGAAGACCTCTCGGCCAGGCAATGCCAAGAAGTCTATCGTCTCTATTGCAATTTGAACGCAGAAACGGGTGGGCGGCTCACCGCTCCTTTAAGTTGAATGAAATCAGTTACATAACATTTGCTAGGGGTCTCTTGAGTATACTTTTTTATTGTAGTTATTAGTGGTATATAACGAGATGATTTAAATATTAGTTAGTTTAGGGGTTCAATGTACATTAATATGCATCCGCAATTCAAGATGTGTTGTTTTTTATGGTCAAGAAAAAAGCTTGATTACCGGAGACAACCACCGCAATATTCTAAACATTTTTAGAACTTCTTGTGGGCCATTCTCGGATATCATCAGATCCATATTTTTTGTGCTTTCAGTGGCCAGACCGGTGACGGTATTATGCATCTTTCTTTCAAAATTGTCTATTGTAGTAGCAAGATCCTTGCCTTTGTTCATAATTTTGGAGATAGCTGCTGCCAACTTGGCACCATCGAGCATTGCCATATTTGCACCTTCACCGGCAAAAGGTGTCATTAAATGAGCAGCGTCACCAATCAATGTCACTCCAGGATGCGATTTCCATGTATAGTCGGCTGGTAGCATATAGATACCCCGTGGTATGAATGTTGAACTCTCCTCAATCAGCGCCTTCAATGAATTATCCCAATCGCTAAATAGGTCCATGAGGTACTTTCGTGGGATTTCAGGGTTAGAAAAATCAAGGTGAGAAAGACCGTTTTCTTCTATACGAAATGCGGCGGATACACGAACAGATCCATCACCGCTTCGTTGGCACAATAGGCCTTTGTTGTTTTGCAGTGCCCAGAAGCTTCCATTGCCGACCAGTTTCGATAATTTTGGGTGACCATTGTCCACATTAGGCAATAGGCCTTCAATAAAGGAGACGCCTCCATAAATTGGAGTTACTTCGGATACAAATTTGCGGATTTTGGACCATGCACCATCGGCTCCAACAACCAGATCGAAAGTTTCATTTCGACCATCTTGAAATGTGATTGTGTGGCGATGATTCCCATTATTCTTGTCCTTGGATTCCTCTTCAATCTTGATCACCTTCTTTCCCCATTGAATTGTATCCTCATCAAGGGAATCAATAAGCATTTGTCGTAAAACTGTACGATCAATCTCTGGACGATCAAATCTTCCTCCAGTTGATCGCTTTCTACCGACATGTTGCATCAGTACTTTGCCAGTCATATCTGTGAGTATATGATCTTGTCCTTGGTATCTGGCATGCTTTCGAAACTGATCCAATAATCCAGCTTTTTTGAGAGCAAGTTGACCAGAGTCAAAATGAAGATCTAGACTTCCACCTTGATTACGGCTGTCTACGGTGTCATCGAGCTCAAAGACGGTGCACTTGATCTTGTAGGCATGTTGTAAGACGGATGCAAGTGTTAATCCACCAAGACCGCCGCCCACAACGGCAATTTTTAACCGGGAGGAATCGGGAGCTGTAGGTTGTAAAGAATTCATGGTTCTTGTTATGTGTGGTTGAACGATACTCACTTGACACTTCCTTATTTATATGCTTTACGGATAAAAGGTTACCGTGGTCACCCAAAATTTCATTTGCTGTGCCTTCGCTGGAAACTTAAACCTCAGCTCGGCGGATCAGCCGTCAACTGTATTGATCGTACTTACGTATTACACCATGGTATTCCATCCATTTTATGTTATGAGTCACCGAAACTGTTGCGCATGAAGAACTATCCGTCACGAAGCTACGTTGATCGGACTGATAGCAATCGTCTGGAAAGACTGAGATACGTAGGCACGGAAGTACGTTCGCACTTTAAAAGCACCCAAATTTTGTACACGGTGAACACCCTGTAAAAAGAATTACCCAGTGGTTGCCCTCAGCGAACCCTGATTATAGAAAGAGGGAAACCAGGACATTTTGTTGTGTCGTTCTTCGCACGCGGATGCTTTAAATTAAGCAATAAACAATTGATGCCCTTACGTTATATCCTTCATATCGTGAGGAACTTACCGGGAGGCCGTGCTGCAGAGGAGACCTTTATAACCAAAAAATCAAGCAAACGAGATGATATCATCTCTTTGTTGCAAGTAAGCTTATTGCATAGCGTACAGCATATCTCCGGAAATCATCCTCCACGGAAACTGCGGTATGTCGCTTGGTGTCTTGTAGCCACGGTTATTCCAGCAGTATCAACGAGTAACGCGAGCATTATGAATATTCACACTGAAATATGCTTATAGATATAACTGCGACAGATTCAGTCAACCGAACTAGTGGTTTACAGAAAGAAAAGTTCAGGCCCCATATTTAACGTTTCAGGCGATTGTCAAAAATACTTGGTACGGATGCTCAACGTCACAAGCGGACAATGATTGGATCCGATGGGCAACAACCCAGTGTAAATTTTGACCCTTCGGCAAACTAGGCAACTTCTATTGAGAAATATGTCAACACCCCCAAAGTTCTTCGGCTTGATTTGGGCATTCTTCGCAGAGGAAGCTGTATGGGATCTCTTTTTAGAAGGCAGCGAAGCTAAATTCGCTTCATGGGCTGTTTGGCAGGTGAGATTCAGTCTGATTAAAAGCGAGATAACACCGTACCGATCACATTAAAGCTAAATACAATACATTTTCGAACCTTGAATCCCACCAACAGAAAGCGGATTACAGGAAACGTCAGGTCATTGTAATGCAGATTCTTTCAGCTCTGCTACATGAGAATGACAGGAGAGAGATGATGGCAGATCAGCAGTTTTTCAGACGCTGGCTTAGTACTGAGAGCGGATATGAAGAGGAACTTCCGTCAGCCGTTATTATACAGGAAGTTATTGCTCTCCTTCCAAAGCAAAACTCTTCAGCTACACAAACTGTAAACCTACTTTCGCCTGCTTTCCAAAATATTTCTAGCAAGACGCGGTTCCTCAATTGCTTCACGCAAGGCAGTCAAATCCCTTTGACCCCTTTTGACTTGTTTCGTATCGCTATCTGTGATGGACAGTTGGTCACTTTACTTGAACATAACGCAAAATACCCCAAGTTCTGCTGTACTGCTATCAGGCGTTACATCTCACAGTTCCTAATATCGCCTATGGAAACGGCAATGCATAGAAAAATCGAAACAAAATATCAGTGGCATAGTGTATTTCATGTTCCAGACAAGTAAGCCAAATCTGTAATGATGAATGCATCTGGTAACACCATATTGACTTTATACCGTGTAGTGAATTGCAAGCTGCGAATACTTCGCCATCTCTACCTCCGAAGATTAGTCGCAATGGATTTAACTTCCATCATCCATTTCCCGATTTGATTAATTCTACTTCGCGACAAATACCTCTACCATCACTATTTGCACAAGAAATAGCGCTGGAGCAGAAAAAGGCCACCGTGATGCTAAGAAAACCATCAGTTAGCGACGAAAAGTTTCGGAAGCATCCCCCACCGATATCCAGCAACTCACCTAATGATTCCAAAAAGCGCAAGATACAAGACGACAAAGCTGAATTGGAGCAATCTCCTTCTGACTTGTCTGAACAGCGGCTAGAGAGTAACAGTGTGAAAGAGACTAAATCTCCGTCGACACCTGCTACCATGGATATCGAACAGGCAGACAACTCTCCAGCTTTGTCACCAAAAGAGATAAAATCGTCACCTGTAACACCGAAGCCAATCCCTGACCTTCAGCACCCAACAGCCGAATCTACTCCTATCGATCACCCCTCCGTTTATATGCCCAAGTCGGAAGAAGAGAAAATATCTATACCCAGTCCTAAGCCTACCGCTAAGCCCAAGAGCAACACTTCGCCATTACCACCTAAAAAAGAACCGTTGGACGCTATTGATGTTCGATGGGAGGCCAAGTTGCAACAGTTCTTTAAGGATAGAGCTCAGGCTTTAGATGGTTGGCTGGATAGAGCGATTCTTCGTCGTGTACACGAATCTTTTGATAAGAACGAACTATTGGCATCACTTGAAAAAGATGTGAGATCTTCGCTTAGTAACCGTAATGAAGATATTGTAGATACCGTGGGTAAAGAATTGGATAATGCGGTAAGATCTCGATGTCGGAAAACCCTTGGGTTGGATAGTAACGCGGATGATCTCGCTACTGGAGACCCTGGTCGGGTGGACGATGCGGCGGGCCGTTTCGTCCATGAAGTCTGGAATGCCCAACTTAAAGCAAAGGAAGGAGAATTATCCGACTCTGTGAGCAACTTAGTATCACAAATCTTTGACAAGCACATGGATAAATTTGCCCAGCGATTGATCGAGCCAATGGATCAAACAATTCAGACCGTCTTCACACGACGTTTGGTTTCAATGGAACCAAAACTCATCAATCTCATCGACTCCCGGATAGCAGAATTATGGAAGAGCAGAATGGACAAGATGAGTGGCTTAATGGCTAGCAACATAGATTTGACCATTCAACAAATGCTGAAAGAGAGACTGCACAAAATCAACTTTGAACCTGTATCAGAAAAGCAAGATGCTTTTAGTCAAAATGGAGCAACACCCACATCACAAGATCACATCGAAGAAATTGAAATGGTGCCGGCAGCCTCTAGAAATGCCACTTCATGGCATTAATCTCTCCCATACATGACTGAAATTTCAGTTCATAATCAATTTTCTTTTCCTTTAATACCCTTGCATAACCATTTGCTTTGCTTCCTTCTCTTGGTAGTGTTTATATTACGATAAAGGCTATCGAGGGAATACATTTCATGTTTATGATGGTCAAGTAACTTTTCCTTTGTACAATAAAGACTTTATAAATACTACCCCTATATGTATGATATTTGAAGGCAAATTCGGCGTAAGTGGCAATCTAATGGGATAAATCTCATCGCGCTCAGGCTATTATGGTATATACAGCTGCTGATCATTCACATATTGCGGCTGGAAGTACGGCGTGACCGTATGTGCATGCTACTTTATTAAATGGTATTATATCAAATAGCTGTTACCGATAATGGTAAATGATTTTTTATTTTCTGCTATGATGCAGACATCGCATATTGTAGTTCATCTCATTCAGTAGCGCTTCACTGGCTCGAAATAATGCTGCATGATGTTTTCATCATTGTTGTAATCTACCCAGGAAGGTTCATAGGACTCTTCCATACTCTTTGCATATTGCTCTTCAGTCCGTAATCTGAGCGTCCATCCAGTTATGACTACACCGTAATATAGCTGGTGAAGAATCGAGATTAAAGGTAAGAAGGTTACAATATTAAGTCGTCATATGTTTAATAGCGGCTCATACCTTTAGCAGTAGAAGCATGATGGACACGACGCCTACTACCGGAGGCGCTAATTTGATCTCATCGCAAGAAATATCAAAATTCAAAATGGCCTTCAAATCCGGCGGTTCATTGTAATTGTAACAGTGAATATGAGCATGATTTTGCAGTTCGTTGGCCATCACCAAATCGGTAACATCCCAAGGTAGAGCAAGAAGTAAGAACGTCCAAGAAGCAATGGTGAATATCTTTGCCTTGGAGTAAATACGCTGCATATATAGTCATATTGTCAGCTTGTAGATTAATCATATACGTCCTTGCTCCTTTGTAAGACTTGTACGACTTTGCGATACTCACCTGTCTGCATACTAGTATTCCAAAAGTGCCTACGACGGCATAAACGCAGTAAATTACAAAGTGAATCCACGGAAATGCAGAGTTTTCCATAAGCAGTAACTGGTAGAAAGCTGATCAAGTTTGGAGCAGACATTTAGTCAGCTCATCTTTATGCATAGACAAACCACAATGGCCAACTTACGATTGACAGGTATGAATATCGTGGATGCTAAGCCCAAACCAGTGATCTTTCCAAGTATATTCAAAAGATATTAATTATGGATAAAAGTTCCAATGTTTGCACCTCCCTGCAGTCGGTTCTTACTATTAACAGACTGCACAATAAGAGGCAGGATTGGTGTAGATTGAGCATTTTGAATGACTGGAAGGCACACTGTTGAATACACGTGTCAAGAAATTAGGTAAATGATATGTTTCGTGAATGAATGGAAGGAAACAGGAAAATTTTGTATTGAACAATGAGCGAAAAGCAAAATAATGCAAAATCATGAACAGTGGTGTCTATATAATGTCGTGAGCGATCATGATAACGCTATTTCAATAACACCCAAGTTCTATGTCATGGGCCGATGGATAGCCGAGTCTTACTTGCCGGTAAGTCTCGTTTGCTGAGGTATTCTTAGAGCAAGACTGGAGCAAACATTGTGATGTTAGCTTATGATTTTTCCCAGGTAGTAGAGTGTACGTTGTTCTCCCAAAAGGCTAGTATTTGATTCTCGACTCGTTGCATGGCCTCGAGCTCCTCTTTGCTCGGCTCTGGCATGTCCTCTTCGCCAACGATTTTCTGAGCGGTACTTGTCTTCCAATCCAATGTTACCTCTTCAAAGATAGTAGAGACAGACCGTTCTCGAAAATGAAGCTTCGAGCAAAACATGTCGATACTTGGTTGGTTCCTTAAAGATATCTTTGCTTCAAATTTCTCTACACCTAATTCCGTCATAGCTGAGTGACGCAAATTTACAAGTCAATATCATGGTCCACTTTTGGCTCAATGTCAGGTCATAGTACGCACCATAAGCCATCATCATTTTGATAGCTTCAATTCCATAGCCGGATCGTCTATATTTTTCTTCAGCAATCATGATTTCTATCTCTGCACACGATTTATCATTATCTGGGTCATTGAAGAAGAGGTTGACGTCGCCAATCATAACTGTCATAATTGATGGATTCTGTGAGCATAGATAGGGAGAATATCGCCATGCATGATATAGTACTACCTGTTCCAGCTTTTGAGAGTGCAGTTGTTTTCAATTCTTCAGATGTTGTACCAGGTGATGGAAGGGCCAAAAGGATAAATGTACATTCTGTTGGAGTGTTAGGCCAGTTTACCATGCGTATATGCATGGAATAGACACAAAGAAGACTCACTATTATCATCCAAGTGCCATGATTGCTGCATATCATACTCTTCTTGAAGAGTAAGAGGTTCTGAAGCTGTCATTTCTGTATTTTTATATCAGTTTAGATCAACACCATATTATAGTCGGACCTGGTCGTTCATACCTTGAAGAAATGGCGATTTCATCCATTCGTGGTATACAAGGACATGTTCCGGTTTATATGGTACTAAAATTGCTTTTGGGCCAATCTACACGTTCCATGGCACTTTCAATTAGTTTTTATTGAACATAAGTTGAAGCTCACGAAGAATTCTTACCAAAACTAGGTTTTCGTTCTGCCTCATTCGTTCCAGTTCAAAGCAAAAGGTCGTGACTACCTTTCACTGAGGCGGCGAACTTCTTCACCTCCAAACACCAGAATCACGGTAACGAGGGCACATTTCGAATTATGAACGTAAGTTCCGAAAAGGTATGGAAAAATGGCGGATTTGCGACCACCTCAGATCCCGCATTTTGTATTTAATCATACAACAGCCAGGTTCTGCCTCATGGTCGGTTACAACTCTGTTGGTAAAACGGTTACCACCCAATATCACAGCGTCTACAGCAACGTGCCAACAGTTCTTCACACCGTTTGGAAGTATAGACGTACGGCTGATGAGCTCACTTCCAATGGTATGTGTAAAATCATGCAACATATTCTAAATTCAGTTATCCAAGCCTGATTGTTGTTCTGTAAATGGATAGCGAGGATCTGCTTTTGTCGATTTTCCAGGGAATGAAGCTGCTGCAGCGGCACGAGAGCGTTTGATGGCCATCGATTTCAGTGGCAAAAAACTACGAGTGGAGTATGCAACCCCTAGCCGAGACAGAATAAGTAATCATATATCAACAGGGTCGAGGTGAATTATAAAGCGAAGTCTGTCTCGCGTGGTATCGAACCGATTATTGATTCGAGTTACTATAGCAATAACAGCATAACGAATCTTGGTGCACCGCCTCCATCACGGAAACCGATTGCTGCTACGAAACCACCAGAAGCTTCACGGTTCAAATCCAACACCAATACAGAGCAGGCAGGATCTGCACCTTCTATTGCGCCTGCATTAGGGTAAGCTATAATTTAAAAGGATGTACTGTTGAATGAAGATGTATGCACAGAATTCACCAAATACCTATCATTCAGAGTCAATTATCCCTCTAACCCTAATCTAAAGTACAAGTACCCTGATCCTACACCAGAGATTTTAACCAATATGATGCAAGCCATTGGGAGTGTGCCTCGTTTATATAACCAGGTCCTGCATTTAATGAACAAAATGAATTTACCGCCCCCTTTCGGTCCAGTACGAAAAGATGCAATACCTGCCACTGTAAGTAAAACATCATTTGTAATATCAAATGGAATTAGACATGCTAAGCCTTGGCTGTAGCTGAAGCGAAAATCAGATGGCCTCGTGGCTAGCGACGAATCTGAGATGGAGAGCAGTGGTGAAGAATCTGACTCAAGACGGAGTGTGAAGAGAATGAAAGCGAAGGATAATCATGAGCAAAGGCAACTTGCTTTAGGGAGGAAGAAAGTCACTTCAACGATCTCCATCAATATACCCAATGTAGATAATGCCAAAGTCGCCTTGGCCGCCTCAGCGATAGAGCCCGAGGAGCCACATTCAGCGGTAGTCCAGGAAAAATATGATGTCAAGACATCTGAGAACGAGGGATTTGAGAGGACTGAGCCCAACAAGACTGATCAATACATAACCATAGAGACACTCGATGCCCATAAAGCATCTCCAGACAGTACGATCTTAAATTGCTTATACGGTGTCTGCATGTATCACATCATAACCCTTCAAATCATATATTTAGATTCTCAGTATAGTACGGCTTTCAAGAACTACTCAGAAGGGGAGCCAACAACGCGACTATACATAAAGAATCTTGAGCGTAAAGTAGTTAAGGAATCTGACCTTCGCAAAATATTTGGACGATTTGTGTTAGAGAGCAAGGGCGATCCGGACAAAGATTTGGATATCAATCTTTTACTTTCAGGGCGGATGCGTGGACAAGCTTTTGTGACATTTAAAGATCAAGAAACAGCCAGAAAAGCTTTGGAAGGAGCGCATAGGTATATACTTCACGGGAAGCCGATGATTATACAGTTTGCAAAGAGTCAAGTCGCTCAAAGACAATAATAAAAGCAAGTGCACAGTCAAGCTAATTTCAATCACCGCATCATCCTGACTCACTTTGGTTGAGGTTACTTGTACAAGCCACCTGCCAAATTTCGAACCCATAACCTGAAAATCTGGAATTTGGACATTGACAAGCTACAAACCATGCCTACCGTTAACGTTGACAAGGAGTTGCTCTACAAGAGCCTCGGAAAATCTTACAGTAAGACATTTTAACTAGTACGAATGAATCGCCAGAATGCGGGTACTGATGTCAAAATTTGTAGGTACTGAAGAATTCCGCGAGCTTTGCTTTCACTTTGGTATCGAACTCGAAGAAGATGTAAGTCATCTTGCTCCTAATCAGTGTTTTGACACCACGAATCGTACTCATTAAGTGCTTTTATAGACCTCCGAAACTGTTGTTCAGAATGGAGAAGTTGCACCCGAGAGACCTTTGTTGAAGGTTGACATCTCAGCCAACAGGTATGACAGAGAATCCAGCAACCACCAACTCCACGAACAATATATCGATAGTTTTCTAATCCTTGCATGGTAGATACGATTTGCTTTGCCAGGAAGGTATCGCCCGTGCTTTGCGCGTCTTTTTGAACTTGGGTCAAGTTCCCGTCTACCGACTAGTCAAGCCCAGTGGAGGACTTGAGAAGATAGTCGTTAAACCCGATGTACGTAATAACCTTAATGGCATATACACGTTGATGTTTTGGAAAAGTCTCTAACAATGCACTTGCATCAATTAGACTGCCAAGATTCGTCCATTCGTTGTTGGTGCCATCCTTCGTAACATCAAGTTCACTCAAGACAACTACAACAGCTTCATTGATCTTCAGGACAAGCTTCATAACAATATCTGCCGGTAATGTTTATATCATAATGCACTCGGTAAAATTGAAGGTCAGAGCACTCATGGAGATTTGCTAAATAGAAAGCGCACTCTTGCCTCAATGGGCACTCACGACCTCGACACCATCAAGGGTCCCTTCAGCTATGATGCTTTGCCTCCAAAGGACATCAAGTTCACTCCATTGAACCAAACGAAGGATATGGATGCAAACCAATTGATGGAATTCTATACTGTGAGTTATACTTTGATGTATATGCTGTTTTTGAATCTTGTCTGCCAACTAGTGATACTGACCGTTTGACCAATAGCCCGATAAGCACCTTGGAAAGTTCTTGCACATCATCAGAGACTCCCCCGTCTATCCTGTCGTCTTCGATGCCAGCAAGACAGTTTGTTCACTTCCCCCTATCATCAATTCTGATCACTCCAAAATCACTTTGAATACTAAGAACGTGTTCGTTGAAATCACCGCAACTGATGAAAATAAGGCTAACATTGTGCTCAATACTCTTGTGACTATGTTCTCTGAATACTGTGAGGAACCTTTCACGTAAGCGCAAACTCAGATCCATGTTAAGTTCACGTTAGATGCGGCCTCTAACAGATTTTTTGCAGAGTTGAGCCTGTTGAAATCCATTATCCTGACGGTACCGTCAAGGTTACACCAGATCTTGACAATCGTCGTGCCTCAGCAAAGGTTGATTATATCAACTCCTGCACAAACTTGACACTCAAGCCAGAAGAGATCGTCGAACTCCTCAACCGCATGTCCATGCTTGCTTCCGTCAACCCAGCTGATAGCAACGAAATTCTTGTTGAAGTTCCTCCTACACGTTCCGATATCCTTCATGCTTGCGATATTATGGAAGACGTTGCCATCGCCTATGGTTATGACAATTTACCCAAGCGTGTTCCCAGCGTCAACACTATTGCTTCTGCTTTCCCCATCAACAAATTGACTGACAGTGCAAGACGCGAATTGGCTCTCGCTGGATTCACTGAAGTTGCACCATTGACCTTGGTAAATACCCATTCATGTGATAAGCGTATCATAAGAAGCTTGATCTAACGAAATTTCAATGACTTTCTGTTTGGTTTAGTGCTCTCACGATGAGAACTTCAAGTTCCTAAGACGCGTTGATGATGGTACTACTGCTGTCAAGTTGGCGAACCCTAAGACCATTGAATATCAAGTTGTCCGAACCTCACTTCTTCCCGGTATTCTTAAGACCATTAACTCTAACAGAAAGCACCCACTTCCCATCAAAGTTTTCGAAGTTTCCGATATCACGCTAAAGGATGACTCTTATGACCGCAAGAGCAGAAACGAACGCCGCGTTTGTGCCGCCTACACTTCCAAAACCTCTGGTTTTGAGGTTAGTGCAATTTGGGGTAGTTTTGAGTGTTATAGACAACGGTTCAAACGAATAATCATCTATTGTGTTCATTAGGTTATTCACGGTTTGTTGGATCGTATCATGAGAATGTTCAACATCCAGTTCATCGGCCGAAATAGCAAGGAGCTTGGTTACTGGATTACTGAAGCAGAGAGTATGCATATCAAATATATGCTTGTTGTACACTAGTTCCTTAAACATACCATGCTAATCTTATATCTTTTCCCTCTCTTTAGACAATACCTATTTCCCTGGCCGTTCAGCTGATATCTACTTGACCTACATTGTCCCCGAGACGAGCCGCCGTGCCACTATCAAGATCGGCAGTTTCGGTGTCCTACACCCCGAAGTTCTGCAAAGCTTTGAGCTCTCTTACCCTACCACCGTCTTAGAATTTAATCTAGAGCCACTTTTGTAAAATTATTTGTGTGCCTAAATTGCGCGTGGAGCAATTCCGTAAAATTATCATCCGCGCATTTCTTCAAGCGGTTTCTTATTCTTGCAACCCTAAAACAAAAATACATAGCATGAAAATTTATCTTTCCATAGAGTTCCACGCCTGTATGCACATATATCATGCATTTGTTGCGCAATATCGATCAAGATATGAAGTGGTATCTCAAATGGTGTCCAAAAAACATGGGTTAGGGTTATAACATCACATGATCGTCGCTATCGGTATTGAGACTTCAAATCCAGGCATACCTTTACTCTTACACTCACAAATGGCACTAGCAAACGCGACGTTTGAGGAAATACTTGACGATCTCTCAAGGTACCTATCTTATACCATTGGTACTCTTACCATTGCCGTATTCAAATTGTGAAATTTGTCTTGTCGGAAGATGTTACTACGGCTAAAGCTAATTCCACTTCCCTTCAGTCGATTCATAATAAATGTACCTGAGGAAGAACTTGCGTCAGTGGAACGTATATGTTTTCAGATAGAACAAGCACACTGGTTTTACGAAGACTTTGTTCGTGAGCAGAAACCTGAGTTACCATCGTTTTCGCTGAAGAACTTTTCCGCAAAGATATTCCAGCACTGTCCATTGTTGCGCCAGTGGGAACACGAGCATGAGCGAGCGTTTGCAGACTTCATGCAGTACAAGATTCGGATACCTGTCTGTGGAGCTATTATACTCAACGAACGTCTAGATAAATGTCTATTGGTGAAAGGCTGGAGTTCAAAATCAGGATGGGGATTCCCAAAGGGCAAGATCAATAAGGATGAGGAAAACTCAATTTGCGCAGCAAGAGAGGTATGAATCAGTGTGTTTTTCAAAACCAAATCATGCCGTTGTTCATTTTCTGAGCATTTTTGATGGTTTAGGTATTGGAGGAAACTGGTTTCGACATCACGCCATACATGGACCCTGAAAACTATATCGAGATTACCCTTAGGGAGCAGAGAATCCGCCTGTATATCATATGTGGTGTGGCTGAGGAATCAGAGTTCATACCAAGGACTCGCAAAGAGATCAGTGTATGTATGACGAATATATCATATTTGTGTTGATCGAATGAGTAACTCAGTTTGTTTTCAATTAGCAAATTGCTTGGTACAAGTTGACAGAACTTCCAACTTATAAGATAGACAAAAAACCAGTGAATGGCAGCAAGAGCGATACTGATGGTGGCCGTCACAAGGTTGCATCAGCTAACAAATTCAATGGCAGTCGTTTTTACATGGTAGCCCCTTTCGTCAGGTAGGATTTAGTAATTTGCTTGCAGCGTAGTACCCTGATCAACCTACTAAGCATTCCGTTGATCTGTAGTAAATTGAGACAATTTGTCAACCAGCGGCGGAAGTATCATGATTCTCGAAATTCTCACTATTCTGTAATGGCAAACACATATAATTCATAGTAACGTTAGTGAAGTAGTCTCATATCCTCCTGTTCAATATACAAGTAGCATAGCATGCGTGTTGAAACTTATCGGAGACTCAGTTTGTCTGCTTCTGAGTACCACTACTGCAGAATTGTTTTGCTTTTATCCTCTGATGCACCTTCGCAGTGGCTGAATCATATTCAATTCAACTTTGTGACATTTTTTGGCAAAGAAGGGACAGCACACACCTGTACATGTTTACACATACGTATGCATGACAAATTGAACGGTAAATCAGATATCTATTAGAGAAGACTGCTGTCTGAATGCTATAGTTTGACGCATACTTCTACTTCCAAAAGGGAAACTCTGTGCTATGTAGAAGGTACTGAATACGCAACATCGTACGGACGTTAGGGTGCCTGCCGGTCCTGAATATGCAATAAGTGTCCGTCCTTGTACCTATGCTAGAACACCACTAATCTACAAAGCTTGTATCTAAACTGTGAGTGACGTGGATTCGTGGTAACAGTACTGTTTCATCTTCTCATATAAAAGACGTGCAATAGTGTGGAGACTCGTATAGCTCTTTATCCATTGTTTACTGCCCTAACGCCAATTGTAGCATCAAAGCTACCAATGACTGGTTGTATACTAGAAAAAATTTCTCTCGTCAATAGCTGCTGCTCTATTAGATCCGCGTGCAAAACGGCAGTAAAGATCATTTCATCGATGTGTACGAACAGTTGTTCGCTGCCATTGCTCCCGCTTACGATAAACGAAAAGCTCAACCCCAGCACAAAATTCGTCGCGAATGAACGAATGACACACTGCATAAATGTATGTTAACTTCGTCTTAACATCACGATATCCACTTCAGTAAAGGTCATATGTAGCGACCACTATTAGCTTGTTACTGTTCGTTTTCATGCTGGATCTCTTACTGGCTTCAAGAGACGGATAAAATTAAGGTCATCCTACGTTATTTCGATCGGAAGTCCTGTTCGGCACAACATGGCTTGTGTCTGATCGTTGCCATTCGCTGGCGTTTCAATATCAGTCCAAACCCAACCAGGCACTCCGAATTTGAAAAACATCAATGAATATAATTCGGGAAGTTGTTATTTTCTGTCTATAAATCGATGCAGGGGAATCAAGCATTTGAGAGCTGATACCAATTTACATTTAGCCCTTCAAATCTGGAGGCGCTGGTATTTGCTAGTGGTAGAAGCATAAGAATGAAATGTGTAAAGAAAAGCCATATTCGCGTTGATTGTGCAGACGACTGCTTCAGAGCTTTGCACTAGGGCTTGGTCTCCAGACCATTTCATACTCTTTATGTGAGAAACCACATTTCTCGTAGAATGGAATATTCTGTCATGAAACAAATGTTAGACCTTAGCCGAATCCCCAAATCACCTTCCGGTTTGAATGGCGAAATCTTACCTTTTCAGAGCAATCAAGGATCACTGATGAGAAATGAAGTGGTGAGTATTTGATTTATTTCTGTTATACAGAAAAAGCAAGTAAGCGTTTCCTACCTTTATAGCATCCAGTGTTCTCTCCAATATATTTCAAAGCCTCAATAATTTTGATGCCAAACTTTTTACCCTGTTGATTTGCGTCCACGGCGATATCCTCGATATGGCCAACAAGACCATTTAGATGCACAAATTTGCGCTCTACAATGACACTTCCGGCAGCAACCACTTTATTCTTGGCTTCTTCAACGATAACGATCGTGAAATCTATAGATCATAAGGAAACGTGTTAGTTTTCAGAATATGTCATCTCCGTGAAACTGCTAGGAACCAGGTTCTCCTTACACTCATGGCTGTGTTGCTTAAGATAGTTGAAACGCTCTATAATTCAAGGTTTAATACCGCATCATAAGTAAGAAAGTTAGAAATCACCATCGTTTACCTAACCACTGTGCCTTAGTATGGTCGCCAACCTCGGTAAGGACCTTCAGAACGTCCAAGAAACCGCGCTCGTAGTCTCCACTTTGCAGTGGTCTAAGAACGTAGCCTTTTGGGAGAGACGCTTGGACCTTTGGGGAGATGAGAGAGGCTCTGAATAGTGCTGTTTCGACGTGGTTCATATTGGGGAAAGGAGTAGCAAAGAAAGCAAAGACAGGTTCGTGGCTCCCATATAAATTTAGAACATCAATTCCGCGGAACAGCGTATCACGTGATATAATGAACCTCGGCAAAGTCAAACTTCAAGCCTGAAGCAACGTTTATAATTGAAAGTAGACAGATATCGTAGAACTCGGTGATTTGAATTATATCAGCATAATATAGAGAAGCTGTATACTGTTTGTGGATTTTTCAATGTGGGTGCCAACCTTACTGGTGTAATAAAGTGACTGTTTCCGAACGGTAAATTGGGGTGGCAATTTCGATGCGCGGTCTTGCATGGCTTTCAGGACAGCACTAGCGTTGCCAAGTTGCTTCAAACCTAGCTATGCTGTATCTACAGCCGTTTCATTAGTGTCAAAATCGACGCGTCCGCAAAGTTTGACTTCCAAATGGGCAAGTGCACAGCCACTATGCCGAGTCATGACACCTCTTGACATTCCTGGAACGAGGCGAAGTTTGACCTCTATGATACACCAGTCACGGTAGGGATCCTGAACCGAACTCTATTGAGGTTACCAGCATTAACTTACTCAATCATAGCTTACATATATATGAGAATAGTAAGAAAATATCAAATTGTTCAGGGCGGTAGACCGAAGTATGTTTACAGATGTCCAACATATCATTAGAAAGAATTTCGTCCATCAGCAGCATAATGCCAAAACTGTCCGCTGTCATGGGTACCGTCGTAGTGTATCATACTTTCACTCATGCTCGTCACTATCATGCAATGGTTTTTTGCGAAGCAAGCGTCAATAGTGACCCAAAGTTTCAACCCATGGCATTGTCGGTGAAGCACGTGGACAATGCATCTGCCGCATTGACCGCCTCGAGCCAAAAGTCACCCTCTTTATGGGTGGAAATATGGAGACTTGTGAAACCAGATCTACTCCTGCTGATACTTGTAGCACTCACTGCAGTCGGTGCTGCCGTAGTGAACCTTCAGACTCCAACTGTTACGGGAGAGCTTATCAACGTCATTGCGCAGAGTATCAAAGGTGCTGGGGAGCTATCAATGGAAGAATTGAAGAAACCAGCAATGAAACTTTTAGGTCTATTTCTCTCTCAAGGTAAAACAATTGTTTTTTTACCTTGGTGCGGAATAGTCGTTAGCTCATCATATTTTGCATCAGGGTTCCTGACATTTTCGCACATCTCACTGGTGTCTACTTTGGGTGAAAATGTTGCCTCTCGTCTGAAGAGCTTACTTTTCTCGGCAATCGTGAAGCAGGATATCAGTTTCTTTGATAGTCACAAGAGTGGAGAGCTTGTTGGACGACTGACCACAGATGTCGCCGATTTCAAGGTATGTTAAATGGCCAATGTACGCGTATAATCAGCCGAGCTGTACATCAATACTAATGGCCGCCTCTCAGCATACATTCAAACAAATTGTCACTCAAGGGTTGAAGTCAATTGCCCAGACAATTGGATCTGCTATACATCTCGTCCGCATTTCTCCGTCACTGACCTTTACATTATTGGCCACTATGCCTGTGTTGTACGGTATTTTGAACATCTATGGAACCTATCTAAGAAAGTTAAGTAAACAAGGGAAGGAGTTGGATGGTGTTGCTAGCGGACTGGCTGGAGAGGTAAGGTCATATATAATTGTCACATTTACCGCATATAGCGTCAACTGAATTATTGTTATGCTTTTTAAAAAGCTCATTGCAAACGTGCGAACTGTGCGTGCATTTGCTGCCGAAGACCGAGAGTGTGAGCGTTATCAGTCCTCTACTGACAAAGTCGCAAAATCGAACACTCACCTTGGCTTACATATCGGACTTTTCCAAGGTACAGTATGACCCAATTAGCTGTCATAAGTCAATATGCAAAAGCTGACCGATATTGTTGTTCAGGCATGACCAATGCTGCTATCGGATGTATGGTAGGTACAAACGGTTGTAGGTTAGAGTTTCAAATTGTGTTCATACCAGAAAATTTAATACGAGTTTTTCACATCCAGGCCCTCATTGTTCTGTATTATGGAGGATCTCTAGTTGTCAAAAACGAAATGACTGGTGGTGATCTGATGACGTTAGTAGAATGAATGGGATAGAGACTTTGAGTTTAATGTTACTGATTGAAAAACTCCAGGTATATGCTGTCTACACAGTCGACTCAAAGATCCTTAGGTTAGTCCTATATGTCCTTCACTTTTCAGCACAATGATCTAACATGCAGCAGTTTCCCTGGGAGTCCTCTTTGGGCAATCGATCAAGGCTATTGGATCAGCCACAAGAGTCTTTGAATTTGTGCATGCTACACCAAACGTACCACTTCATGGTGGAGTCACTCTGCCTTACATGGATGGCAACATACGTTTCGACAATGTAAGCTTCCATTACCCAACTAGGCAGGAGCAGCAAGTGTTAGAGAACTTCACATTGGATATTCCCCAAGGAACCATGGTAGCCCTTTGTGGTCCATCAGGTACTCATAAAATGGAACTCCTCTATCTAACATGACATATATGCTGACTGTAATTCCCTTTTGGAAGGCTCTGGAAAGTCAACGGTCGCAGCACTTCTAGAGAGATTCTACGAACCTTGTGATGGCCAAATTTTAATAGATGGTACTCCATTAAACGTGATGGATCCCTCCTGGATTCGTCAACAAATTGGATTCATCAATCAAGAACCGGTCTTGTTTGCAGCCAGCATCGCCGATAATATTCGTTATGGCAATCCTGATGCTACTGACGAGGAGGTTAGATCAGCAGCACGAAAAGCTAATGCTGAGACGTTTATTGAAGCGTTCCCAGATGGCTACGATACCATGGTAGGAGAAAGAGGAACAAGTCTATCTGGTGGACAAAAGCAACGGGTAGCTATTGCAAGAGCAATTTTGAAGAATCCAAAGGTATGAGCGGCAATGAGTAAGCAGCTACTGTGCCTTGATGATTTACGCTTTCAATGATAGATTTTAATTCTGGATGAGGCAACCTCTGCTCTAGACAGTATGTATTTTCGATTATTGCGGCGTTGCAATTCATGCATATCTCATACTGAGATATTCTTAAAAAACTTTTCTAGCACACTCTGAAAAGCTGGTACAAGAAGCACTAGATGAATTGATGAAAGGAAAGACTGTATTGGTAGTTGCCCACAGATTGTCTACCATTCGAGCAGCTGATCTCATTGTCGTGATGGGTCGTGAGATAGGAAACGTTATAGAGAAGGGTATGTAGATCTATCAAGATGCACCAGTGGTACTGACCGATAAACTGACCGTTCTCTTATAGGAACTCATGACCAATTGATGAAGAAACGGGGCATGTACTATGCGCTTCATAATAACGTCGAGGCATTCTCATAATCCTTAGAATAAAGAAAACACCATTGAAGAAGTTATGAATAAGCCTTTAAATCAAAATTTTTGCGCCTGTAACCGTGTAGAAGTGAGAGAAAAGAAGAGTGTATATATTTGCTGGCGCGTAGAGTTGCTTAAACAAACACGTATGTTTAAAAGATCATCTTTACAAATATGAGACACTTTTCTCAAATGAAAAAGATTCATTTATATAATTTATTACATTTTCCTTTAATTTCTACTTCACAGAATGTATACAAATAACATGTACAAGAAGGGCTAGCAGAGGAGTTAATAGACAGAGAACCTTCAGCAACGGAACCATGAACCACAATTTTTTTGTAAAGCTCCGCCATAAATCCACGTGACTTAGACGAGACTGCGAAATATTTTTTTTTTTATTCTTTCGATTGAACGACGGGTCCTGACACTCAACAGATAGAGCATTTCACAACGGACTGACGACCATTTCAGGACTTTGGATACCCATATCGTGTGTCATAGAATAAGCTGAAGATCTTCCAATCAGTAATCTAGAGTTCTTTTGGGTCGCCAAGCAAGACAACTGTTAGACGTTCGACTGCCTTTCTTACAACCATGAATATTTCACTGCCTGTGGGTTCCGAGATTGACTCGGTGTCATTCTCCTTCTACGATGCTGCAGAGATTCGCAAAATCTCTGTAAAGCAAATCGTCAACCCAATCATCATGGATACCATGGGTCACCCAACCAAAGGTGGTCTATATGATCCAGCACTTGGTCCATACACCAAGCGTCATATGTATGTATAAACCTCGAGGATTTTCAAACATTGATCATACAGACAAACTAACTGGATACTTTTAAAAGTTGCGGTACATGTTCACAAGACCACTTCAACTGTCCAGGACATTTCGGCCATATCGAACTTCCTGTCCCCACCTATAATCCAACCTTCTTCGACCATCTCTACGCCAACCTTCGCGCAAAATGCTTTTATTGCCACAAGTACCGTATGAACCGCGTTCAGGTAAATGATCTTGAATGATTCAATCATAATGTTACAAATGCATATGGTATTTATACCTGTTTATAGTTGCATAAAATCATTGCCAAGCTGAAGCTGCTTCAACGTGGTTTGATTCGCGAGAGCCAACGTATTGATGATTTCAACATGCGAGCCAAGAAGTCGTCTAAGAATGCGGATGAAGACGATATTGCTGATGTTTTGGAAGAAGAGCAAGAAGGAAATGAAAACGCTGAGCAATTCTTGGAGCGAATCGGTATATGATCGATTTAATTGACTAGATAAGTTGTCATGACCAAAATTACTGACATGTCCCCCTTTCTCAGATGACTATGTCGAGGCATGCATCAACGATAAGGAAGCCAACGAGTATGCCAGTCGTACATATAAAATTACTATTATTAATGAAGAGCGAAAACAAGTTATGGCAGATTTCTTTAGACGCTGTATCGCTAAGAAGCGTTGCGAGAACTGTACTGGTGTCTCCCCTCCTATCCGTAAAGATGGTGTCGCCAAGATTTTTCAAATGCCTTTGAACAAGAAGACACAAATGATCATGGAAGCCAAGGGCCTTAAGATTCAGGACGTTCTAGTTAAATCTAAGGCTTCTACTCAGGCCATGGATGTTGATGTCTCTGAAAACACTGCAAATGGCATCAGTGCTTCGGAATCATCTTCTGAAGATTCTTCTGATGAAGAGGAGCAAGGTGCCAAAATGCCTTCTGGCAAGATCTCCAAAGAAGACGGCGAAGCACCTGCTGGTCAACAAAAGTATATGACACCTCATCAAATTCGTGACCATTTGACTTGCCTTTTCGAAAGTGAGCCTAGTGCAACCACCCTGATGTATGGAGCAAGAAACCCTCGCTCTCCTAGTTTGGTCAAGCCAGTCAAGGCATCCATGTTCTTCATTGATGTTCTCGCCGTTGCACCCACTCGTTTCCGTCCAGCTTCCGTTATGGGTGACAAGTCTTTTGAGTCTCCACAAAACGTTTTGCTAGGCAAGATCTTGTCTAGTTCTCAACAAGTTCGTGAAAGTAATGCCCGTGTCCAAGCTTTGGGCAAGAACAAAGATGAAAACAAAGAGGAGATTACTCGTGCTTTCAACTATCTTGTAAACAACATCATCAAATTGCAACACGATGTCAACTCGTTCATTGATTCTACCAAGAACCCTGCTCCTATGCGACAAGGTCAGCTTCCACCTGCCGGTATCCGACAGACTTTGGAAAAGAAGGAAGGTCTTTTTAGAAAGCATATGATGGGCAAGCGTGTCAACTATGCTGCTAGATCCGTCATTTCGCCCGATCCTAATATCGAAACTAATGAGATTGGTATTCCTCCCGTTTTCGCCAAAACTTTGACATATCCTGAACCAGTGACACCTTATAACGTCAAGGAGATGATGCAAGCTGTCATCAACGGACCCGAAAAGTGGCCTGGTGCAACCCACGTTCAATATGAGGATCAATCCTTGCACTCGCTTGCAAATTTGAGCGTCGAATCTCGCATTGCTTTAGCAAACACTCTTTTGTCTCCTCAAGACTCTACTGCTTCTACGTCTGGTACTCCCTACGCTACACGTACTCAATCTATCAACAAGAAAGTATTCCGTCACTTGCGTAATGGCGATATGTTGTTGCTTAACCGCCAACCTACTCTTCACAAACCTTCTATCATGGCTCACAAGGCCAGAGTTCTTCCAGGAGAAAAGACCATTCGTATGCACTTTGCCGTAAGTATTACTCTGTGCCATAACAATAACTCAGTAACGCTTATTAATATTTTTGGCTACTCGATAGAACTGTAATACGTACAACGCTGATTTCGACGGTGACGAAATGAACGTCCATTTCCCCCAAAATGAGATTGCTCGTGCAGAAGCCACCTTGATTGCTAATACTGATAATCAATATCTCGTCCCTACCTCTGGTAATCCTCTTCGTGGTCTTATTCAGGATCACGTTGTTTCTGGTGTATGGATGTGTTCGAGAGACACTTTCTTCACTCGTGAAGAATATCAGCAAATTCTCTATGGATCTCTGCGTCCTGAAATTGATGGCACCGGAAACGGCAGAGTCATTACCGTTCCCCCTACTGTGTGGAAGCCTGTGCCACTCTGGACCGGTAAACAAGTTATTACCACTCTTATGAAGAACTTGACTGTTGGTAGACCTGCACTCAACCTTACCTCTAATGCCAAGGTTGGTGCCAAATACTGGGGTCCCGATGGTGTTGAGGAGGCTACTGTCCTCTTTATGGAGGGTGAACTTTTGACCGGTGTACTTGACAAGTCGCAATTCGGTGCCTCTTCATATGGTATGGTGCACTCTGTCTATGAACTTTATGGTCCTGAATCAGCTGGAAAGCTTCTCAGTATTCTTGGTCGTCTATTCACAAAATTCACTCAAAGCCATGGATTCACCTGCCGAATGGATGATTTGCGTCTTACTCCTGAAGGCGACAAGGTTCGACGCACTCTTCTCGACAACGGAAAGGATGACGGAAAGCAAGCCCACATTGATTTCCTCGGCCTTACCGATATGGCAAAGGAAGCTGACTCAGACGACCTCAAGAAGGAGTTCGATCTTCGCATGGAAGAAGTTGCTCGTGATGATTCTAAATTGGCTGGCTTGGATAATGCTATGAAGTCCAAGGTGAACAAGCTCACATCCTCCGTCATTGATAAGTGTATTCCCAGCGGCTTGGTCAAGAAGTTCCCCAAGAATAACATGCAAATGATGACCGTCTCTGGAGCCAAGGGTTCGCCCGTCAACGTCTCCCAAATTTCTTGCTTGCTTGGTCAACAGGAATTGGAAGGTCGTCGTGTTCCTCTTATGGTTTCTGGAAAATCATTACCATCCTTCTTACCATATGAATCAAGTGCACGTGCTGGTGGTTACATTGCTGGTCGTTTCTTGACTGGTATCCGGCCACAAGAATACTATTTCCATTGTATGGCTGGTCGTGAAGGTCTTATTGATACTGCCGTCAAGACTTCTAGATCTGGTTATCTTCAACGTTGTTTGATTAAGCATCTGGAAGGTCTTCGTGTTCATTATGATCACTCCGTCCGTGACGCTGATGGTTCAATCCTTCAATTCCACTATGGTGAAGATTCATTGGATGTCATTAAACAAAAGCATCTCTTCCAATTCAGCTTCTGCGCACACAACACCGAATCCCTTCTCCAGAAATATAATCCCAAGCAAATCATGGATATCCTTGACATCAAGGAAGGTAACGACTACAACAAGAAAGCCCTCAAGAATTCGCAGAAATACGATCCAGCACTTTCCAAATACAGCCCAAGCCGACATTTGGGTGTTGTGTCTGAACGTTTCTCAAAGCAACTGAATGCCTACATTGAAAACAATCCCGACAACTTGCCATTTAGCAAAACCACTGCATCCACTAAGAACAATGAGCGATTTTCTAGCCTCACTTCCAAGAAATTCAAGGCTCTTATGCAACTTAAATACCTTCACAGTCTTGTTGAACCCGGTGAAGTTGTTGGTCTTCTGGCTGCTCAGTCTGTCGGTGAACCTTCCACTCAAATGACGCTCAACACTTTCCATTTTGCTGGACACGGTGCCGCTAATGTCACTCTTGGTATCCCTCGTCTACGTGAAATTATCATGACTGCCTCCGCTTCTATTAAGACTCCCACCATGTTGCTCCCATTGCTCACCAACGTTTCCTCTGACGAAGCTGGCCATTTCTGCAAACACGCCACTCGCTTGACCCTTGCACAGATTGTCGATGATGTTGTTGTAACGGAACGAATGACCAGCAAGTCAGCATCTAGCATGCACCGTCGTACTAAGGTCTACCAGGTTCGCCTGAACTTATTCTCCGAAAAGGAATATAAGGAAGAGTACAATGTCTCTGCTAAGCGCATTAAGCAAGTTCTCGAAACTAAGTTCATCCAGCGACTTGAAGCTGCCATCCGCAAAGATATCAAGGATTCCAAGAAGGCTAAGGCTGACGATGTCGGTAAAGCTATCAAACGCTCAAAGACATCTAGCAATGACACAGAAGACGATAGTGCACCAGTCACAGCCACTGTAAATGGTAAGTTGAGCCTCAATTTGGCATCCATAGTACCAAATATGCGTTACTAGCTATCAGATACTAATCAATGATCTACGTAACAGACGACGATGAAGGTGACGGTGATGCCACTGATGCTCGTAACGCCAAGCGAAGTGCGCAGCATGCATCCTACGATGCTCCTGACGAGGATGATGAGGAGGTCATCAAGTCTATGGACCGACAAATGGATGAAGAACTTGAATTGGACGCTTTGGCTAACGGCGACGATGATGATAATGACACTTCAGCAATGGACATCGACGATGCCGAAGGCAGAGTTGTTACCAACAGCTCATATGTCAGCAAATGGAAGTTCGATAACACCAATGGCGCATGGTGCGAAATTGAGTTGACTTTCCCTGCCAACACTAAGAAGGTTCTTATGGTGGCTCTTGTTGAAAAGATCTGTCACGATGTCATTGTTCACGAGATCAAGGGTATCGCCCGATGCTTCCCATACATCAACCCAACTGAAAATGACAAATCTGTACGTAGTCTTTTCTATTTGAGTTTACTTTGTAGAAATGTTCAAGCACTGACAACTTTCCTTTTTATTTCCAACAGAGAAAACTTCAAACGGAAGGTGTCAACTTACAAGGCATTTGGCCATACGCTGACATCATTGATGTCAACAACATCGATACCAACGATATTGCTGCCGTGCTTAGAACCTATGGTGTTGAGGCAGCTCGTAATGCCATCATGAAGGAAGTAGACGGTGTTTTCGAGGTCTACGGTATCTCTGTCGACAAGCGTCACTTGTCTTTGATTGCTGAATACATGACGTTCGAAGGTGGATACAAGCCATTCAACCGGTCTGGTATCGAATCCAATGTGTCACCTTTCCTCAAGATGAGTTTCGAACGAACCTGCCATTTCTTGACCGAAGCCACTGTCCACGGTGACTACGACAGCTTAGACTCTCCATCCGCTAGAATTGTTATGGGCAAGGTTGTTGGTGGTGGTACTGGCTCATTTGAAATCATGCAATCACTCGTAGATACTTCCGCATAAATCATACAATAAACTTTTTTTGCATTTCTGTTCCCATTAATTTTATTGAGTATGAACGAGCTGTAGATAGGATTACGGCATTATGAATGGAATATCAGGAGTTCAAGCAGCCAGCAGAGAGCCAGTCAGCCAGACAGTTTCACGCTAATAGTGGACGTAGCGCAGCCGTTTAGGCTTGTAGCCAATTGGTAACCATGAAATTTTTCAGGTTCTCCACTTGAATGCCACTTTGGCTCTCACTCCCGCTATTTTGTTACGGAGCCAAATTCGAATTTGGGTTACATCATCAGTCCTGATCGCCAAATACAATGGATACAGTATAGTTTGGATGCTATAGTCCTACGGGGCATATCTTCTAGCGACTTGCTCTGAGTTTACATGGGCTAAAATTGCTACCTTACTGCGGTCACCCTAGCTTCAGACTATGCTGAGCCCTGCTCTTCAGCATAATAAAAAAAAAATTTCAGAAAAAAATAACATCGATAAAGTGCAAAATGGCACCCAATGAAATCGTCCAGCTTGTATCGGTGGTCCAAAATATTGTGACGGACGTTTTGGTTTGGTGCTTCCCGGAGACTGAAAAATTTTATTTCTAGGATCACATTAGCGGCTTTTACCCTCTTCCTTTCCTCCTTTACAAATTATCATGAGTAACGTCTCAGCATCAAAGCAAAAGCGTTTGGCAGCAAGAGCTGCTAGAGCTGATAAGAAAGCTTCTAAGGATGGCAGCCCCATGAGCACCTCCGGCACCAATACCCCTATCACTCCTTTATCCAACGCTTCTTTGGAAGATTTGCCTCTTGATAAGCTCAACATCAACGTCGCTCGTACAGCCACTGGTGTGTATACCTCCCAAGAGCGCTCCAGAGATATCAAGATCGAATCATACTCTCTCAACTATCACGGTCGTGTTTTGATCGACAATGCCAACATCGAACTTAACTTTGGTCGACGATATGGTTTGATTGGTGCTAACGGCTCTGGAAAGTCCACTTTCCTTCACTCCCTTGCTGGCAGAGATATTGAAATTCCTGACCACATTGATGTAAGTCATTCATAGCCTATTTTTTTTTTCATTCTTCTGGTAGAACATTGTTTAGCTGATGTTTCATTTGATTTCCATAGATCTACTTGTTGAACCAAGAAGCTGAGCCAGAGGAGAAGAACGCCGTCGAAGCTGTCATTGAAATGGCTGAGAAGGAAGTTGCTCGTCTCGAAAAGCAAGTTGAGGAAATTTTGGGTGAAGACGACGGTGCAGACAACCCGGTCTTGGAAGATATTTACGAACGTATCGAATCCATGGACCCTGCCACTTTCGAAACCAGAGCTTGTACTTTGTTGTCTGGTCTTGGTTTCACTACTCAACAAATGGCCAAACAAACCAAGGACATGTCTGGTGGTTGGAGAATGAGAGTTGCTCTTGCCCGTGCTCTTTTCATTAGACCCACTGTTTTGTTGTTGGATGAACCTAGTAAGTATTTCATTGGTGTAACCTGTCAAAGACAAAAGTCACGAGATCTGATCGAATTTTCCTTTTCCTTTTAGCCAACCATTTGGATCTTGAAGCCTGTGTGTGGTTGGAAGAATACTTGAAGACCTACGACCGTATCTTGGTTATGGTTTCTCACTCTCAGGATTTCTTGAACGGTGTCTGCACAAACATCATGGACCTGACCCACAAGCGTAAGCTTATCTACTATGGTGGTAACTACGACACCTTTGTCAAGACCAAGGAAGAAAACGAAGTCAACCAAGCCAAGGCTTACCAAAAGCAACAAGATGAAATTGCTCATATCAAGAAGTTCATTGCTTCCGCTGGTACTTATGCCAATTTGGTCAGACAAGCCAAGTCTAAGCAAAAGATCATCGACAAGATGGAGGCTGCTGGTCTTATTGAGAAGGTTGAACATCCTCCTCCGTTCAAGTTCGATTTCACCGATGTTGACAGACTTCCCCCACCGGTCTGCTCTATGCAAGAAGTTTCCTTCGCCTACACCGGTCAGATGAAGGACTGTCTTTACCGTGACCTTGAGTTGGGTGTTGATATGGACTCTCGTGTTGCCCTTGTCGGTCCCAATGGTGCCGGAAAGTCTACTCTTCTTAAGCTTATGGGTGGAGAGTTGAACCCCACCGCTGGTCGTGTTCAACACCACAGCGCTCTTAAGCTCGGAAAGTACTCTCAGCACTCTAACGATCAACTCGACATGGAGCTCAGTCCTATTGATTACATGAAGAAGAAGTTCGCCTCTGTCAGCACAGAAACCGATTTCTGGCGTCGTCAAATCGGTCGATATGGTTTGACTGGTGCCCACCAAACTTCTCCCATCGCCAACTTGTCCGATGGTCTTAAGTCTCGTCTCGTCTTCGCTGAACTCGCTATGGCTCATCCTCACATTATCTTGTTGGACGAACCTACTAACCATTTGGATATGGAGTCCATTGACAGTTTAGCTGATGCTATCAAGCGATTCAACGGTGGTGTTGTTTTGGTTTCTCACGATTTCCGTCTTATTTCCCAAGTTGCCAGAGAAATCTGGCGTTGTGAGAACGGAAAGGTTGATCCCTTCCAAGGCAGTATCCAGGAATACAAGGAAACTCTCCGCAAGAACGTCAAGTTGTAAGTTTAGGACTATCCCCAAAAAAAATCCCAGTTTCATTCCAGCGACAACCCCTTTTTTGCCTACACCCACCATCTTTTCTTTCTTTCTTCTTATGCCAGCTGGCTTATTCAACCTATTGTTCATTCCCAAATTTTGTTTCTTTCTTTCTTTGCGACTTTTGTACAATTTGATAGACTTTTCCATGCACATAATCTAGATCTTTTCATCTTACGGCTACTACATTTTCTTGGTTTCATATATATTATTTTATTGTATATCTGATGCTCAAGGAAATGACAGTGGAAATAGAGCATATCAAAAAGTAATAGTGTTTATTTTTTCTGTTTACATGTGAAAGGATCATAACAGTCAGAGTGGGTTATGGTGGTCAATGTGCCGATATACGGCGATCTCGAGGGCTATAAGATCTATTGCGACTACTCCTAGAATATGGTGAAGGAGATCGTCTCGAGCGGCGGCCACGGTCTGACGTTGGTGATGGAGATCGTTCACGTCGTCGATATTTGTCGCTGCGAATTGGAGAGCGAGATGCCTCATGTCTACTTCGCACAGGCGACCGTGATGATTCATGTCGTCGGCGCTTGTAGCGATCTGATTCCTCCTCTTCCCGATCGTCAGAGCTTCTATGTTTTCGACTCTTGTGCTCCTTCCTATGCTTATGTTCCTTCTTATCCTTCTTCTTCTTCTTTCCTGATTTAGAATCCTGAAGTGCTCGCATTTTCAAAGGGTTATTCATGATAGCTTTGACAGCTTCCTGTTCTCGTCGTTTGATGGCAAGTAGAGGGTCTTCTCTGATCTTGGCGGCAGTATCACGTTCGTTGACAGGACTGGCAGTGTTGAGTGCGAACCGTTCATTGACGGAGTCGTTGACTTTTTGTACTTCTCCTTTGGAGCGAAGTAGGTTGTCGACGGATTTCTTTCCCAATAAGTACTCTTCCATATCATCTCCACCCGGCGTTTGTGAAGCGTTCGGTGCTGCGTACATCCAGTCCAACTTGTCTGCTCGTTTCCTTTTAAAGCAAATTGTTAGTCCACATTAGCCATTTTTCAAGAAGAAATTGCTGTTGGGCACCGCATGAGGTGGATTAATCAACTTACTTTCCGCCAGCTGCTTCTTGCATTCGCTGTAATTCCTGAACCTGTCGTTCTTCTTCAAGTTCCTTTCGCATCTGGTCGATCTTTTGCTGTTCGTCAGCATGCTTCCGTTCTTCCTTCCATACTCGCTCTTGATTACGGAAGGTCGAGGGATGCCACGACTTTTTCAAATTGAGATCTCCTCCTCCCATTTTCTGCTGTGAGACGTTGAGAAAACTGAGTTATGGAGAGCAAGCCTAAACGAAATTTAAGTCACAAAAAAATTGCTCACGTGCCACACGCCATAGTCTTAACACAGCGCAGGTGAGATGACATCGACAGCAGTAACAAATTGCTTGCCTTGATTCTTTCTCCTTGGCATTTATTTTGCTAGTAATTAAATCATATGGACGATACGATAGACGACGACAATGTCCCTCTTCAAAGGGGACTTCTCCATAACGAGAATGAAGACTCTGTTCCTGAAGAAGAGCAAAGGCTATTAGATCAAGGCTCAAACACAGACGCTAGCCAACTGGACACAACCGCACCAGCACCCATTGATACATCTAACAGGCAAGCTACTATTGAGAGTTCCATGCCATCGCCGAGACGATTTCCTCGACAACCTCTTCTACAGTTTGATGCGAAGGACAATATACATCAGCTGGAAAGAGAGCTGGAGCAAAGACAGACAGTTGGTAGCCCACATCAAAACCTGGAAGCAGAAGACGACTTGGTTGAGAACGCTATTCCGTCGACCATTGGAGGCTCTTTGGACAAGATGATCGGCAGCTTTATTAGAGGCATTGGCCATCTCACCAAAGATCCCGAACTTGTGAGTATAGGCGATCAACGCATTCTCATCGGCAACGCTGAGATTGAACAGAAGAAGCGAGAGCGACAGGACGCTGCAACTGAAACGGTGGCCATACCTTGATACATTCAGGGAATCGAATAGCGGGAGCCACGTGTGGAGACATACCGTTAATTTGTATACTGGTATAAGAAATTACTTTGTACAGTCCTTTACGTCCCCATTTATGTTTTGTTTCTTATACATATATATAATTCTTTTATCTTTTCCAAAGTGTGCCATCGAGTGTGGTTGATGATGTGTTCCTGTTGTCCACAGTGTGATCGAGTGGGGGTGGGGCTGTCATTTTGAGAACGACGGCTAAAAATTGTGCCATATCAAACAAAAATTGCCATTCAAACCCATATCCACTTACTAACGAAGAACCTAGTTGTGGGAGCGTGTTAACTGCTGGTATCTAATTCACCTTCAGGACAAACCTCTCTCTGTCTTGATCGATCTCTTTCCTCTCAATGACTACCATTACAATCACTAATCAGCTCAATGAGAAAATCGTTGGCACCTTCGAATCTAGACCTGAATCCGTCGTTGACGGTTGTCCCCCGAGACTGGTTTTGATCGTGCACGGTGTTATGGGTACTTGAATGTTTTGATAAAAGCGCAGGCAATGGCACCATGCTAACCTATTGTTAACTGTGTTCTGTAGGTCACAAGAATTACCTGTTTCAAAGGTTGTTGGCCGAGAAGCTACCCTATGAAAGCTTTCGATTTGATTTCCGCGGCAATGGAGACAGCGACGGTACCACACGTTTTGGCAATATCAATGTGTGTATAAACACTTTAATTGCATTCATCTATGTACACAAGCTCATAATGTATTTTGCAGGATGACGTTGAGGACATTAAAACCGTTACTAGCTACTTTGAAAACAAGGGCTATCAAATCTACGCCATTGTCGGTCATTCTAGAGGTAGGGGAGCATAAAGTTGGATCGATCACTCATTCACCCAGATGACTCAATGATGTTTCTTTAAAGGCTCTGTTGCTTCTTTCAGATACGCTAGCACCTGCCGAGTGCCTGTACCCCATCTTGTCAATGTTGCTGGTCGTTACCGTATGAACTTGATCCGCGGAAGACAAACAAAGGAGCAGACGCAATCTTTGAAGGAAAAGGTAAATTTACATTCGAGCATCATACTACTATTATGTATGAAGCTTAACATTAAATTGGACATTCTATAGGGTTTTTATAAGTGGACTATCCGAAGGAGAGGTACCTTTGAGGACATCATCGTTAAAGAAGCTGATGTGCAAGAGTTCATTGATTTCGATTCGAGTCATGGTAAAGATCTACGTTATGAACCTGGATATCAAATGGCTTGATCATTGTTACTGACCCCAAAGTAGTGAACAAATTGTCAAAGGCAACCTCCGTTCTCACATGTCATGGTGTAGAGGATTTTGTAAGCCACATTCCAATTTGGCTGCCATTGTTACGAGTCAAAATTGCTTAATATCGCCGTTTTATTAGATCGTTCCTGTTCACGATGCTGCCATTTACTCCAACATCATACCTACTCATACCCTCAAGTTGTTTCCCAAGGCTGATCACAACTTCAAAGGCTGCTATCAAGAACTCGTAGATACCATCCTTCGATACTTCAAAGTTCATGAAAACGAAGCTGCAAGAGCTTGGAGCTTGGGGCTGACAAAGAGTTTGACTATTCCCCGTTGGATCGATGTCGAGGGAGTCATGAACTTCAGAGATATTGGTGGTTGGGACGTCAAAGGTGGAAACGGTTATATCCGTGAGCGTATGGTATTCCGTTGCGGGCAGTAAGTGTTGGCCAGCGTATTGAAGATTGAATTGGCCACCAGCATATTGACAATTTTCGTTATTTTATAGCCTGAGCAACATGACTGACAATGGCGAAGAGACTTTGAAGAGCTTGGGAATTACTGCTGCGTTTGATTTTAGATCCACACAAGAAATCGAACAATACGGTGTCATGCGGTAGGAATATTGTTCACGACACTCGGATTATTGTTTGACCTCATACCTAACGTGATTTGATGGTCTCGTGAACCTTTCTTAGTGAAATATCGGGTATTGACAGGTACCACAGTCCCGTCTTCCTCGATGAGGATTACTCCCCTGCTGCTATAGCCGTCAGATGGCAAGGATACTTTGCTGGACCAACAGGATTTCCTCATGGTGAGTTCGAATGCAGACCTCAAGTATGTGTTGTTTAATTGGAATACTGACAGCTGGAAAATTACCAGCCTACCGCACTATGCTCCAATCTGGCCCTCAAGTCTTTGAGCGTATTTTCCGATATTTAATTGCCAACCCTAGATCTCCCTTCATTATACACTGTACCGCCGGAAAAGATAGAACTGGTGTATTTGTAATGTTGTTGCTTGGACTTTGCGGTGTGGACGATGAAGTCATTGCCAGAGAGTATGAACTTACCAACCTTGGATGGTGGGGTACGTATTACCATAGTGGAGAACGTCTAATAAGCAGGACACTAAACCAATTGGTTGTTTTAGAATCGGAGGAACAGCTTGCTAAAAAGGCCAAGCTGTTGGATCGCTCCATCGACGATTTGAAGATTGTCATGTCTGCTCCGTAAGTGCGGAATTTAGTATAGAGCAACGAGTACTTTTACCCCTTTCTGACCTTTTCTTTTTAGTTATGTGGGTATGAAAGAGACCATTGCTATGGTTCGACATGAATATGGATCTATTGAAAGCTATGTTCGTGATAAATGCCATCTAAGCGACGCCGATATCGCTACCATTCGTAGAATAATGATTGTACCCATCCGACGTGAAGAAAAGCAGCTTTACAGAGCTGCCAAACTCTAAGTTACACTTAAAATTTTTTAGCCTACCACCGATTGAGGCAACTTTTACAATTTAGCATCAAGTACACGGTCTAGAAAAAGTTTATTATTACTCCCCTACTTGTGGGCCCATTCTTTGGTTATATGTTAGCAAAATAAAAGGAAGATGTAGAAAAAATGACAGTTTGATTCTGAGTTATGCATGTTGAAGACATTTTTTTATTTTTGAAGAGTTCCAGCTGGCAATTGGCCTGGGTGCTCCTATGCCTACGACATAATTCGGCTATAGTCGAAAACAACCCCCCACCCAAACCTTGAAAATGAGATGTTTCGCCCCGTTGGAGAGATTCCACAAGGAAAATCATGCAGCGTCGAGCCAGTCACCTTTTTTAGGTGGATGACTTCTCTGACCAAATGAAACCTCATACTGTCATCGATTCATTTTTTACCCGCTTGACACTTTTCTTCAGCTTGTTTCCCTCCCTTCTCTTTCTTACCTTACCTTTCCTCCCGAAGCCGTTACAACAAACTGCTTGTACTGGCTTATTGCAAGCATCGCGTTTGACACAAGTCAGTATTTTGGATAACTTTTTTTTCTCCGCATAAGTAAAATGCTCTTATATTCAATCCCCCCTGATTGTTCATTACAATACTTAGGTCCATTTTAAACAAGGCTTGCACTTAACCATACAGCAGTTTATCATGGTAGCAATATCAGAGCAATCGCCATTTTTCATTGAGCACACTTGTTTGCGTGATAGTCGCCCCCTCTTCTCCGTAGTCCTCAAACTGCAGCATAACAAACAGAGATCGTCAGCGCAAACGCACGGTCGCTCAATTCGAGATCTCGCCCATCTGTCTAAACGTATCTGCCCTCATAGAAAACGACGTCGATACTACACATCTTACGATAGCTATATAATGAACCACCAGATTGTTTCCCCGCCATCGTTGCACATCCTACATCAGCCATCTCAAAAGCTGTTACCACTGTATCTACCGGAACTCTTGAATCACATTTTTCAATTCCTGGACAAGGATAATGCGTTATACCCAGCAATGTTGGTGAATAAGGGGTGGCACGATTGCGCAGCTCGGATATTATGGAAGAGAGCAGCTTTTGAGGATACGAGCGAAAGCATTGGTCGTTACGAAAAGTTTGCTCAGGTGTTTGGTGACTGGCAAAAACGAGGTGAAACCATACCCACGACAAGATCCATGCCATATTCCCTGGACGCCATGGCACGGAGCAACATTACGAGCAATTCATCAGAACAACAAGATATTAATATGATCATGCCGCAACAGCAATCCAATACCGTAGACAAAGGAAGAGGGTTATTATCTTTTGCAACTTTTGAAGGTGCCATTCGATGCATTGCTCCACAGCCTCGCAGAACGCAGTCAGACAGGTCCTTGAAACGAAAGATGATAGTGGATTTGACTGAGAGTCATAGCTCTACCACTGCTGCTACAAGTTCGAGCTCGGACATGAGCGTTTATAATCTGGAAGTATCATCCCCGAAACAGACGGATGCCTTGGGTATGAATTGTCTTTCTACCTACCGCCGATCGCTCAGACATCTTTCGCTCCGAAAGATCAAAGAGAAAACCATCAACGAATCGCTATGTGCTATTGCCAACAAGGCCACCCTTCTAACAAACTTGGATATATATATTTGTGATCATTTGGAAGACGATACCGTCATACGATTTGCAACTTTTCATATTACCCCTACCGCGCCTATATCCAGTTTAACACAGATATCATTGGCTGGCTGCCACCGAATCACAGACACATCCATCATAGCTGTGGCTAATCATTGTCCACTGCTAGAGCATTTGGATCTTCGAGCATGTGGTCTAGTGAGCGACCTATCGATATCGGCTGTAGCCCTGAACTGCCCTCAATTGCGACACCTGAATGTCGGTCGTATCAGAGACAGAGAACGCATCACCATCACCAGCATTCGACTGATTGCTCAACGAACCAAAGCTGCGGTGCTGGGTCTGGCAGGATGTGATATCGACGATGAATGCATGCTTCTTTTGGCTCAACAGAGGAAATCCAGCATGGAACGCATTTCCGTCAACAATTGTTATCGTATCACCAACGAGAGTATCCGCGCATTTGTCAAACTGTGCCCACGCCTCAGTGTGTTCGAAATGAAGGAATGCCACTTGGTCAATGATTGGGCTTCCGTGGCAGAACTTGTTAATCGTAAAGTTCTCCTAACGCTTTGTGAACAGCAAAACAAAGCTTGTCTGGACTGGGCAAAGAGCCAGGGCAAGTCAATGAAGGTGCGAGCGCCGGTAAAGTAATTTCTACAGAACCTTTATTTTTTTCAGACTTGTAATTACAATCATAATCTTTCCCTTATTCTGTAATGAACCATTCGCCTAGTGTGTCTAATTTGATAACGAGGTATTGAACATGACAACATTGTGTAGCATGTGGAGGAAATTTCTCTACTGGATGATGGTGTAAGGAATGGGGGGTGGGGACGATTTTATTTTTTTGTTATGTAGAGTGTATAGAACGAAGGAGCAAAGAATTTAGAACGACTTATAGACATGCACTTTCCCATATTCTTCACTCGATTAGCCAGCCACCTTCAACACCGTATCGCTCACCATCTCGTACGAGCAAATCGCTAATTTTTTATTCCGACTAAACAATATACAACACAAAGTGTCCCACTCTAATCCTTCTTCAGCGGGAAATTCTGTTCTTCAACACCGTCCCTGGTTATGACGAAAATCTGCAAATTGTCACCAGTGTGTATATCACGTTCAGTAGCTGAGGTGAAAGCATCCTTCGTAATTCGAAGAACAGCTTCTAAAGTCAATGGTGCGGTTGATGCGTTCTGCTGATTCTTACGACCGACCTAAACGAGAATGTTAATCATCCATATCGCTCCATGTGCACGTACATTGATTCCATAAACACATTGAAACTTTTCTATCATACCTGGTTGTCCAAGAATGGTTGAATCAAGGCAGACGCTGAGCCGCTTGTGCGATAATTTTCTCTTTCAAAGGAACCGACGGAATCATAGCAGTAAACCGCACCCTTTCCTATAAATCAAAATTGAATCAGTCGCCGTCGAAAATCAATTCAAACGCAATGGGTGAATTGTATACTCTACCATCAGCGTCAACGCCTCCCAACAAACAGAAAGCGTAGTATGGGAAAAATCGTCGTTGGTATAACGTGTTGGATAACATTTGTGCAAGTGCCGTGACAGACATATCCTTGTCATGAGAGTATTTGTACATCTACAAAATCAAGTATAAACCGTTAGTCTTGTTGATGTCCTGGTCAATGCCGCATGCGTACCGCCCATTGTCTCTACCTTCATTCTCTGTTCAAGTACTTTCTTCAAAGTCACACCGTCGGCGTGAAATCCGTTGCAAGAAAGAACAGCTGTGGACGACATCTTGTATGCCTTTGGTGCATATCGAGAATTAATCATATAACCATTGCTCTGTCTCGTATCTGAAGCAACGACACAAAAGTCTTCTCCAGCAATGGCAACGCTAGTACTGTTTGGAATGAATGAATGAGTTGTTTAAAGTTGGGATCGTGAGGTTGAGTCTGAACCCGCAGGGACATACCCGCCGTTATCTTCGTAAGGGTCGAATCTGTGTTCAATGGGAGCAACCACGTAGGGTGCTGGTTTAGAGAGAGGGCTGTCCAAAAAGTTCATGGTGTTCCTGTCACAGACCAAGTTCGGGGAGACGGACGCGCGTAAGCTTAAAGCGAAATGGCACGACGAGTGAAATGTGACGTAGACCAGCTGAGGTGACGTGGTCACTGAGTCCAATTGCGTCTGCGCGTTGCGCGTACCCTTCATTATGAAAATTAAAGCCTGACGGAACTTTGATAGCGTCGTAATATTTCTGCCCAACCTCTTTCATTGAATATGAATTCCCTTGTACAAAAGTATTCAAAATCATCTACAGCCCACGACGACGACGTTCTTGGCGTTCACGGAAAGTGGGACGCTTCACTCGACCTTGCTTTTCCCACCTTTGATATTCCAGGAGCGCAAAACGTAAGCCCCGTCCAAATGCAATGTCTTTCTTTAAACATGGTGACAAGATCTCGGCAAACTGACTAAATCGTTCCTTCTCTTATAGCCTCTCAGCTTTCTCAGAAATGTCACCGACGAAGCATCCTCTGACTACAAGATTAAAATTCAGCACGGTACAACCACGTTAGCATTCAAGTTCCAGGGCGGTATCATTGTTGCCGTCGATTCACGAGCCACTATGGGCAACTACATCGGTTCACAAACTGTCAAAAAGGTCATTGAGATTAACCCATATCTACTCGGTACCATGGCGGGAGGTGCAGCAGATTGTAGTTACTGGGAACGCGAACTTGGACGACGATGCCGCCTCTATGAACTCACCAACAAGGAACGAATTTCAGTAGCTGCAGCATCCAAATTGCTGGCCAACCTTGTTCTTCCTTACAAAGGCATGGGTCTTTCTATGGGTACAATGGTCACAGGATGGGACAAATCAGGTCCCAATTTATACTACGTCGACTCTGATGGTTCACGGATTAAGGGTGATTTGTTCTCTGTTGGTTCCGGTTCAACATTCGCATATGGTGTTCTCGACTCTGGATATCGCAACGACTTGACCGTTGAAGAAGCTTTGGAGCTTGGCAAGCGATCTATCTTCCATGCTGCACATCGTGACGCTATGTCTGGTGGCTCAGTGAACTGTAAGTAAAAATGGATGGTCCTCCTCATCTAAAGCTATGTATGCGCATCATGTCGTACTCATTATTTCCTTCCACCCACTAGTATACCACATTCATGAAGAAGGTTGGACATACCACGGCAATCACGATGTTGCTGCACTTTTCTGGGAATACCAAGACCTCAAGGCGGAAGAAAGAGCAGCGGCTGTTGGCAAGCAGTAAATGAAAGCTTTGGTGCAGGCGACAATTGATTGTGTGTATGTCATTAAATAAATAAAATACAAGACAGACACGATTTGCTTGGGGACGGGAATGTGAGAGGAGAGAATTGTAAATGTGTATGTATGTTTACTGTATGTTATTGGAATTGCAAATCTAACATATGCGCTGTTCATTGAAATCTGCGTATCAAAGGCGTAAAGTACATATTCTACATAGAAGGCTGCGAGATTACAATTGAAAAAGCAAGGAAGAAAAGGTGGTGGTCCAAAGCAAAGTTGCAGTCTTACAAGTCCCAGACGCCAACGACGGACCCAAGCCATGTTGTGGAAGTCCAGATGGGAAGCAACTTCCTGACTTCAGCAAGCATACCAACACCTCCAATGAGACGTTCATCACCACGATCTGCGAACCCTTCCTTCTCCAAAGCAGTGAATTCAGCACGCATGGTCCAAGCTCGAGCAGCTTCTTCGCCTTGTTGACGAACGTGTTCAGGAACTAGAACTTGAAGATCAAGTCGCCAACCATCGCTTCCATAGCCACCAACATGGCGAACAACGTAGTGCGAAGTGTGGTTCAGGGGCTGAGTATCACCAATGTTCCAAGAGACAACGTGGGCGTCAAAGGAGATGACGGTCCAAGTGAAGGAAGGAGCAATAGAGATAACGGAGAAAGTGCGGATGCCCGTCTTATGATCGTACTGGCTATCGAATGATTTGACAGTAGGTACCTTACCGCTCAATTGCAGACCAACAGGTTCACTGGAAGTAGCCAGAGTTCCATTGGAGGTGTGATCTTTGATATACTGATTGGAATCGAAACGGTAGCCGCCAAGGAAAGCGCTGAAAGGATAAACTGAGTCCCAGTCGGCAGCATGCGAAGGTCCACCACGCTTTTCCGCTTGCACTCCAAAGGCTTCTTCCAGTTGGTTCACAATGGGTAGAGTGTAAGGACCCTTGTCAGCTTCGGCCACAATAATGGAGGCTTCTCCACTAGTGATATTCTTAATGTGCTGTACAAAAAGTCGCTTGGGGTGGAGTTCGTCGTAGGGGAATGCCCAGCCTCCGTATGAACCACCAGAGTAGATAGCAGAAATCATAATGGCGACTTGAAGAATAAAAAGAACACCAATAGACTTGACCAGAACCTTCTTTCCGAACCGGTGAGCGTGAGCGATTAAAGCAGGCGAGAGCATGAATGTGACCATGCCAAAGATAAAACCAACGATATTGTCCACAGGAGTGTCGATACCCATACGCCCAGTGAGTGGAACGAAGATGTCGATCAATGAGAACACGTAGTCGATGTAGATGAAGGACAAGGGGAAGACACTGATCATATAGGTCCAATGACTTAAGCGACCAACTCTTGAGCTGCTCTTTGGCGACGACTTGTTAGCTGTAGGAGCCAAGAAGACTTCGTTCACAACACTAGCGACGAGCAACACGGAGGTGAAAACAAAGAAAATGTAAGAGCTTGCAACTCCAGACAAGGTAGTGGCCATGGTAACAAGGGTAAAACACATTAGTACGGAGATAAACCCAGCATGTTCCGGATCAGGGTGAGGAGCAATGGGGATCAAGCTAAACGCCAACTGAGTAGCCAAAACGGCACAAAGAGCTGCAGGACCAAAGATGAGTCCACCCAGTGCTTCGTTGGAGAACCATGTCATCGGTCTATCGATCAAGCTACTTGTAAGGATGAAAGCAACAATATTCGGGGCAATGACGGCGGATGCAAAGCTTATCAAAACAGAGATGATGGAAACGATGTAAGCAGTGACGGTTTGGGTGATCGATCGATAAGGCGAGGTGGTCGTAGATCGCCACAAGGTGTATGCAAAGAAGCAACCTGAAGCAGCAACCGTAGCCATTTGAATGATGAAAGCGGTTTCCCAAGAGTAGACTAGGAAGAATTTGCCTGTAGTGGGTTGAATATACTTGTGTCATGATGAAACGACAATAAAAACTACGTTACAACGTACCGTAAACATCAAAATAGACGACCTGATTTGACTTCTCAATGCCTGTCAGCGTGGTATTCTTTACCAAATGATTTGTTATAGCCAAGACATTTTCACCCAAATGCTGAATGGAACCCCTCTGCAAGTATTTTGGAGTATCCAAGTGTGTGTGGTACAAGTACGAATTTTTGTATAGAGCCATGTCGATACCTGTCAGATTATCGCCATATTCTACAAATTGTCTAAAGTCGGTATCACTTAAAATCAATCCTGTGCTGAAAACATCATTTGCCTAGCCGTGGCCAATTTCAGAGAGAATGCAACATGGATTAGGACACATCGAAAAAATGCGTTTGAGGTAAACTGAAGACATACCATGACAGTGCCGTGAGGATATGGAGCCTGCTTGTAGGCATCGATCATTTCACGTGAGTTCGCTTGGAAAAGAATCTCTCTGCCGGTCGTACCACATGAATCCACATTAACGACAGCACGAATCCTATTAAAAATGTAAACCGTGAGTCTATAAACGCATCGAAAGGGTATGTTGGATACATCATCCAACCACCATAGGTGAAAACTTACGAGTCCTTCAGCTCATGCATAGTGATAAAAGCATGTGACGCATCTTGTAGGGATTCCTCGGCTCCGTTGAACACTGACCGATGCGTGGGATAAGTATCACATAATACATCATGTCTTAGCCAAACTAAAAACCATCATACGTACAAAATACCACTGAATTCTTATACCCATCCCATGACTGCTGGCTCATGATGCGAATAATTTCGAGCATAACAGCAATACCTGATCCATCATCTGATGCTCCTGGTGATCCCAGGGTAGTATCAAAGTGCGCATTGAGTAGAACTGCATTGTTTTCACACTCTCGTGATGGATGAGCAGCTGATTCTGGACACGATAGACGCACAATGATATTGGTGACATTGGTGTACATTTTCAAAACCACTGTAATGCAAAAGAAAAAAGGGTTGATTGAGTTAAGAGCGAAAAGGGGAGCAGAGTACTGACACTTTACAAAGAAGGTAAAGGAGGGGTACTTACTGTGGTCCATAATATCAAAACGGTGGCTGCCATTTTGGTGCTGAACCCAAATGTCAAATTTAGGCGCTTGAGGAATAGACTGAGCAAATTGCTGGTAGCTTTCAATCTTGTTCAATAGATAGTCTGCCGATTGAGCTTCTTCGATAGTTCCAACGATACCTGTTAGTCAAATACTGGGTCAAGTTATAACGTGCATGGTACATTGAACGCGACAGAGCTCAAACAATGAAAAATTCTTGGCTGACAAAAAAAGGATACGATAGCCAAGCGTCTCTCCTAAATAGGTGATAGTCTCGAGAGCATTGTATTCGGAAAATTCAGCAGCGTCAGTCTGAGGGCTGATACCGCGGTGGGACTTTGGCTGAGGTAGCTGGTAATGAAGGGAGGATCCTAGAAGAATTGCAGAAAGGACATAGACGGCCAGCAACAGATAGGACCTGAGAGGTGTTATTTGAGAAGTACGAGTAGACTCAAAGGGAAAGTTTCCATTCTCGCGCGCCAGGTCAGATTTTGAGAAGTTGCGCTTGGTGGCCATTGCCCTGTGGTGAATTCGCAAATGAAAGAGAGACAACAAGCAGTGTCAATCGGCCAGAGGGTCCGCTCGGTTTTACCTTGGAGCCGAGAGATTTTTCAAAGCCAGGGACAGCCAATGAAAAATATCAATGTCTGATGATACTCAAACTCCTTTTACAGCTCTACAGGACAAGCAACAAGGCCTTCGTCACAACGAGCCCTTGTGGCCAATACTGCATCGCCACATATACCCGCACATGCAATAAAAGGCAAGCTCTGTATTTACACCGTGACAGCCGATCATGAAGGTAAGCATGTTATGTGATTTGTCTACATAAGACTCTTAGCCTTTAACTTAAAAAAACAATCTATAAAACAATGTGGTGGCCGCAACCTCCTTTAGATAGGGAAGTAGGGACGACGTGATGACGAAAGTGTTTTCGTTAATTTTTCTACTTTTTTTTTCTTTGAAGTGAGATCATTTGAGAGATAGAAACCGTAGCCGTTTCATGTCTGCGCCAGTTTATATTGACGTAAATACGTTTTGGATCTGAAGAAACAAGACGTATACACTGCACGTGGTACCTCTTACACAATCTTTACCATCCTTCATTTATGAAAATAAAAACTTCTCCTTTCATGAACCCACGCTAGTGTGATTCTTGGCAAATCATATAAATAATTACGAGATATTCATTACAGCCAAGCGAGAGGATATAAGGGCTCATTGTTGTAGTTGATAGAGGCAGCATATTTTCACATAGCTTCTGGGTAGTATTTGCCAGTCTCAAAACATTCCTTGGCAATACTCTACATTTTTTTGTCCCACTACATCCGACAAAATTATCGAATAACAATTTTTTTTTTCTGTTCTGGTTTCGGAGCAGTTTGCCCTTGTACATATTTTTAATATTACTGCATCATCGTAATGAGTTCAGAAAAAGGCGACTATAGAGTAGTCATAGAAGACAAGGACACAAATGCACCAGCACCCGCAACCTCCAATTCCAGCGTGGTTGCTCCATCTCTCATCAAGCTCTCTCCAGGTGCCCGTGCTGCTCTTCCCATCATCAGTTACTGTACCGCAAGCATTCTCATGACCGTCACCAACAAGTACGTTGTTAGCGGCTATGACTTCAACATGAACTTTTTGCTCTTGTCTATTCAGGTGAGTTTCCTTTATATGTGCTAAATACTGGCTCTGGATCGCTTGTTGGGTATCATTCCCCACCGATCGTACTATTCGCCGTAGACTTGGCAAGGTGGGGAGCGGAACGTTATCAGAGCAATACAACTCTCGTCGACAAGTATCTCAAAATGTGCAGAAGAAAAGTTGGAGCCGATCACCTTTGCGTACCATACAACAAATGCAACCTTTTCTCTCCACATTTTTTTTTTTTTTTTACCGATTACCCAATCTTCTCACAATTGCTTTATCTTTGACAAAGAACACACCACTAAACAAACATCTCCTTGCTTCTATGAACAGAGTATCGTTGCAGTTGTGCTATTGGAGTCATTCAAGTTCTTGAATTTGATCAAATATCGTGATTTCGACTGGAATGAAGCCCGTAACTGGTTTCCCATTGCTGCCTTTTTGGTTGCCATGATTTACACTGGTTCCAAGGCTCTCCAATATCTCAGAATCCCTATCTATACTATCTTCAAGAATCTTACCATCATTTTAATTGCATATGGAGAAGTCTTTTGGTTTGGTAGCCATGTCACGCAATTGATGTTGGTATCTTTCCTTCTCATGGTAAGTTTTCACGCACAGAGTTTGTGGCGGAATACTCAACTTTTGCCCATTATCTCACTGGTTACACACAGGTATTTTCTTCCATCATCGCTGGTTGGGCGGATGTCTCTGCCACACTTTCTGAATTGGTCAAGCTGGATACTACCATTATTGGCTACATTTGGATGGCTGCCAACTGCTTTTCTTCTGCTGCCTTCGTCTTGTTCATGCGCAAGCGTATCAAGATGTTCAACTTTAAGGACTTTGATACTGTGTTCTACAACAACTTGCTCTCCATTCCATTGCTTATCATTCCTAGCTTCCTGTTTGAGGATTGGAGAGCGGAGAACCTGGCTAAGAACTTGTAAGTGCCAAATATGTCCAATTTTAGCGTTGGCTTTCCAGTACCTTTTTTTTTTTTTTAACTCAACTTGTTTCGACTTTTGTCGTCATTTTTCCAAACAGCCCCGACGAAGTTCGCACCCAGCTCATTTTGGCTATGGTTTTCTCTGGTGTCTCAGCATTTGCCATGTCCTATGCTTCTGCTTGGTGTGTTCGCACAACTTCATCCACAACCTACTCCATGGTTGGTGCTTTGAATAAACTACCCATCGCTGCTTCTGGCATTGTTTTCTTCGGAGACCCGGCTACTTTTGCTAACATCTCTGCAATTTTCGTCGGTAAGTATAGCCTGGCAAATCATTTTGGCTTCCGATTTTCCCGGTTAAACTCATTCATTTCCGATCAGGTTTCGTTGCTGGCTTGGTCTATTCGTATGCAAAGGCATTCCCTCCCAAGACCAATACCACCCAAAGCATCCCCATGTCATCATCTAGTCAAAGTGCTACCGACGCAACTAAAGCCAACAGCGACTAATATCTCCAACTCAAAGAACCTACCTCCCTTTGCACTTTCTTTGTTTGGCTTCATAGGCTTTTTACCAACCTTATGAATCATTCATTCCATATGCTGTCCTTGTACACCAAAGGTAGACAGTAAATCAAATACCGTGGCTAGATGTTGCTTTTGTCTTTTTTTTTTTTCCTTTTTAATATTACTTTTGTTCGTTCGCTATATCACAGATCAATACAACGAAAGAAAGCACTTTATTTCCCATAGAATAAATACAATGCTTCTTTTTTTCCTTCACTTGAACAGTTGCAGCAGCATCACATTCAGAGAATGATCGGCTCGTTTGAAGTTCCGAGATAACAATGCCTGCCTTCTGATGTTCCGTACATTATATAAAGGACAAAGATTTTCGGTTCTATTTTTTTCTTTTTCTTTTACGCCAAATCAAGAAGTGTCCTTCACTTTTCCCCACCTTTTAGTCCAACTCGGCATTCAAGGCCATTCATGGAAGACCGCCCTCCATTAACTGAGCGAATCAGTTTCTCTTTTGCTACTACTTCTACGGATACTGAACCGCTGTCAACTTGGAGACAGCAACTCGGGACAGTATGGACCTCATTGGACTGGCTAATGCTGACCCGGATTCTCAAATCCGACATTTGCGTCACAATAGCTTTCATTCTGAACCTGACATATTGGGGCTGGCATGACATTGGTACAGGTATGGTACTATCGTCCATTGCCATTGAATTTATTCACCCTGCAGGCTCCTATGGTCGAATTTGGGAGGTGAGTAGTTTAATTTTATGGTATTGCATTTTCAACCATGCATCATCACATAGATCTTCCGTCTTCTTACCCTTCTGTTGACGTTAGAACGCAGCATTCGGTATGATCATGTCATCCGTGGCAGCCGGTTGGTCTATTCTTGGAACATATTGTGCAAATGCCGTTCGAGATCATGATGATCCAACCCTAGCACAACCCCTCGTGACACTGGTCCTTTATATTTTTTTAATTATTGGAGCGTTTTGGCTGAACTACGCTCGAGCTAAATGGGAACAAACAAATGTTGCTGGTAAGTGTAACCTTGCTAATCAGTGAGGTGTCAATGGCTGAGTTTATAACCTTGAGCCCTTTCTATTTTTCCTTAAAGGACTGTTTTCAGCTACCATCATGGTATTGAGCTTAGTGGATGCCGTTCACAGCTCAGAATGGCAGCCTCGTGATGTGGTAAGGCAGACTATTTCCTTTTTGACATCGTCCATTGACGTACTTAGGCTTCGTCAACTACGTCAAGATTGGCCATGGCTGACATGATTGAAAATTTTAGCTCGTTAGCTGGATGGCGGTTAACATTGGTCTTGGGTTGGTCATTGTTACCAATTTGGCCCTTTGGCCGGAAAGCAGTACACATTCTTTTGTACTCGTCCTGGATGACACATTGCAGCAATTTGACTCCATCTTCTCGGAGCATGTGGCCAGGCTTTTACGCCGAGGCCCACAGCGTCCACCATTAGGGTTGACAAAGGTCAACGGTATGCTCCATGCATCGATCATGAAGGTTATCGAGGCGAAACGCATCGTTCGTAGAGAGGCCACAATCAATCGCCTCGCCCCTGCAGATGTCCGGGACATTACCAATTTGGTCAAAATGATGCGAATATCCGTACAAGGAGTTGCCCTTGCTAGCACCATGCAAAGAAACATGGATGATCATTTGGAGACAAGTGGCCATCGATTTGTGCGCATCGATACCTTTCGTAGCGAACATCCCCCTCATTTCGGCTATTGCGATAGCGACAGTACAACGTTTAATGATTTACCGAACGAAATTGACCAAAATTTGGAAAGTGATCTGCGTACTTGGTCAGACCACGCCTCTTTCCAGAGCGATATCTTCCCGCCTGAGCATTGTGCAACAAGACAACGTAAGGGGTCATTGTTTGATGATATTCTTAAATCTTACGAAAGCGTTATCCAGATCACCGAACCCGTGTGTTCCGACTTGGCTAACGCTTGCTCCAGAGCGTTGAAAGGCTCCATTGCAAGACTGAAGCGTTCACAAGATTTCGATCCACGCTATTTTAACAAGCCTTACTTTTACCGACTTTTCCCTTCTGTACGAAACTCTTACAATCCCGACAACGAAAACTTGGATTTTGATCACTCCGTTCCACTATTAGAAGCCATCGCTCAATTCGACAAACACCGTTTGGAAGGTTTGAATGAGCTGATGAGAAGCGACGGTAAAACACCGCATCGAGCTCTGTTCTTGGTGCTTTTGTTTCAATTCAACTTGAGGGACTATGCAGAAAAGCTGTATACTCTCAGCTCCCTGATTTACGAAATTCACTGCATTCGAAAGAAAAAACGGTTCTGGTATCGGCATGTATCGATTCGAAAATTCTTACTGGGCCATAAACATGCTGGTGTAGGCGATCTGGGGCTGGAAGCTCCACAAGCTGCCAATGATGAAAACGTCGCCATTCTCAGTCGCACTCGCTCTGTACGTAATGCTAGTCACGCTCCTCCGCCAACAGCATGTCAGGAACCTACCTTGCGTAGAGGACGTGCTCGTTCATTCCAACACCCCAAACCTAAAGAGACCGAAACAACTGCCAGTAATCCTGAAAAGGACCCTGTCATACATAATCCCCTGGATGCTATCCAGTACCGAGATCCTGATGCCATGCTACCGTCGAATCGCTTTGAAGCCTTCTTTCATAGTATCTGGTTATACCGTGGTCTCATCTATGCCCCCGAAACCGAATTTGCATTAAAGGCATGTATTGTCGTCGTTCTGCTCTCTATTCCCGCTTTTATTCCATCCTCAATGGAATGGTATGCTGGTTCTCGAGGCGAGTGGGCAGCGGTCACTGCATTGGTTTGGATGGGTCCACGGGTCGGCAGTAATCTCTTTGGGTAAGCCACGTTTCCGTTGTTTGCTACGCCTACCCATCTTTTTATTAACAGAACTTATCCTGCTTAGCATGATCGTTCGTAGTGCAGGCACTATTGTCGGCGCAATCATGTCCATGGTCATATGGGAAATCAGCAGAGGAAACCCTTATGGTTTAGCTGTATTACACTTCGTCTTCTACCTTCCCTGTTGGTATGTTTTTCTCAACGTGTCGGCCCCAGGTAAATTCTGGAGAACCACCGGCCAGTTCGCCATGATTACCAACTCCCTTAGTAAGTAGCACATAGTGAGATTGACAGACACGGTCGCCATTCAAGCGTTCTAATACTATTCTCCCCTTTCAAGTCCTCGGATATACCTACCAGCTTATTAATTCTGGGAACAATGTCCCTGTGTATGTTGTTGCCTATGAGGTAAGGTTTTTCGCGACAGTTTAAACCCGCTTGATTTATCTACTAAACAACACTGGACTATGTCTTCTTAGAGAGCTGTCACGGTCTTGGTAGGCGTCGTATCAGCGACCATTCTCTCCGTTCTGCCATTTCCAAAAAATGGCCGAGTAGAACTTAGACATCGCATGGCCAATACCATTAGTCAGCTTGGATCCATGTATGAAGCGTTTCTAGCGCTCTTGCTGGAAGATTCGCGACATCGAGCACAGTATCCAGCGCTTCATAATCGAAAACTATTCCGCAAACTCGCCATAGGCATTCGTAAACAGATTGTTGGCGAACAAGTACTATTTGAACAATCAAAATATGAACCTCCGCTGCGAGGCAAGTTCCCAAAGCATACGTATTCCAAAATGCTCCAGATATTGGATAATATGCTCAACCTCTTGATCGAAATGGAGTACTCTTTGGAAAAGATTGATCGCAGTTGGCGCCGGGGACTAGTGCACAGTACGTGGCGCGCTCGTCGAGATTTGGTAAATATCACATACCAGCCTTTTCCAGTATCCAATAGCCGTTTGCTAATTTTTACATGTGTGTTTTGCTGCGGCCTCCTTAGCTCGCGGTGGTTTTGACATCCATCCAACTGGCTACCAACTCACTGATCAACAAGCTGCCTCTACCACCCACCATTATGAGACCAACCTGGGCACGCATGCGTCTGACTGAACATGCAAGATTGTGCCCAGCCTTACAGATCTCCCACCTGGGCGATGTCGAATACCTTTACTACGCAGCTTACCTTATGAATAGCGAGCAGTTTTGTGTCGAAATTGAAGCTCTGCTTGATTGCATTCGAGAGCTGGTGGGCGAAAGCAACGTCTCGCTATGGCTTAAAAGCAATCGATAATTAGCTACATTCCTCTTTGCATTTCCTGTATTACCATTGCATACCCGCCCGTTCATTATCACTCTCTGCTTAATACTATTCATGTTATCTGCTTCATGAACTCTTTAACACCATCTATAAATTACTTATGTTAAACTATAGTGCAACCGATGGTGTGCTTTTCAAGTGATGAGGTTGTTATTGCAAATGTACAGTGTTCAAGATGCCAAACAAGGTGCAGGTAAGGAGGAAAAAAAAGAAATTACAATGGGGGAAAGTGGAATCTATGAGCTCTCTAATTATGTTCTATACCATTCACTTCCATGGTCTCCTTGCCGACAGGGTTAGCCATATCCATGGCATGCAGGGTGTAATCAACAATGAACGATTGAGTCAAAAGATCATCGATGCGTTGATAGTGACGTTCGGTATAAGGCAACAGACCATCAATGAGCTAAAATGGCAAAAAGAGTTAGCCACATACATACCATCGATGTTATTTAAGGGGTGGGTTCTTACCTCCTTGGCGTTGGACAACTCAACAAGCTCTTCGGATGAATGAAGAGTGAGAATAGCGTTCAAAATAGTCTGAGCAACGCGTGATCGCTTCGCATTTGTATTCCAGTCTCGAATGTAGCCCAGCAATTTGTTGATTTGTTCGGCGTTCATATTTTGTAATATCTTGTCAATGGCATGTGAACCAGTTATGCTGGTATCGCCTACAGGTCGCTCATTAAGAACGGTGTTGAATAAATTCAACAGTCTGAAAGGTTGCTCGAGAGACATGGCGAGGAGAATAGCATTCAAGTAATCCTTCTTAAGCAAGTAGTTTTGAAGGTCTTGTTCTCTGATAGTGGTCATTGGTTAGTATGGGGAGAGTTCAAAGTGTAGGCTTCCGATGCGTCTTCGCTTCGCTTACCTCAAAATCAATTCTTCCTTCTCCTTGGCTTCCTTCTCCTGCTCCTCAGAGGTCACATCTTCCCAAAAGTTGATGACAGAATCAGCACCACCGGTAACAAACATTTGTTCGTCGTTACGCACAGTCAATCCCCAAATCTTGTCCTCGTGGTTATCCATGGTGCTGACACATTCATTGGACTTAATAGTCCACAATTTGACAAGACCATCTGAGCCGCTGGATACCAATTGCATACCTGCGGTCATGAAAGCAACCTTGAGAATGGAGTTGGTATGGCCTTCAAAAGTCTAAAGTCAACGACAAAAAGATAGATGCATTAGTAACCGAATCCATCGGATTTTAACTGCGGCAGCAATATACGCACCTTGAGACAGGTCATGTCCTTCAAACTCCAAATCCGGATGGTTTTGTCTCCTGAACTAGTAGCCAGAACTTGATCGACAGGAGAGAACTGAACACACCACACACCACGCTTGTGGCCAGTGCATGTACCCACCAAAGCTCCCGACTCGACGTTCCAAATCTTGGCCGTCTTATCTTGTGATCCGGTGGCGAACAATTTGTCATTGGGGGCGACGCAGATAGAGTTTATATCCTTGTCATGAGCTTGATGCGTATACAACGCACGGGGCTTGTTATCCTCGGAAGGATTTTCGAAGTCGGTATCTTTCAAGTTCCAGTACTTGACCGTTCGGTCTTGCGATCCGGTGATCATGAAATTCTTTGACTTATGGGCAAAGGCAATGGCTCCAATTGCCTCTGTATGACCAACACAAATACCAGCACACAAATATCTGAAAAGAGCAGGAGAGAGAGAGGTTAGATAAATCAGGCTTATGGCAGCAAAGAAGCAATCCACACATTCCCTTACCTTTGATCGTATGCTTCGGCATCGGTGTCAATACGCCATAATCTCGCAGTTTTGTCCTTGGATCCAGAAACAAGCACACTACCATCCTTTGAACGTTCCAGACAAATGACGGTATCAGAATGACCATAGATAATGTCGCAATCTTGAGTTTCAACGTTGAAGACTCGAATTTGCTCACTGTTGGTGGCAACAGCGAGATGTTGATCGTCTTCACCGATGAAGCGAACATCAACAATTTCATCGTTGTAACCGACGATCTGCTTTATTCGTCGTAATGATTCGGCAACAGAATATATCAAGATGTTTTGGTCATTGGTGACAGCAGCAAGTCTCTGGGTTGCTTTGGCGTAAATAACATCAGTAATGGTATGCTTACTGTTGGTTTCTGGGGTTTGCTCTTTGACTAGTTCTCCCGTGGTGAGACTCCACAATCGGATGATGCCCTTGTCGCCAGCTGTATAAAATAATTCCGCCTTTTGGTATTTAGTGCCATAACACGATAGATCTGCTTGAGGTGTGATTGTTCCAACTGTTTCGATAGTTTCATAAATAGGATAAGTGCTTTTCAATGAGTGCGTTTTCATATCCCAGATGTTGACTACTTTGTCACGAGAACCAGAGATCAAAGTATGGCCGTCTGCTGAGAAGTCAAGGCCACGGATAACACTGACGTGAGAATCGAGCACGGCTATGCATCTAAGGAGGATAAAGCGTTTAGTTTCAATTGATCCATCACACATTCAATTAACCCGGGTTAACGTCCAGGAACTCACTTGCTAGATTTCAAATCCCAGACTCGGATCTGACAGTCATCAGCTCCAGACACTAATGTCCAGCGGTCCTTGCTAGGATGAAACTTGATCGCACTGACAACACCACCATGACCTCTGAAATTATGCGTACAATAGCCCTTGTCGATATCCCAAACCTTGACGGTACTGTCAGCCGATCCTGTTGCAACAAGGGTTGAGGTTCGATCAATATCCATGACAATGACAGGGGCGTCATGGGCTTTGTAACTTCTGGCGACTTGACCGGTGGAAAGATCCCAAGTTCTCATCACCATACTTCTACTGGCACTCACAAGGTGCTTTCCGTCCGGCTTGATAGCAAAGGTAGTGACAACTTCAGTGTCCTAGAGGGAAGAAAAGTTTAATATAAGACGACAGGTTCGTCTCGGTGAGTACAATGAACTTGAGCAGCTACGTACTCCTTTCAAGCGGTAGATTTTTTTGCCGGTGTCGAATTCAGTAACATCAATGTCTTCACCAATGGATGTAATGAGCCATTGTTCGTCGGCAGTCAATACAGCTTTACCACCGGTGTAAATGGACTCGATCGTTCGCAAGGATTTGAAGCTAAAACACAGTGCGTTAGGATAAACGGAACAACAACTACTTGTTATGAGTCAATGGCTAACCTAGTCTTCAACTGTAGTGGGCCTGAGCCTTGGTTTGCCATTGGATTCACTACTCTTAAGAACGGATCGACAGTATGGATCTTGAAAAAAAAAAATCGAAGGCAGACCGCTTCAACTTTTTTGTGACTGTCAAAATTGTCGATATCACCCAGGATCAACCAAAAAAAAATTTGGGTGCACACAAAATTTTTTTTTTTTTTGAAAATGAGCTTCCAAACTCTTTTACTGAAATTATAAGAAATTCGTGGTTTGTACAAAGTGAAAAGAGAGGAAGTGAATGATGGGAATAAGTTAATGCGATGTTTTTAAAAGAAAAAAGTTCTAGTTTAGAGTGGGGGAATGATGCTTGATGATTGTCTAAGATTTTTTGATTCTCTTCTCCCTCTCTGCTTCACTTCGTCTATCACTGCTCCTTTTTCCATGATGATTGGGGCGGCGGGGGATTAGCTGAAATGAAAAATATAAAGGTCCTCCTCTCCAGCAGGGTATACTCTTATGTTCGGGGTGAGACCGGACAGTGCTCTAATAAGGGAATTCACGCTGGAGTCAATACCGCGTATACGATAGAAATGTAAAAGGGGGGGAGAAACTCACTGGTCATATGCTTCCTGGAACCGCAAACGGCGCAGACGACTCCGGCATTCTTTGGTGGTTCTGGGACAGACTCTTTTGGACACACTGGAACAGCAACGACGACGGCAGCAGCCATGACAATTCGATGAGTTGGTTGATAAAGAAGAAAAAGATGCCACAGGTAGCACGACATCCCACGTTGATCAAGTTTTTATATTTCACAATCGATCGTAACTCCGCATGCTTGGGTTTTTTCTAAGGTGCCTACAACCCTACTCTTATCGATTGACGCAAGTCATCGCTGATCACTGTCTCCTCAACATGCTCCCTCGCTCTAATCATGTAGCTTGTTGAAAAAGGTAGGAACTTCACTTCTTTTTTTTTTATTATTATTATTCATAAAGGCTGCCGTTTAAATTAAAAAAAGACGTGAAGGAACGTGCATGGTCATTATCTTGCTTAGTGGCCGAGTTTCCATCTTTGCTGTTCCATTTTCTCTTTACAAAAATAGTGAACAACGGCACCATTTGGGAAAACGGCGAACACACTGGATATTTTTGTGCGATGATGTTAGCAAACACTACCCAAAAAAAAAAAGGGTTCAAAAAGTCAACTTACCTGTTGCCGATCCTCTTGTTGCACTGTGGGCACATTCTATCTTCTGATATGCGGATACTCCTTGATCGGTAAAAGGTCATTTTCTCCTGAACCTGGAATTACATAGCATGACATGGCACGATGGCATCGTTAGCAATAAAGGAAGATTTTGAGAGAGAGAAAAAAAAACATCCATCATTGTAAACAAAGAACATCCTTCCTCTCAGTCAAAAAAAAAAATTTAACTCACCTGTAGTTGCTCTGCTTTAAGCAGATTTTTGACAATCATGTTTTCATAGTGAACCCTATTGCTTTCACGAATAGACTTTTCAAAGAACGGATACAATCCTTTGAGATGTGTCTCAGACGGTAAGGTTGATAAGACCTAGGTGGTGAATCGATTGAATACCCAAAATAAATGATGATGCATATTTTCTCCCCCCCCCATCCTATCACCCGCCGGCTATGCTACCTTGTTTAGGGACTTACCTCCGAAACGTTTATTTGCGAGCCATGTCTTGCCAGCAATTCCAATGCCGGCTCAATTAAAGGAGACCCTCCGCTAGATGGCTGTAGATACACACGTAGTAGCGCCAAGAACATTCGATGACCCTGTTCAGGATCTTCATAGTAAATTTTGCTACAGTAGCTAAAAATGGATACAAATTAGTAAACCTAATCTCCTCAAGGCCGCACAGCGTATGACAACACGCACTCTTCTGCCATTCGATAGTTCTTCAGCTTGTAGACATAGATATTCAGCGCTTGGTCATGCTGCCCAATTCGACTTAATAAGATTGCTTTTTCCTCATATAGATCTGCGGTTCAAAAAAAAAAAAATTTGGCACAATCAGATGCTGGCGTTTTTTTGTTTCACGTTGCCTTGCCCTCGCGTCCACCCTGTTCTGCCCCCTAACATAAACATTCAGTACAATCTGACGACATACCGTCGTACGGTAAACGAGATAGGATCTTTTCGGCTTTGTAGGTTATGCTGGTCGTCATGAACACTTGCAATCGGACACGTTCTTCACCATAAGCCTGTTGCTCTTCTGGAATTACCATAATAAAATAAATTAAACTGATAAATATAGCGTTCCCAAATTTGACAAATCGTTTCGTGTATGGAATGCCTTACCAGTCGTGTTCCGTGGCATAGCCTTCAACTTTTGAAGATAGGCCAAAATGAGTTTGTTGTGGAATTCAGGGGTGGTATCGCCTAATTCATGGATAATGTATTCCAAGTACTCGATAGCGAGATCAGAAGAGATCTTCTCAAGGTGCTCCAGAACTTTATCCCTTGGATAAATATTGTCCTCTACCATATCATCTATAAAAATCTTGGGAAACGGAACAGAATGGAAGGTAAGGGTCATTTTTTAGTTTCAATAAGGGCCTCCTCAATTCATTATCTCCCATGACATATCACTCACCCGCATCCCTTGCTCAGGATCGTTCTCAAACACCCAAGCAGAATATTTGAGAATGAGGTCAAAGTGATCGATGTCCAATTGTTGTAAGTAAAGAACGGTTTGAGAAACACCGTGGAGTGGACCGGTTTCGTTCTTCCCAAGATCTCGCAAAACTTCAAGCGCTTGATCATGAAGCCCTTTACAATTGTAAAAGTCAACTAATTCTTTGAATTTCTAAAAGTGGCAAAAGTATTCTTAGTTTATCCCCATCATTGTTGTAATAAAGTGTGTGTTGTTGCTTATCCCCTTTTTGTAAAACCTCCTCTTAAACAGAGTTCCTTCCGCGGCCATCACGCTGACTCACCTTTTTCTCCCGCAGTAGCTTTTCGCATTCCTCAACATCACAGTGGTTGGGAACTCGAACGAGGGGACCGACCAAGGCATCGTTGTTCATCATGTACGCCTTCAGCAACGCCGTGTCTACTTGAGTGGCCATATGCAACAAGGTGTGTCGTTCATCATCTTGTTGTTTGTTAAGCGCTTTCGTAAGCTTTTGGCGTCTATCGGTCAAAAACCGGATCAGATAGGAAACGGCTTCTGTCAAGTGTTGGCCAGTTAGGGGTACGTATTCGCTGGGTTTGGGAGAATGACGTGCAGACTCCGTTGAACTCTTTATCGATGCTGCAGCCGATGCCACTGCTGCATCCACCACAGGTTGCGCAATGTCTGGTCTAGGAACTTGTTCGTCTGCCAGCTCCACTTCACCTGCCTGAATCGTATCCTCCAAGTGCATATCGCCCGCAATGTCCTCAGGGTACAGCGATATGACGGTTTGAGGATCTGCCTCTAGTTCTTGAAACATGGTCACGGCCGTATCGTATTGACCGCGTTTAAACAGGTCATTGGCATACATCATTTTGATTTTCTTCACCTTGTCAGCTTTGTTTTCCAGTAAAATCGGCTCCATTTGGTCCAAGAGACTGACAGCTTCCTTGTATTCGAACATCTCTACCAATTGATCGACTTGCGCAGCGAGACTGTAAGGTGTAAGACGCCATATCTGGGATCCACTGGCAATATACAACAGCTTTCCTTGGTTCAAAATTTTAGCATTGGCTAATTCGATCTGCTGTACTAGAGCTTGAGTTTGGATATTTCGGACTTCGACTGTTTTGGCGAGGATTGCCACTACATATGGATATGAGTAACCTGCAGTAATATTTTTGATGGGATCGATTAATAAAAAGATCTGGCCCATTTCTGGTGTTAAACCCAACTTGTTGATACCAACCCATTTCCTCTGGAATGCCCGTCCATTCAATACCGACTTTGCGAGTTGGTGTTCCATCCAGTCCTAAGAATATACTAATATCTAGAGGAGGTGAAATGGAGAGTTTTCAGTACTTTTTTTTTGTACCAAAGCATCCATATCAACCCTCACTTACGGTCTTTGGCCAGGAGCATTTCATTATTGGGTATCTTTGTTACTAGAGGTTTGCCGCCACGTGAGCCAATGGACATATTATACAAGTTGTTGAGGGCACTCATTGGGCCAGAGCCATCAGGCGGACCACTGGGAGCAAATAATTCGGTGAGGACCTTTGTCTCGACGTCCATCAGCACGTACTCGCCAGAAAATCCCAAACAAATCTTGGTTGGGCCGACCCAGGCCATGGCTTTGATGCGATCAGGTATATTGAGTTCCTGGCGAATAAATTGCACACGTTTAGCACCGAGAGAGAATCTCCCATTGTAAGGTTTTCCCTTTTGTCGAAGAAAAAAGTGCGCCACTCTTGCCACCTACTGGTCACTCACCTTTGTTTCCAAAAATTCGGTATCCTTCCACACAAAAATAAACAACTTCTTGCGCACGGCAACAGCCAAACGTGTCATAAGCATAGGAATACCGTCCTCTTCATTCATTTCCACCAAAGTTTGTATAGTAAATAGATCGGCGCCCTTCGTTTTGGTCAACGTCATGCGTAGTTCATACGATCGCATGTCATGAAGACTGACCACACCATCTATTGCGAGAGATATGAGACGCACAGTTCCTCTACGGCGCTTTGACAACGAAGGAGTGCCACATACCTGATAGGGTGACAAGGACTTCAATCTCTTTGATAATGTCTATCTGATCTATTGGTCGTCTTGAAAAGTTCTTTCGTGTATCCACCAATGTGACGACGGGCTGTTCTTCTGTGCCAGCGACTGCAATAGCAAAGGAATGAGCACACCAGTTGCAGTGGATTCGCATAATCAAATGTTCGACTAACCTAAAGGCTCTTTGACTTCGTAAACCAGTAGTTGTCCGGTGCCTGTTCCAATTAACAGCTTGTCTCCTGCGTTGCAGCAGTGCGTTAGTAAGGGTCGGCCGTAATGCAGCATCATACGTAACAGCTTAAACTCATGTATTACCATATGCAAATATGGACTCTATTCGAGCAATCTTGTCAAGGACAGTCGAAACTTGGAATGCATGATGCATTTCTTTTGGCAATAGTGTTCCAAATGACGGATGTCCGTTGAAATGGGACTCGTCGCAATGCTCAAAATGGCTGCGGAGTACGAAATGAAGGTACACCGCGCATGAGAATTTACTGTATCATGCAATGTATTGCAACGTATCTTTGTTCATGACAATACTAAGTATGAAGGATAGTAATAGAATTGAAATAGTGGTGGTAAATAAAGGTATGTTTTTAAAGAAAAGAGAAACCACATGGTGTCAAAAGTAAGAAAAATGTATACAGGTAAGGTGGGATGGATGAATGAGATATGTGCATTTTGAACAAGAAAGAAAAAAAAGAATTGCTACGAGGCTGCCATGTCAAATGCATTGATATGCTTTCAATGCTGGGATGTGCTGACTGAAAAGAAAAAAAAAAGTGTACTATGTACAGAATAAAACTGGATATACTCATTTCATTTCATGCCGTTTCGCCCATTTGTCTCATCGCCAGTTGAACATAGATCTTGACGGAGGATTCACTTGACGCATTTCACTGGTGGAAGAAGACTCGTTGGCTTCACCACGCTCTAGTCCATCCACCCAAGTGCTTTCGTCCACAACAGGGTATACGCGAGTTTCTCGTATCTGATTGACAATGGCATTTTCGTATTTTGGAGGGGGAGCATCAGGAGGTACGTAGACAGGCAATGGTTCAGTCAGGTTGGACGACGTAGTGCTTTGGTTATCTGGATGATGCGATGATAAATCAGTGGTAGCAACGACGGGTGACTGTTCATCCCTTCTTTGAAAGAACGGAGTTGGACATAATCTGCATTTGGTGATGATTCTTGTGAGCCATGCTAAGCCGAGTAAGAAGAGCAACGAGCTGACAGCAATTAAGGCAATGGTAGTGACAGACACTTTGCTTGAACCGGTGGTGATGAAGTTATCGCCAGAATCAGGCGACGAGCTGGGAGTAGCTGTAGCCCCTGGGTCAACAGTACTAGTGATGTTAGGGATAACAGACGGTGATGGTGCAGGGGAACCATTTGCACTGATAACAAAGCAAAGGTTTGGGTCACAGGCTAGATTGGGCCAAGCAAACGGAGTATTGTTGCGATAGGGATAGCACTGGACATTGTCGGTGCAGGATACTGCATAGAAGACATACAAAGGAAGGGGGGGTAAGTTGAGTTTGGAATACTTTGGTATTATTTGACACCATGGTTTTGCTTTGCCATCCATCCAAACTTTTATGCCTATCCCAATTGCGGCGTTGCTGAAATTTCATCCCCATTCGACACCTTTTTCTTTTTTTTTTTTGGGCCAGGTATGCTGCTCTTAACGTAGTACCTGGCTTTCCTATCACTTGCATCTTAATCCGTCATCAAACATAAACAAAAAGACCTACCTCCATTGGAATCATATTCAGTCGACACACAATAGTCGTACCAAGTTGATCGGGACTTTCCCGAGCAGGTATTTCGAGAACCGGCGCTGAGCCCAGTATTGTTGGCCAGAATACAGGATTGCTGTACACACCTGGCACAAAAGTTGCAAGTCCCTTGTTTACAAGAGTTGCCAGTCAGGAATGTACAAGTGGAATCTCCAGAAAACGTTGACGGAGTTGCGGTGGATGAGTCTGTGGCTGTGGTTGGCGTTGTATCGTCGTTGGTGGTATCACTGGATTGAGCCATTGACAGAGGAAACAGCAACCACCACGCGCCTAACTGTATGGTTCTTAACCACAGCATCGACTGCGAAAAAGGAAGGGGGAAGGTGGCAAAGGGGATGGAAGACGAAGAAAAAGGTGATGCGTCCCAGGAAGAAAAGAAAAGGGCAAAAGAGTTTGTGGGGTGAACCGTCGGTTGAAAGGAGGGCTTGACAAAATAAAAATATTTTGTTTTAATGTGTGTGTGCTCTCACATGGTTTATTTTTTTTATTTTAAAAAGATGAGTTCGTCATTTCCAACAGGCGGTCTATTTTTAAGTCGTCTTTGATCTTTGACATTTTGGAGTGGTCGTATATATACCTCATGTAACACGTCTCTATCATCGTGAGTCGTGATCTAAAAAATCGTCAAACTTTGATAAATGAACCTTTCATTACAACGCGCTTACGGAAAGTACCGAGGGATTCATAAAGTCTTTCATGCAGCCCGTCGCACGTGTCGCAATGCTGAGATATGAATGATTGAAACATGTTAAGTCAAAGAAGAAGAGATGGGGGGCGGGACAGGCGCGTAACAGGGGATCAGTTTAGTGATAGGAGGGGGCCGGCTTGGAACGGACCGAACTGAAAGGTGATCGCCCATCGTCTGGAATAATGTTTAGGACTGACAGCGTTTGACATGACGGTAGCAGAATGCAAAGCAAGGTAAATACATGTTTGTACAAAATAAAATATTCACCGCCGCACCTTTTGCATCTCAGACATTAATTCCTATTCTTTTTTTGTAACGTTGTGTCATGGATTTACTTAAAAGATTTCAGTAAAGGTGAAGAAAAAAGTTACAGTAGCTCCTCAATAGTTGGAAACTCAAAGTGTACAGAAGAAGAAAATAAAAAAAAATAAAAAGAAGGCCAGGTTGCCTTTAAACAGACAGTCTGGTACACGAACGCTACGCATAAATGAAATGGAAAAAAGAACGGCATCTATTAAAAAGTGAAAACGTTTACATACAAAAATGCAAGAGAAGCAATAGGTAAAAAGAAAGGGGAGCAGTTACTTCTTTGCATACTCAATGGGAGGGGTGGTATGAGGAAAAAAAAAGCCTCTGTGAAAAAAGATTGAGACGGGTCGGATGGGTAGGATAGAGGGGTATGGGAGGACCTGAACAGTATGAGTGTCCATTGGGATATCATAGAGGCAAAAAGTGAAAAGAAGTCAGGCAAATTAAAGAAGGTAGAGAGACACATAAAAAAAGAAACAGTTTGATGAAAAGAGAAATGCTGAATGAATTAAAAAGCATACATCTTTTCCATGGCTTGTCGTTGCAAGACACCATGTTGGAACCTAGCAAGAAAGTAGGGACGGGTCAATGGGGGGGATGGCATACAGACCAACGATAGCGATGATCACTTACTTCTTCAAATTCTCGTTTTCAGCAACCAGACGCTCGACTTCTGCTAACAGATCGCTTTGCGTCTTTTTCAGGTGTTGAATTTGTTGAACAGCTAGATGACGACATGAATTAGTAAAACTGAAGGATTAAAAAAAAAACGTGGGGAAGTCAGGCAGGAACATACTTCGGGTTAACATGGCAGCTTTGGACATTTTCTTGTTCTGGCAACCAGGCAAATGTTTCTTGAGTTCTTCAAAACCATCTTTAATTTGTGCACGACGTTTTTGCTCAGATTGAATATGAATTTGGCGACGAAGTTCTGCGTTTGACATACTATCAAAGGAGGGTTAGCATGATCACTAAGAAGGCAATGAAATGATGTTTAAGCTTACTCGTCAAGTTCATCTTCATCGTCCTCATCATCTTCGTCAACATCGGGAGTCGACCTCTTCTTTCCTTTCTTTGCAGTGGCCATAGGTTCCTCTTTGGATTGAGCACGCTTTCTCTTGATTTTGCGGTTGTCATTCTTACGTTCATAAGCTTCCTTTGAATAGGTAAGAAATTCAGTGTGGTATAGTTCCATTGGAACAGCACTAGCTTTAGCAATGGTTTCTTTGACACGAGCAGCTGTGTTGGAGCTATAGCCAACGGCTTGGTTGAGACTTTCATTGGACGCTTGAGCTCGTAGAGGTGGTGTATGCGGTGTGGAAGATGTAGACGACGACTCGGGACTTCCGGGATGCGCCATTTTCTCCGATACGAAAGGATGATAGGAAACTCGAGCAGTCGGCATTGGGTAAGGTGGTGGAGGTTGTGTATAGGCAACAGGCATTGAAACAGTCATAGCATGAGTAAAACTGTAGTCTACGGGGAGAAAGGTAATTTAAATAAATTTGGCTGGGTTTGCCTGAGGTGCCTGCCTGCCTTAAATTTTTTTTTACCTGTATAGCCGTCTACAAGAGGGTCACCTTCGGCATAGGGCGAGTGATGAGGAGGGGATGAATGTTCAATCTTGGTAACCATGGCTGGGTCGATGTTGGCCGCAGCATGTTGTTGCATGGCGTCATAGGTCGGGTAGGATGAAGGGATAATGACTTTACTCATGGTGGAATGATGGAGGAATAGGGACTGAGTGAGTAGTAAGTGAATGGGAAGGGTAGGCGCAAAAAGGAATGTAGATGGGTTGGGTTAAGGAGTGTAAAGAGTCTTCAGAGAAAACTGCTTCCTAAATTTTAATTAACAAATTGATGTTGAAGCAGATTTAAGAGCTCTTTTTTCTTATTGCGCTGCCTTTTGGGTGTGCTGGTTTGGAAGAGAGAGGAGAAGGAAAGGGCGTTTTATTTTGTTGTGCAGCGTTATTTTTTTTTTCACCCACGTACTGTACATCAGCTTGTGCAACCCCATTTCCCATCCTTTGAAGAGGATTGCAAGTGTGTATAAGCGGAGTTTTGATTGGCATGACAAGACTGCGGGTGGGCATCGATGTTTGCAAAGCCATGTTTGCATTGATCAAGTTTCAGGACGTGCAACAGAATCATGGCCTGGTAATAAAAAATACCTGCTCCCAAATTTTTCCTATTTTGCTTGTTTCATCTTTATCACAAACCACTAGGTCAATGAAGAAATTCCTTGGCCTTACCAAGCCTTTGGACGATGACCATATGGAAAACCGGCATCGATTTCGATGGTCATGGCGACCCAGGCAGTTCTCCTCAAGAAGAAGGACGAAATCCTTTGCTGTTCCCACTGAGCCTTCTACCCCCGAAAAGGGCTTATTGCCCATTCGAACAAATCCAGAGCAAGCCTTACGCCATCCACTGGGCGGCGCTATCGATTCACGTAATGCAGTACAGATGGGAACGCATGATATTTCAGTACCAGTCGGTAACCATCCACTTGCTATACCAAAGGATGCTTCTCGCTGGACTGAAAGAGATCTCAAAGCACGTACATGGCCATATCAAGTCGCAGCAACCCATGGTGATACGAGCGATGATGATGACGAAGATCACAGCACCGACCAATTTCGCTTCGCTAACATTATATTGACTCCTCCTGAGGAAGAAGTCGTACCCTTTCCAGTTCAACCACGCCAGTCACATCCAAACCCTTCCTCTCCCACGGGAGAAAATAAGCCAACCTTATCAAATGCTTCTCCACCATCAGTATCGCTCCCCAAAGATGCCGCCGCTCCTCATAATTCATCCAAAAATAGATCTGGCGACACAATGGAAAAAAAGGTTAGGAATGCATCTATGGATTCAAACCCAGACGTCCATCAGCAAAAGCCAAGCAGTGCCTGTGGCTCAACCAGTGACTATCAAACCCCTCGTTCCAGTCTTGATTCCCTACTGCCCCCACCATCGCCAAAATCTGCTGCTCAGCAGTTCAGTACTTGGCCGAGAGATACCTCCACCAGTGATTCTTTTCCCGCTGCAATTAACTGCGCTGCTTCGTTTACCTTTTTGCCGCCTGGTGGACGTTGGAGGCCTGGGCGAGACTATAAGCATGCCTATTTGGTCAATGACTGTGGAGGTCCTCGTGGTACGTAATATTTGATTACAACATTTTAGGATCAAAATATTCTTTTGATACTGATCTTTGGTTGATGTAGATGATACGGTTGATGTACTACGTGCCAAATTAGCCCAAGCACAAGAAACGATTATACAGCTGCAGCATATCATCTCTAACATTGAAAAGAAGCATTTACCTTCTTCACCAGACGTTAGTGATGATGACATGGGTCCCCTCCGCCGACGACGATACGTGAAACACCACAACTTTTCTGAAGAAATCTTATCAACTAATGTGTATTAACCATAGCGCAAGTGAATATATCACATCTGGCGCCCACACAAACAATGTAATTTCAAAGCTGGATCGACTTAACTATAGAAATACATACAAGCTTGTTACTATCAACATTTGGATTAATATTATTTGATAATACTAGAATACAGGTTGTTCTAGGATGTATAGATGTTTATGGTACAACTGATCGCCGACGACATGCAATATAATAATAAATGCATATTACCAAACGACTTATGGTATTTCGTTCATACCTGCGTCTCGGCTTTCTTCCCACTCTGGATAATCAATATAACCCTCAGCACCTTGAGTATAGAAGGTGGCTCGGTTATATAGATTCAATGGAAGATTCTCTTGTAGACGATGCGGTAAATCCGGATTGGAAATGAAGATACGCCCAAAGGCAAGCAAATTATCTGTCTCGTCAGCTATTTTCAATGCCTTTTCTCTTTTGTCACCGTGGCCTCCAGCACTAATGAAAGCCGATTTCCAAATCTGGTGGACGATGTTTGGTTGGCGGAAGGATGAAAAAGTTCGAAACATGAGTGCTTTGTTCGGCCTACCTGTCTAAATGCATTCAAACTAGGAGCTTTGAGAGGATTAGAAAGATCAGTCACATCACGCCGAGGTTCGACAAAATGAAGGTAGGCGAGATTAAGATGCTCGTCTTGCAATTGCTGGGTCAAATAGCCCCATGTTTCCAATGGCGTGTCGTCGCCCATATTCTGAGAAGCCCCCCATGGAGATAACCGGATAGCAGTGCGTTCAAGTCCAATAGCTTGCTCAATGGCATGAACAACTTCCAATGCCAAGCGATTTCGGCTCTCAATGGAACCTCCATACTTGTCAGTTCGGATGTTGCTTTTGCTATTGATGAATTGGTCAATCAGGTATCCATTGGCAGCTTGGATCTCGACACCATCGAACCCAGCCTCTATGGCATTCACGGAAGCTATAACAAACTCTTGAATGATTGCAGGGATTTCATCTTCCTCTAATGGACGAGGAACCTCATATGGTTCACTGAACAAGCTTTCGACCACCCCTACGACGGCAATCGCCGATGCTGAAACAGGTGAAGCGTTGTTGGGAAGGAGAGCTTTATTCGTAGCTCGTCCAGCGTGCCATAATTGTATAAATATGACTGCTCCTTGAGCATGAACAGCAGTAGTTACCTTATTTAAAAGCATAAGTGTGTTAATCATAGCGGTAACAAGAATACCTGAACTGTTCAATGTAGGACAGAGAGACTCTGTGTGCACTAGCTACCTTTTTCCATCCTTCAACCTGTTCTTGAGTAAAAATTCCTGGAGATCCAGGATATCCGCCAGCCATGGGCGAGATCAAAGTAGCTTCTGTTATCAGTAAACCACCACCACTGCCAGCTCGCTGCTTGTAGTATTCAACTTGCAGGTCGCTCGGGACATGGTTGGTTGCTGCTCGATATCTGGTAAGTGGCGCTAGGACAACACGATGCCTTAGAACGTTGTTTCCAACACGAGTGGGACTGAAGAGCTTTGAAGTAGTCATTGCAGGTTTGAGGAGTTGGTAGCGATTTCATTTAAATACAATGAACTTTTTGCTGATCACACATCCCCTTTATACGGCAACACTGACTTCCCAAAATTTGCCATTTGTATGCCTGAGTTATCAATGCAGATTTAACCGTGAAGGCTAAGCAACGGCCCGGTCATGGTTGAAGGGTATAGACAAGCCGTGTTCCATCTGGAAAACGTTACAATTTTAACAGATGGCTAATTACGTCCTTCTCTTTATACCATGGTACGCATATCTGTTGCAGCATATACACAATAATATTTTGTTCACATAGTAAATCTATCCAGAGGTAAAAAACCACTTGCCCATTGTCAGACACTATTACTGTGCAATCACTAATTTTCTTGATTAAACAGGATAGGTCAATTACAGTTGTGGAAGACAGCCATTATTAATTCAGACATGTCTCCTCCTATGTGGTCCTCAAATCCATTAATAAAGCTTATACGTAGAAGATCTCTCCACACCAGGTGTACCATTTTAAGGAACTGCAGAGGTTTGTACCCTTTGCTAAATGGCATATTCGTTTTCAGCCTCAGTACTGGTATACAAACCTTCGGAGAGTAAGAATATAGCGTACATCCAATATTCACAAGCTCAGCCAGAGCTCTTCTACCATTACAAAACATCAATGACAACAGTACAACTACATTGAACCGCTAATTTACTGCTGTGTATCAATGCGGTGGTTAACTGGTCCTTGTTCTCGTTGGCCATTTATTGGTCAGGTATTGATTAATTCCGAACGCTTTACATTACATGTCGCCACCAAAAATTTTATTTTAATATACCGCGCCATTTTTCCATACCTACAATTTCCATCCGCTATTGATCGACGATGTTTAACAAGGCAAACACACCAAGTGTACCAAAAGGCATGTAAACCGATATACCATAGAGAAAATTGCGTATGAGTAGAAAAACCCCGGTAGGTTTCATGGATAGAAGACAACTGACAGGCCTTATGCTACTCGATATACACCTGAAATAAAAATTTGTCCTGTCTTCGGCGACAATCTCCAGGTGGAGTGTGACAGTGCCATCTCGAGCTTTCCTTTTCTGGATCCGACCGCCAAAAAACATGGCAACCTCTCAAAGATGGGTTGGCTTTTTTTCTTTCCTTCTTCTAGTTGGCCTGCATGCTGAGCATTTGACCTCACCTCACCTCTCTTTTCTCCATTGTCAACCCTCTTACACTTATAATTCATAACAACCTTAGTCGAGGATCCAGAAAGTCATGTCATCGGATCAACATCGACCTGTGCTACCCACGGTCAACTACCCATCCTTTCTGAAATCCACCCGACCGTACCCTTCGTGGCATAAAGCTGTCCATCATACCTATGTATTCATTTTCTTCGTTTTGGTAGTAGTGCTCCCCATTCTTCATGCGCTACTTCGAAGCCATCGACCATCGTCTTCGGAACTATGGACTATCTTTGGTACTTTATTAGGTGTCTACATTCTATACAGAGTATGTAACAACACAAGCCTTGGACTTGATCTATGGTATAGATGCTTTTCTAATCGAATACCCCCCTTTTTTATTATAGTGCTGGTTGTATTTTGTGTATCAAGGGGGTTATGATCCGACACCGGCTTTTATGAAATCCCAGACGCGCACTGTCTCGAATTCTGCGTCTGCCCAAAATCCAAACGTGCCGAATCGCTATCCTACCTTAGCTTCCTTACGACGAGATCACATAGCTGCTTTCATGCCGTCCACTTATCCCTCTTCAGCACCAACGCCACCTTCCGGTCTGCCATCCAGTCCCCCTCCACTCTATCAAAACGCTTTGCGTGATACCCCTGTTCCAGAGTACTCTCAACATCCAACCAATTAATCTTGATTTGAAAAGCTGATGGTGGAGAGCAACTGTAATTGTCACTTTCTTCATTTTTCATTTCTCCATTTTCATGTAGTATTACTATAATACCGTTATAATTTGCACTTGCCGGTCAAGTAAAATGTATTTCCAGCTGCAACTTGAACACCAAGCTATTAGTTATGTGTGTGTGTATGTGAATATATAGCATGTGTGGAAAAATGGTACAAAAATTGGTAACTTGGCGCAAGAAAGAGTAAAACAAAAAAGGCAAAATGTGACCTGGCATGGAATTACAAAAAAAAATTGGGCGGGGGGTGATACCAGCTCACGCTTAAATTGAGGTAAGGAAAAGGGTGGGAAATATGTCATTTGTCATGGTCTTCGGTATCGTCGTCAAGTTGATCGTGGGGCTCGTCCTCTTCATCATCATCATCCTCCAGTTGTGTAAGGAGAGGTTCGACCACGGCTGGCCATTCGTCAATTTGATGTTCCCATCGCTTCTTCCAGCGCAGAATGGACTGTTTGTTCTTGACTCGATTGATACCAATGATTCGGTTCAGTTGGTTTTCTCGCTCCTCGTAACGCCTTTCCATCATTTGGATCTTCTTAGCAAGTGCAGTCAAATTTTGTGGTATATGGGGGCTGCCTTCGCCACCTTCCTCATCCAACGATAAGCCCTCATTACCTGCCACGTTGGCAGCCAAAAGTTGCACGGTCTTGACCAGTTGATGGCGATGAAGCTCACTTTCACTCCGCAAGAGCTTGAGCAAATCAACCAAATTGCTTGCCACGCTTTCATCATCATCCTCTGAGTCATCTTCTTCATAGTCGACCTCTTCATTTCGTTGAGTGAGTAGTCGAGGAGACGGGTTGCGAGGTCGCTCTGGGCTGATATGGGTGGATAATCGGCTAGATGAACGTTCTTTCACATATTCCTCCAGTTGTTTGCTATCATCCCACAATCGCTTCAACCGATTCTGGAGTTCAGTCATCCGTAAACTGGTGAAGTCAGTGGTGGACGATCGGCTAAATGGAGCGTGTCGCGTTCCTTTTTCCTTATAATGATTGATCCATGGTGTTTCTCGTCCAGGCATCGGTGCAAGCGTCACTTGATTCATTTGCTGCACAATCGACTCCTGTTCGTTCACAAGCTTGTAATTGATTTGTAATAAATCGGTCACGCGATGGTTAGCTTCGTTAGCAATTTCTTCAGCTTTGTATAGTTGCTCTTGTAAGCGATGGCTCGATTCCGCTTGATGCTCTAGCTTATCTATGCGTCGTCGTGCCGAACTAAGTTGCTCTTCGAGCCAACGGGAGTGTCGTCGGGTATCCAAGAGTTCAGTTTCCTTCGCATCCAGTGACATTTGAAGCTGCCAAATTCTGCTCAATAGTTGCTGCGCCTTGTTATGGCCGCCTTCCAAACCACTGACAGAGTCTGGTCGATCATCATCTGCTGCCCATTTGTCTTTGATACTCTTTGACAATTTTTTAACTGGTGTTGCGGCTTCAGTGGTGCTCAAAACGCTCTCATCTTCATCTAAAAGCTTTTCAAGTTTGGCCAACGTCTTGCTGATTACTTTGACCTGAGCTTGCTTCACTTCTGGTGTTTTAGAAGATGTGGAATGGGGGCTAGCATACTTTCTTGGTGTGTGATGGCTGTGCATCTTGGGAGAAAAATCACTAGACTGTGGATAGTTGCTACTAGGCATCAGATCCTTTTCACTATGACTCATTTGGTCTTTCAAAAGCTTTGAATCCGCCATTCTAAGCATCCTTCGACTGGCTATGGATGGAGATCGTGACGATGATTGAAGGTTGGAATTTTCAATGTCTGATGTTACCCATGTTTTTTTTATGTCAGCTTGCAACGCATGATATCAAATGACACGGTCAGAAAAAATAATACCTTTTTCCAAACTATAATGGTTGTCTAAATCCACTTCACCGCGCCTTCGACGAGGACTGAGGCTTGCCCTCCACGTCTCTCTTAATTTTGATCTGCTTTTGGAACTAAAGTCGCTTTGACGGCTCTCTGTTGGTCGGTACCTCGCTCTGTCTTGAGAATCCTGTCGAGCGCTAAACTGAGGACTTTGCTGATCTGCCTCGTATCGAAGTCTGTCTGGTGAGAATCCAAGGCGATCTACTCTATTTAAATTCAATGAGCCGTCTCTCCGATATCGGTCTAATCGCTGACTGAGAAGGGATGTGTTGGTAGAACCTTTCTTTTGCCACATCCGCGTATCAGGATGTTCAAAACTGGATGATAGGAAATTTCGATGTGATTGTTCAGAACGTTGATCACGATTCGGGACTGGACTAACATCCTGCTGCCCAGAAAGTAGTGAATCTGGTATCATGTCGTCGTCGTCGTCTTCGTGTATCTGGTCATGCTCTCCGTGGTCCTCGTCTCGTTCTTCATCTCGATCATCTTCTTCTTCCTCCTCCTCCTCATCATCATCTTCACCAGTCACGTCTTCAATACCTTGGTTATTAATATGCGCAACCTCATCGTCCATATCATCATGTTCAGAATCTGAAGAGAAGTAGCGAGACGGTGGGCGCGAATTAGACAAACCATGTACACTGGGATGATTGATGGATGCAGCTTCAGCAAAACTCCAACTGCTTGTTTCGGAATGTGGTCGGTCAATCATCTCTGAATAATTATTTCCATCATTATCTTTTGTAAGCATGGATTTTTCTTCTCTGGACTGTTGTGAATCTTCCTTTGCTGCCCATGCTGCATAGGATTGTTCCGGGCTAGGCACACTTGACTTGTCGATATAGCTTTGGGACGATACAGAGCCGGCTGATTCCTGACGGTGAATTCGTGGTGTTGACGCCCTAAAACCCTGCACACCATGCCCTGGAACAGGTGATAGAAATGGGCCAAGATCTGCGCTTATGCTGGAAACAGGGCTGGTGGATCCTGCGCGGAATGGTGTAGGTCGTTTGTAAGAGTTGTATTTGTTCCTGGAACGGTTGGAATTTACAGTCGACGTTGGCTTTACGTCCCTTGTTTCTTTATCATCCTGATGAGAGGTGGATGCATAGTCATAACGGGGTCTCATTTAGACCAGAGGATGACGATGAATATTTTAGAATCGCGGTGGGTGGTGGAAAGCGTGCGCTGTACCTTTCGCGTGTTTAAATTTTTGAAATTGCATCTGGCCTACGTTGTACCCTTTTTCATATCTTTAATATGGAGCTTCGAAAGCGACTATTGCACCCACATTACGTCGCGCATGCCCTATTTGCATCCGTATATCTTATCGCTCGCTTTGCACGACCTTCATGGATACAGGCTTCTGGCGAGGTAAAAAGCGATCGAAGGCTGCATTCTACCATTCCTAACTTGACATGTCCTAAATCAAGCTTTACACTCTGCATTAGTTACAAGACCATAAATCGCTTCTTATATTACTTGGCCTTAGTGCTTGGAAGTATGCAGTTTCCTGTACAGCTGAAGAACTTGTCAGTGTGATCACGCTGTACTGCAAGACATATAGCGTTATTATGCTGTTTTCTTACGGCAAACCTTGGTGGGCGTTAATATATGGTGCTTGTTGGATTGGTAAGTGTTGGTATCAGTACGCGCTGCATAGATGATGTAGATTCTTATAGTTTGTATACAGGTATATTTATGCTACTCCCTCAACCCCCATACCTGGGTTCTTCCAAAGTGCTGGAGCTGACACTGGATTCTGCCAATAAGATTTTGAGAACAGCGGATGAACAGCCCAAAATCGTTGAACTAGATGATGATGACGAACCTCTACTTGATGTTCCAAAGGCACAATACTGGGTTGTTCTTGTATACGCTAACTGGTCGGTTGCTTCTCGCAATTTTGAAGCGGTATTAGCACAGTTGTCGCTTAAATATGATGGCAAAAATGTTAAGTTTGGTAAGAGGCATCAATGTATAAACAAGTCAATATTGCGATAGAATCAATGGCTAATGAGGCTGCAACTATAGGCAAGATTGATATTGAGTTCTATCCTACCTTTGCTGCGAAATACGGAGTCAGTGGCGAAGCGGCAGCGTTTGATTTGCCAACGCTGATATTGTTCAAGGATGGTGATGAGTTCAAGCGTCTCCCAGAGCTCTCTTCCAGTAAGCGTGCAGCCAAAGGGAAAACTTCAGCCCCAGAGCTTTCTCGTAAAGATGCCGCGAAAGATACTATTAACCGCATTGGCTGGAACCGCAGTCCTGTAAGTGATTGAGCATTGTAATGTATGTAATTTGTCCAGCAGGTTAATATTGCTTTCATTAGGCCTCGGTGATAAAATCGTTCCAGCTGGACCAAATATCTGCAGATTAGAAAATTGCAAGTTGATCCAGTACACTTCTTATATGGCTTACCACTGTAAATAAAAAGACAATGACGCAAAATGAAATGTGTTAAATAAATGACTATTAACCACAAAGCTACAGAGGGCCGTGGTTTGGGATAATGGATAACAAATTAGAACACAAGCAGCCCCCGCTCAGGCCAATTTCTTAAAATCATGCTAAGCCCAAACCACACCGTGATCGTTTCAATTTAATGTTGCACCAAGCACGTAGCATCCATTCACATTCGATGTGTGATGCTATATTCTTTCAAAAATGAGGGAAGGAGATAGGTACGCTGTCCAGGTACGGCTGCAGAGAGCACGTGTGATGTCATTTTCGGGGCGCCAATGGCAAAGAAAGTGCGAGTCCCAATTTTTTGTGTGCAACTCGTTCAGAGCATACTTTCTGGTTGTCGCTCCATCGCTGTAAATACACTTTTGACTTGTATTGGATTCAAACAGGTACGTAGCTCCTTGGCAAGTTTTGTCACTTCTCCATCATACTTCTGCATGGGACGTTGCGGAGGTTTACTAGTTATGGTAGTTGCTGCAAACTACAATGTAATCACCATGTGTATACATTTTCATTACGCCTCTCGTGTATTGCGCCTATGTATATGTACTACGCCCATCGTGTTATTCGCCTATCTTGTATTTCATCGGATCTACGCGGCATAATCTAGCAGAACACAGAATAAATCACTTGAACCCTGGGAATTAACTTGGCTTCTTGTTGCTACCGTAGTGGCATGCTTACCCACTTTTTACAAATGTCACTAATCCTTCTCCATATAGCGTCAATTTGCAGCAATTTATACATTATGGCTGACGAATACGATATATACGGCGATGAGAACTTTGGTGATCTTCAGGTGAGACGACGCACAGTTCAATAGCAGATATCTTAACGCGCATCGCTGATAAGAATATTGGGAGCAGAACGAGGATCTGTTTGAGGATGTAGTCACAGATAGTCCCGCACGCTCATCAAAACGGGCTAAGACTGAATCAAGTGGAACCGGACAAGGAGACGACGATCTGTTTGATGATTTTGGCGAATATGATAAAGTAGGTTAGCGGTGTAAAGGACATTTGTCTTGACCAGGTGATTAACGGACGCTGTAGGAATTCAAAGATGTAAATAATCAGAACATGACACAACAGGCAGACTCTTCTCAAGGAGGTGCGTATTTTCAGGCCACCCCAGATTAAATATCCTTCTTCGGAACACACTAACGCGTATAGTTTGTTTTTGTAGATAATGCATCAAAACAATCCCCACCAAACGCCAGAAAATTAAACGCGGCACCACCACAGTCGCAACAACAACATCAACAACAACAATACCAATATAGACCCACTTCACAACACCAGGTGAAGGATACGTCTGAGAACACTGCTCCAGCGTCTAAGCGAGAGCAGTCTACTAGTATGAGTCAATTACGAGGACGAGAGACGCATCCCACGAGCGCATTGTATGTAGGAGAACTAGATTGGGTGAGTAGCTGGTTCGTTTGCTGAGAACTGCACTATACATTGGACTTACTAACATACCTCTGCAGTGGGTAACTGATGACGATTTGAAAGAGCCGATAATGAATGTTGGCATCGGCGCGGAACTCAAGGACATTACCTTTTACGAGCACAAAGTGAATGGAAAATCAAGAGGGTAAGTAATAGGTGGGACGAATTTGCCATTTGATAAGTGATCCATCCACTAATATGAACCTCCTAGTATTGCATTTCTAGATTTTACTACTGAAGAAGCTTGCTCGCGGGCCAAGGCTGCCTTAGAGCAGACCGATTACTACGGCAAGCTTCCAGTCGTTTCCTATACATCCGCACAGAACCCTTTCAAGCATATTCCAAAAGGTTAGTAATGAACCAGTTATCATGAGAGTTACTATATATGTCTGACCATTTCTTCCACAGAACCTGTTCCAAAATCACAGCGCATGCAACAACAACAAATGATGGGACGACCGGGCATGAACACTAATCCTCAACAAATGATGCAAGGTGGAGGCTTCAACCCCATGATGGCAGCAGGCGGTTTCATGAACCCGTATGGAGGCTTCCCTAATCCTATGATGGCGGCGAATTTTATGGGAAACACGGGTGGTGGCGGTAGGGGTAACATGCGAGGAGGAAGCCAAGGCAACTATATGAATCGCGGCGGCCGCGGTGGTGGCATGATGGGATACGGCGATGGAACAGGATTCAACAACGGTGAGTCTACTATCTTTAAATTAAATCGCGTGATATCACGGATCGACTTACTGGACCCCCTTAGCTGCAGGATATCCAGGCATGCACATCAACCCAGCATTCTTTGATCAACAGGGATATGGACAGGGAGGGTAAGTGACGCAGTAGCCATGATTGGTATGTTTGGAAAAAATGCCCGCACTTTCAACTGATCATGTACGTATAGATTTGACAATAGCATGGGTCGAGGAGGTGCAATGAAGCGTAGCCGGGATGAATGAATGACTTCAATAAATGAATAATGAGAAATATAAATGTCCAAGATATGCAGCGGACAATAGAAAAGTTTCGGTTGAGCCAAGCCAAGCCCATTCAAATTTGAGCACCGCTCTTAGAATTAATTGTTTCATCGTCGGTCGACGAAAGCTGAGGGAATTTTCTACAAAAACACTGGAGCAGCGGCAGTCCATCTTTCATCATCATTCGTATTACTTCATTCATTTCAAAAAGCAAACTACCCATGCGCTACTTTCAGCAATAGCCCGAGATAAGCAAGCCAGCCAACCTAACCTAAAGACCACCTGAGCCAATGCTCAATCAAACGCAAACAAAAAATTTATCAACAACGCACGCCTTCTATACTCGCTGAGCTCATCACCACCTCAGTTGGTCTCATTTAAACCCTAGTCTCAAATAACCCATTCGCTCATTCGCCAAGAACAGAATTTGAATAATCCATTTATTCGCTTCATCTCCGTCTCACAAATCTTCTTTCCTACATTGACACTCTTTCGTCTCGACAATTTGCCCTTCTTCCGTCCAGCATGACAGCTAGGACAGTTACCATTTCTCATGCGCCAGAACCCACACAGTTACTCTGGCCAAACATATGCACTAGAAAACCTGGCTCGAATGACCTCCTAACCGGTACCAATGGACTTTTATCAATACTGAAGTCAACCGGCCATGTTGGCGGTCAGCCAATCCCAGCCAAATCCCGAAAAGCCCACTTTGACAATATTGCACTGGAACGAATACGATACTTTGAACAAGAAGAGTGCCCAATAATAATCTCAACCGTCGGAAGTAATGCGGATAACAATGAAATTCGTCAATACATTCCCAAAAAAGATACCCAACACTGGCAACGCATCAGTATCACCTACACAAACTGGACACCTCTATCTATTGAAACTCATAGACTGGCACCTATGGTTCTTTTGGAAATGATTCTTGCAGAACGACCCAGCTCAGAAGACCAAGAAGATACCGAACACAATAACGATGCACGTGAAGACGTGACCAGATTGAAAGGTACTGTACGGGTCCGGAACCAGTCTTACCACAAACAAGTATCAATACGGTATACACTGAACGACTGGCAATCGTTTGGTACTGTTAACGGATATTATACTCGATCGATTTCTCCTCTATACGACGAATTTTCCTTTGACTTGGACATTCCTCTGACCTTATCGTCGGATCATCAAGCCACTATCAGCACCCAAGTTGAAATGGCAGTCCAGTATTGCTTCAATGGTCGGGAGTTTTGGGATAATAATAACAGCAGAAATTATAAGGTATGCCTGGTATTTTATTTACATTGTTTTTTGGGTGATGATCACTAACACGTTTCCCCTGTAGCTCTTTGTCACACGACATCCCACCGTACCGAAGAAGCCTTCGGTTGTGTATCCTAAAACGATCAAGCGACCACATTCAGCCACTTCGTTATTTACCTCCACTCAACCGCCGCCGCCTGTTGCGGAGCTGACCAAACAATCTGCCGCACATGACTCCGAACCTCCCACTGACAGCTCCAACAATAATAATATCATTTCGTATCCAAGTTACAACAAGAACAATGTCTTGCTGAAAAAGCATTTTATGCAAGAAGTTTCCCTCGAAACCCTGTGCAGTGCTAAGCCTAAACATTCTGGCATTCGGCACATATCTAAACCCTGTAATTATGCTACCCTGTTGACAGATGCTCCGCCTGCAGTTGCCCCAACCGTGAGCGATTCTTTATCTCAGACCTGGGTAAAAAAATATAGCTACCACGGCCAGCAACTAACTCGACATAGACCTTCCATTTTACTGTGATGCGCTCAATCTAAGCCGCTGAAATGAAATAAAAAGTCGACGTTGCGGGTAGGACAATAATTACATTTGTAGATCATTCATTATATTGTACGATGTCTCCTCCTTGCCAATAACTAAACATGAATTGTGTAAGCTTTTTGTCGGAAGCTCATAATTGCCTGCCTAAATTCCCGAATGTTGCCCGCTGAAGAAAAATTCTCTTTTTTGGTAAAAGGCAGATAGTATACCGTATCTGGTGGGCATGAAAACGTTTCCACTATTTTTCACATGTAGATGGGAGCGCTCAATCCTCAGATGATGAGAGTATGCAAGCAGCTGATACGATATGTGCATCAGCTACTGGAAGTTTACTGATGATCATCCAACAAAGACCCATTTTATTGTTACTATCAAGTCATTGTCTATTATTGCTGTAATGATTCTGCCGTAACTGTTTTATTCGCATAGTCTGCAGTCGGTGGAGCTTGAGAACTGCCCTTTATCGAATAGGCGATGTCTTGGCCGATCCACTCCTTTCCAGGCTCTACTGCAGCGACTGCATTGCTGCATTCACCATCTTGAAATAACTGCATGTAAAGATTGGATTCGTTTTCGATGGCTACTGCGCCGCCTACTAAAGGACGGCAAGAGCCAGTCATCAGTCGTTTTATAAAGTTTTCGCCACCAGCTGGTGTTCTATATTGTAAATTCTGAACAACAGCAGCATCACTTGGAATGCTGCAAAGATAAGCGATTATAGCCGCTACGAGAATGGAGTGCCTTATTGTGTACATTGATGATAAGTTGATAGGGTAAAGACCTCGAAAGCTAGCTTGGATAAAAGAGGAATAAGCCTGCATTTTTATAATTCTTTCATCTTCCATGTGCTACTCCGAAGAGGGGTACTTGGCTACAACACGCAGATGAAGGGGTGGTATCTCCTTTTGCAACGTATGATATTCATGCAATTTTACAGGCAGGAATGATAGTTCACAGAAGAGTAGGACTAGTAAAGGTAGCTGATCTTTGATTCAGTGAAAATCGTCAAATGAATGAGCTGCAATGAGTTCATACTTGCATTAGAACCGTACTTTTGTTAGTTAGGTTAACCACTACCAAAGACAAAGGAGCTGCTTCAATATATACGATGCGATTGAAGTTATCGTTCCTTTCCAAGTATGGGCTGTTAGCTCCAAAATATCTCGATGAATCCACCTTACTCCAACTGAACCCCTTGCATATTATCGTGACCCAAGCGCTTTTAACAGAGCGAAAAACAGAGCCTCACTGACACGATGGCGTACGCTTCAGTAGGAAAGAGCCACTTATTTGCCGAACAAGTTTTTACCAAAGCTGGAGTATTATCGACAAAGCAGTAAGCTATTGAGAACTTCATTTCAAGCATTGATCTCTCAAAACCTATAGAGGCATACAGGTACGGAACGACCGATGAAACTGATCAGTTACTATCCCGATTGCAGATTTCGCTTCGCTTTACATCGATCTTTTTCGTTCTCTCCCTTTCAAGTATCACCTTCCTCCTCCCAAACAAGAACGAAAGTAAAAAGAGCACTATTCCTATTTCAGACAATTTAAAAAGCACTTGTCACCGAAAAGATATATGTACACTTGCAAATGCAAACTGTTGTCTTTCCTTACCATTATCAAGGAATGCTTAAAGATTCCATGACTAAGCTCGCCAATTATGAGAAAATTCCAGATGAAAAATCGGCCAGCTTATTAAAGATCAAGAGAGAATACCCATTTGAGGAAAACAATTGAAGCTTGAAAAAACCTTAATGTTGTGCCTAGCTGATAGAAACCAAGTCTAGGTGTAATACGTGCAATGCATATCACAGGCGTATAAACATTCAAGTAAATGCACTGGTATTTTATATGTTTAGCAGCTCTATAGCTTAGCTCGACAGATTACAAGGCAGTCTGCCCTACATAGAGGTGAAGATACAACCAACGACATTATGCTGTACCTTAAGGAGGATGCACTGTGGTAAATCTGCTGGACATCAGGACGTTTGTTTCTCAACCCCTGAAAATCGTCTCGAAGGGAAAATAGCGCCGCGTCAAGCTCGACAGATGATTATTAGTTGCATCAACAAATTCTTATTCACTTTCTGACGGATAGAAAACTAGCATGTTATAGGAAGCTAGACCTTGCCAACATTCAAAGCTCGAACTCCATTGCAAATTATAAATATGCTCCTATCAACACGGTATCCGATCAAATGAGGAAATGAAAAGAAAAAAGTCATTTTTATTCCAAAATGTCATGGGATTTTCAATAGATGACCGTCAATAAAGAATTACATAAATAGCTTGGTTGTCAATAGCCAGTAATTTGACTATCAATCAATTGTCTCTGTGAAACACTAGTGCAACCACAGGCTCGTCAGACATTTGTGTCTCCCATTCTTCTCCGGGAATGATGATACGCAAAACTTCTTGACAGTTAGCATCTCCAAATGTTGTTATGCTCGCGCTCGTATCATTGATGATGTACCAGGTGGGCAATTTCAATATTATGCAAGTCGCACCCGGCGGAGATATCAGGTTCAGACTTCGGTTTCGTTTGGATGGCGCATACGTCAATTTTCCCTCTACAGCGAATGCCATGGGAAGGCTACATATTATTAGAGCCATAGCTACCAGCAGAAAAAGTTGCTTGACCATTGTGTCGTGTGTGAAACGAATTTTTCGTGCAGGGTGAATTTTAGGTCGTTGTATAGACAGTGAGTAGTCAAAGCTGCAAATGTATGTGTTGCTTTTATAAAGGGACCATGGTAACCTGAGGGGGTTACCGATGGAAAGTCAAAGATCATCATGAGCCCATGGTCACTTGCAGCTGAAGGAGACTAGAACTCCTTGCAGAATATTCTTGTCATCATCGCAGGTAGTTCTCGTAGCCTGGGTATGACAGTTGTCTTCCATTCAATGCCTATGAGCAGTGACGAGGCTTTGTGGTACGGACGTGAGGTATCACAATATAAAGCCAGATCTACCACTTCGGATCATCAGGGCTACCAACAACTGTTGTGAGGCCTAATGTGAACCTATAGGAGGCGTAGTGGCTTACATTCTGTGGTTACTGGCCAGAAAGCAATGGAATAAAAATCGGTTACTTTATAAAGTAATCGGAGATCGGACAAGGAGGAGAGTCTTCCCGATCCAGCAGCAGCTCTCCGTCAAAATAACAAGTTGGCGACTTGGCCCCACGTACATTTTTAAGGATCACTGTTTCAATAGCATTTCAAAGTGATATCATTCTCGAAAACAATACAAACAGTATGCTTTTGTATATAAACCAAACATCTTAATGATGAGAAAAACTGTCTCTACTACATCAAAGTAGCACCTCCAATAGTGATGATCCGAAAAACTGGTTTATGATAGACGACATATTACCGTGGACTGCCAGAGGATGGCCTTTTCGTCACGGCAAAGGTAAAATTATTGGTATAATGTAAACGCTGCGCTCATCCAGGTACACAATTGGACGAAAACGATATTGTATGGTGGACTCGTTTACTCTTTTCGTTCTTTGCTTCATTGTAAATAAGTTGAGCTGCCGCAAAACAAGGAGCGTAATAAACACCAGAGTGCATTCTCGGCTAATTCTATAATTCCATCAGCTCTATAGTCAGTGCACTTTGACAATTAGACTTTGTGAATATTGGACCTATCATATACGCTGGACATACTACCTAGGATTCCTTATCGACCAACTGGTCTCCGGTATATGTATACAGAGCTATCGCTCAAGATAGAGTGTATTACGCAGGAAGAGGGTTGATTTCGAGCTAATAGTACAGTTGTTAAAAGTAATGCGTTTGTAAAGCTGCGCAATTGCAGAAACTAATAATAATCACTCTTTTTGAGTTTTATTAGCGTTTCAGCTCACTCTCTCGTATTTGGGCGCATTTAACCCCAGTGACTGGCGAAATGCGCCAAAAAAAAATTAAAATGGCTAATGTTGGACGTTCAGCGCATATTGCTGGCGAGCCCATCGCAACATACGGACTTGCCTCCCTTGACACTTTGAAAGGCATATAGATGGTATACTAGCGTCTCTCATTATTCCGCCCATAATAGTGGCTACCATATACTCGTTCACCAGAAGCTAGTATTTCCTATGCAGCCGATTGCACGACCGCGCCATGCCAACATTAACTATCAGGATTTCAAATGACATTGTGAGAAATCCGAAAATGCTGTCGCTTCAACTTCTTCATGGAGTGGTCTTAGTCGCACATGTAGGAATCAACAATGAGACGGTTCGCCTTTTCTTGCTTTTCGAATCGGTAACTGTTGGCTTGTATCGCCAAATGTAAGAGTGTGTCATCGTTTTGAATTTTTAAACCCGAGACATTCAGGTACTTCATAAACCTTTGTGACCTCTTAGATAGAGATTTATGTAAGACATCGATGTAATGAAGCGGTTTTAATAGATTTTTTTTATGGATATTTTGGTGTAAACTATACGTTTCTTCTACCTTTTTTCGAAACGCGTGTTTATAAAGCAGTGATGAGATTTTCTAGAAAAGCTCGTTACGTGTTGAATGAGTAACCATGGGGATCCGAATTACTCAAGGGAGATAGGCGCGAGGAATTAAGTGATGATATAAAATTGCTACATGCTAAGAGTGGCCTCCATATATTAAATTTATTCCAAATAAATCATAGAACAATGACACATATTGTAAAATACTGTATGCTCACTTTGTATGCTCACTTTGCAAGCTTCATCCTTTGATGCACCGGCTCTTGTTCAAGCCATCATATACGTAATTATCGCATCTGTTTAGAGATTTTTAAGGTTCGAGGACAAAGCGAAAACATACGTATGGTTCAAGAATTCAAATAAAATTCGTGCTTCTATATCTGTATATGTCTGACTCCAACGTTGCCCACTTTAAATATTAAATAAAGTGTTCAATGTATGGTGCCCAGCGAGAGACCATGATCCTTAGACCGTAATATTGAGCCAAATTATTAGCGTATTTTAATCCATGTTGATACTTAGAAAAAAAAATTGGTCAAGGATGGTGTTAACATACAAAACAATCACGATATAGGGCAAACATTAAGTGCATAAAGTAAATTAGTTTCAACCAAGCAAGGTATATTTGGCTATAGGTTTATGACTGCAATGGCCATGTAATGCACATGAAATATTTATGTCATATAAACTTTCTCAATAAGGCGGCTCTATGGCAAACACTCATTATATGGCGTTCATTCACACTGGTTGTAGTACGAACTAAAGTGACAAGGCTACCTTGAGTCCCATGCAAGGATATATAAATAAAACTATTTGATATGGAATTGAAACTTTTTTCTGCAGTATTGAATCTGCTGGTTTAGCAGCATATATGGTATGTCTACCTTTCGTTTAATGTTATGTCTAGTTGGTAGTTTGTATGTTCGGTGATCTTTTGCATATTCTTGATTACCGTTAACTGACTTCTCCCTTTTCATCTTGCTATCATGAAGCCAAAATATAAAAGCAAAATATTAATAAGTAAAAATAAAGATGATAATAATCAATTCTCATCAAATGTATGTTATGTATGCTACTGTTGACTGATCAAATTTGCATTTGCAGGGAGAGTGAATACTGTAGCGAGGAACATATTAAAAACCAAAGTTTCAGAAAAATAAGAAGTCGATATGTCCGAGTGGTTAAGGAGTCAGACTTGAAATCTGATGGGCTCCGCCCGCACAGGTTCGAACCCTGTTGTCGACGACATTCTTTTTTTTCAAATGTCTCACATTTATCTCAAAATTTGATTGGCTGATAAAACTGCATCCAGTTTGATTGGCAGACTTTCTTTTAAAAGCTACTTTTGATTGGCTTAGGACCCGGAGCCTTTCAAATGCAAGGGCCAAAGCTTCATCCTGCCTTATGTCAAGTCGAAGAAGAATCTACTAACTGGACAATGTCATAATCGGAAGATCTCTGTATATAACATAAGCAGTAAGAGTTGGAAGTGTACGGAACGGTAAAGCATGGGGTGACAGATTGAGTGGAGTTCTGACAGTTTTGTTCATATGTTGGACAGAAAACGCGCAACAAGCACTTCCAAGGTTTAATTTCATTTGCATTATCACAGTACGACCTTAGCTCAATCTAAATGTTACACGCTTCTACAGAACTACGGAAACTTCTTCCCAACAAGCTTCTCGCTCATAGTCCAAAGTCTCTCAGCGTTAGCATCATCCAAGGCATACTCTCTAGGACTTTCATAGTCGACGCGACAGTCTTGTAAGTATGAGCCGGAATATGGCTTGAGGCTCGGATCAAAGGCAGCAACAATTGTTGTGGAAGCTCCTTGAGAAATAGTTTTCTGCTTTGTAGAGTTGACAGAGTAATAGAGTATTCCGTCATATGTTTTTCGCTGTAGCTTTTCTTCCTGAGATTCGTGAACGTCTCTGGACAAGTTAGTGGCTATCACACCAGGATGCAAACTAAAGGACAGTAAGCCTTTGTTCTTATATCTCTTGGCCAGTTCCTTCGAAAACAACATGTTGGCGGTTTTGGACTGACCATAGGCGTGCCATTTATTGTACTTCTTGCCGTCTGAGAAACCGTAGTCGTCGAAGAGGATAGGGCATAATATATGCCCACGGCTAGCAACGTTAACGATACGTGGTTCTCCAGTGCTCGAAGCCAAAATGCGATCGAAAATCAGAGCTGTGAACAAGAATGGACCAAGGTGGTTTGTGCCGAACTGCGCTTCAAACCCTTCCTGTGTGGTGTGATAAGGTGGAGCCATAATGGCAGCATTATTGATCAAAATATCAATCGGTTCTTCATACTGGTTGACTTGCTCTGCGGCAGCTTTCACGGATTCAAATGAAGCCAAGTCAATGATGAGAGAGCGCAAGTTAGCATCCGGTGTCTCTTGTTTGATCTTTTGAATAGTTTCGTCCAAAGCTTCTTGTCGTCGTCCAGCTACAATGACCAGTTTCGGTTGATGCTTAGCCAGGGCATTAGCTGTCTCTGCTCCGATGCCATTTAGCGAAGCTCCTGTAATAAGGATGGTTTTTCCTTTTATCTGGTCCTCTAAGGCTGCAGCGGCCTCGTCGGAGGTAGTCTCGAACCCAAAATCAAAAGTCATGAAGAAAGGAAAATTGTATTTGTATTTTCCTCAATTTATATGCGAGTGATGAGCTGTGTGTAACCGATCAAGTCCGGGTGTTGATGAACTTTGAGTTTTCCCGCGCCTAAACTACACAACACAAGTCCAGGAATAAGAAGAGAATACGAAAAGTCTTTTAACAGCCAGCAGGGAGTTGAAAGATTCAAATGAAAGGCCACAAAGGAAGAAGCGGCGCCACATAGCGTGCTTGCTCAATAAATTATACGACATTGAAGCAGCAATACACTCTATATATACATTATTCAAGTATGATTATGTCTAAAGTGAAGGCAAGTAATGAACCACATACGACGATAGCCGTTGCGCTGCTTGTCTTTATACCATGACTCGCCATTAGGTCCAGCACACCATCCTACCACTGCCATTGCCACATAGAATCGTCATTGAAGGTGTAGTGGGATGGAAGAGACTAACGGCTGGTACAGCAGTAACTTTCTCTGGATCATATAATTCGCAGATGCGCTCACCAGTCTCACCAGAATAGACTTCCACAGGATGATTCATGCTGCCTATCACAAACTGAGAGTGCGATAATGCCCTCGGATTGTAATTCCAGCGCGCTCGAAACAAAGTAACCCATCTGTGCGACACTGAGGTTGTCAGCAGGGAGGCAAACATATTCTGCGGATGAATCAGACATGCTAACAAGCAACTTACTTTCCAGTACGATTATTGTGCTCTACAGCAAATTCTTCCTCTAAATCTTCCACCTTTCCACTTGTGCTGATGACCCGAAGACGATTGTCATAGCTCGTAGTCAAAAGCTTGTCTCCCTTAGGGGACCAGTAACAGGATGAGACAGAAAAGCCATGTTCAAACTGCTTGATGGGCTCTGGTGCCTTCTTCTTCAAATGCCTAATATCCCAAATTGATGCAGTCCTGTCATTGCTCGCACAAGCAATGTATGTTGGCTTTTCGTAATTTACCGAAATACACCCAACCTTTTTCTCCCGAATGGTGTACATTGAATGTTCAGAGGCTGGCGATCGCAAATCGTGATGACCAATGGTTCCGTCTGACGTCGAAAACCAAATCTAAGGGAGTATGATTAGAAAAGTGAGACAGTTGCCCGCTGTGTCAAGTTATGTTCTCGAAACGTACGCTGTGTCCATCTTTAGGCATGTCAAACGCCGTAAAGGGAATGTCAGACTCCGAGTCTTCAAACGCTGTTACAAACTCTGCTTTTTCCATATCAAAATACTGTACGGTTCCGTCATAAGAAGAAGTGTACAATTGTGAAAGGTTGGATGGATTATACATCATGCTTGTTATGGTTCTCGTATGAGGTCGATATGTATAAACAATTGGCTGAGGCGTCTCTTCATCCGGATCCTCTTTTTCGCCATTGACATCCCAAAAGCCAAGATTTCCAGATACGTCTCCTGCACAAGCCAAAAGTTTGCTCGCGGAAGGATGGAACCTTCATCGGTGGATGGAACAAGTCAGTAAACAGCCTATCAGCATCGATTTGTCATCAGAGATACTAGTGTTTCTATGAATAACAGAGGAGACAAAAAATCCATTGAATACTAACGCAGAAAAGTTGATCCTCTCAGGTGTGACTTTAACAGTTGCCCAAATATGCCTTATGTCTAAATTTGACGCTTCCTCTTGCAGCTTCTTTGGCACCTTGTCACTCGGTGGACCATCATTAGGAATCATGACATTGTCCACTTTTGCATCACCAAGTATTTTCAGAAAATCGGCTTGGTCTTGATCTTCGAGCTTAGAAATCCGTTTAGGCTTCTTTGCCTCTGAGAGTTGTAATAGTTCGTCGGCAGTTCGTTTTAGGTCTGCTTCTGTAGTCGCGTCCGCTGGGATATTCCTTAATCGAGCAGAATATCTAACAGGTAATACCTTTTCCTTCTTAACAGCTTTCGGCTTATGTTGTACAGTAGACTTCTTGTCTGCCGACTTGGTTGGAGGCAGTCCGTGTTTAGATCCTACTGCGGGAACATTGAGTTGCTTTAGCAATTCCTTATTTTTTCTGAAATAGATCGTAAGAAAAAATATATTAAATTCGAAACTAAAACGAGAGTGATAGTATACTCAATGTTATCCAATCGCTTCTTTTCATATTCTGACAAATGTTGGGACATTGCACAACGCGCTCAAGATCGATTGTAGCCCAAAAAAAATTGCGTCCAAATAATTGACGGTCATTTGAGGTCGCGCAGGTAATGCGGCCACGCTAAAACGCAGCCATTAATGCTACCAGTTGATTTTACGAACGCAAGATACAAAATTGTATGGTTTTCCTTTTTAACATTAATGACAAGAGGAATAAACCAATTATTCGTTCGGCCATCTTTATCGTACAGCTATAAATGCTTCACTGACTGGCCTTCATGCCACATGCTGTTTCCTGTCACTGGCCACTGGCTGGGACCGTTTTTTAATCTCAGATAATCCCATTTTGCACTTGTCACGATCTCTCGCATTGCCCAAACATGAGTTTCCTATGGAATCTTGGCACCGCAAAGAAGCCGGTAAGTAGCTATGTACTTTCCTCGCGAATGTTGGTCTCATTTCAATACTGAGGTGATGGAAACAGGTCGCCAGTGCAAAACCTGCCAGCCCGCCACACTTTCAGTCCATGAACGTGGCATTTCGCCGCGGCGTACAATACAACAGTAAGTCCCTGCTTTTATATAGGACTTCATGGCAACTCGTTAACCATGATAATGTATCTCAGTGAAGGTGGCCATAAGAGGTGATGTGATGACCGGAAAATCATCACTCTGTAAGTAGTTGCTATGGTCGCACTGAAATACAACGGCTTGCTAAACCTAGTATCATGTCCCTTTTCCAGTCCGAAGGCTGCAAGGTGCAGATTTTGATAGCAACTACATCTCAACGCCCCAAATAGAAGTGTCTAATATACAGTGGAAGTATAAAGGTGAGATTTTTGCATGCGGATATTGACGAAACTTTACATTCATCTCACACATTTGTAGACTCTCCGGATATCATCAAGGTGGAGGTATGGGATGTTGTAGATCGAGCAAAGAATGCAGTAACGTCACCAAGCACAGAAGCTGGAATAAAATTGGAACATAATTCTGCGCAAAAGCAACAACCGAAACGAGGTACCCCACCCCCTTCCACAGCCGAGCTGGGAGATCTGGGGTTGGACGCAAGTACGGTCAATGTATATAGAAATTGTCATGCCGTCATTTTTATGTTTGATATGACAAAACCATGGACATTTGAGTATGTTATCAAAGAGCTACCTTCTGTGCCTGGTAATGTCTCCATATTAGTCCTGGTAAGTTATTTATCTTCAAGTATGCGAGCTAACAAAACCCTGTGGCTATTGAGGAAATCCATTTCTAACTTAATTCTTGCTGTATGCAGGGTAATTTCAATGACAAAGAGTAAGCAAAAGCTTATAATACGATTGACCACCATAAGGGTATATCAATATTAACCCTGTATGCTTCATCTAGTCTAAACGAGAGGAAGGTTTCACTGGACACGGTGCATGCTGCTCTGTATGATCTTAATCAGGAACGCATAAAGGAAAAAGACGCCACGAAACCCAACTTGATACGGTACATTGAATGTAGTATGTCTACTGGAAGCGGCCTTCGTTTTATCTATGCGTATCTCGGTATACCCTTTTTACAGCTACAAGTGAGTATACCTCGTGGCCTAGCAAGGGATGCGACGTGTCTCGTTTCGCCTTATACTTCAATTGAAACTGACCTTACATCCCCAAACAACAGATAGAATCAATGAAGCAGCAATTGGAAAGCAAGGCGATTGAAGCAGTTAATTTGTTGGATGAATTGGATCAAAGTAATGAAGTTCCTGAGCAACTGCAAAGGATTCGGGGCCAAGATAACTTTCAACAACGTAAGCTATTGCTCTGTTCATCACTAGGTTATTTCTATTTCCATGCAAGATATAACATATATTCTGTTGCAAATTGCCAGCATCGACATCCACGCTGGACGAGCAGCGCTCAACTATGCGAGAGGCATGGGAGGCAGAGTTGGATCAAATTGCAAGAGATCACGGTAAGGAGATTTGCCTTGGCTCGGCGGACCGGATGTTTTTAAGTAGGCACGAACATTTCCAATGATTTAACACCATTCCAACGCGTCAATAGAGCCAGCATTTGACATGCCGCTATCACATACAATCAAAAGCAAGACTCCAACTCCACCCATGAGTCCGGTTCAAGTCGAAAGAGTCAGACCTCTACCTCTTCGTACCAAAGAAGATGTACCAGCTGCTATTGACCACTTCAATGCTGGCACAATTGATACCGACTTTTTCCTCGAAGAGGCTCCAGAGGTTAAGCCTCAGCAAGTTCGATCGGTGAAAAAACAAATGGACTCTGATGATGAATGGTCTGGTAATCCTATTGTTGCTTCGGATGAAGATCTTGAAGATATGGAATATTATGGTGCTGAAGGCGACGTTACAACTAAAAAAGCGGCCGCCAACGAAATCGACGAAGACGACGACGATGATGGTGATGGCTACCAAGAGCCTATCAAATTCAAAAGCTCGCTGCTCCAAGTTTGGGATGATCCAATGGCTGCTCCAGTTGTGACCTCACAAGGTATTGTCAGTCAGCATAATGCAGCTTTTGCAGGATCTGACAGTGAAGACGAAGTGGATACTTCCTATGACGGGGGTGTATCGGGCACAGCGGGTGAATATGAAGAAATTGGAGGAGGTGATAATCCATGGTCTTTTGAGCCAGTCAGACCGGGGGCTTCAGATTTTTCAAGCCCTCCTCAGGTAAAATCCGTGCGTTCTACATTAATCTGAAAAACCTGGATAACTAACCTTCCATCAATTGGCTGGTAGAGGACGGAGTTTAGAACCGATAAATCGCCTCCGCTCACATCTCCGCACGACATTTCTGTTTGGGGCAACACAAGCAGTGAATCATATTCTCCCCAACCTGAGAGTCACCATGTTGCTGAAGAAACGAGCACTTCGCCTAAAGACAAATCAAAGAAACTCAAGAAAAAGAAGAAGAAGGATAGAATAGGCTCAGTGTCTTCCAACTGATAACTCCATTCAATCAATATCTTAACGAAATAAAATCGCCACGTGATTCCAGATCTCTGATTTTTTTTTTTTTTTTTTTTTTTGGTTTGTCAAAATGTGCATTTTAAAAAATTTGGACAGCTCTAACGTCGCAGTTACTGACAGCTTCTCCTGCTCGAAAACTTGTGTGGGATGACCGATTTCAACATTGGTTAGTATTCCTTAACCAACCAGTTTTACTCGCGTCTGTTTGCTAACCGCCTTCTCGTCAGATGTGTTCAAGTACCTGGAGGAAACTCTTGCGAAGCGAATCATGTTCCTAGATGGTGCCATGGGTACCATGGTGCAGCGTCTTAAGCTCCAAGAATCTGACTTCAGAGGTAGGCATCAATGAAGAATTTTAAAGCATTTACCTTTTCGTTTTGACAACTGACATTGCGGAATTAGGCGAGGAGTTCAAGGATTGGGTTAAAGACTTACGCGGAAACAACGACTTGTTGACCTTCACTAAGGCCGATGCTATTTACGACATCCACAGACTTTACTTGGAAGCTGGTTCAGATATGATCGAAACCAATACTTTCAGTTCTACCAGCATTGCTCAGCTCGATTATGCCCTCGAGAACTATGCTTATAGATTGAACAAAGAGGGTGCCGCACTGGCCAAGAGAGCTTGTCAAGATGTAAGTATTGCATTTCAACCAACGATTGGCACTATCACCTAAACGAGTTACAACTCATGCTCAACCTTTTTGCTTCTGTAGGTTTGGAGAGAAACTGGTGTTCCTCGTTTCGTGTGCGGTGCATTGGGTCCCACTAACCGTACTGCATCTATTTCTCCCTCCGTCGAGAATCCTGCTTTCCGTAACGTCACCTTTGACGAGCTCGTTGAAGCTTACGCTGAACAGACCAGAGGTCTTCTTGATGGTGGTGCTGATATTCTTTTGGTCGAAACTATTTTCGATACCCTTAATGCCAAGGCTGCCCTCTATGCCATTGATGTCGTCATTGAAGAAGACAAGTGAGTGTTACTACCAAATTTTTTTTTTTTTTGATATGTTACCATTGATTACTAAAACCTTTGATTTTAACTTAAGGCGCCCAAAGGTTCCCATTTTTATCTCTGGTACCATTGTCGATCAGAGTGGTCGTACCCTGTCCGGTCAGACCGGTGAAGCATTTGTCACATCCCTTAAGCACTCTAACCCTGTGGCCTTCGGTCTCAACTGTGCTCTTGGTGCCGATCAAATGAAGCCTTTTATTCAAAACATCAGTAGATTCACAGATGCGCATATCATTTGTTATCCCAATGCTGTAAGTAACGATGCTTCGTTCGCTCGATCCGAATGATATTCTTTTTCATACGCGGACCATCCATTAATAATCCTCTTCCTTCAGGGTTTACCTAATGCTATGGGTGAATACGATGAAAGTCCTGCTGCTATGGCTAAAAACGTTGAACCTTTCGCCAAGGAAGGTCTTGTCACCATTCTCGGTGGTTGCTGCGGTACCACTCCTGATCACATCAAGGTATGCATGCCTGTCGTGGTAATGAAATTTTTGCTAAACATGTCAATGCTAACTAATACGTCACGCGAGCTAGGCTGTTGCAGATATTTGCCGTAAATACCCTCCTCGTCCCAAGCCTGCTAAGAACGATGACGACTGCATGTTGCTTTCTGGTCTCGAAGTCTTGCGAGTCGATAAGACTACCAACTTCCTCAACGTTGGAGAGCGTTGTAACGTCGCAGGTTCTCGCAAGTTCTGCCGTCACATTTTGAAGGGAGAATACGAAGAAGCACTTGCCATTGCCCGAGCTCAAGTCGAGAATGGTGCTCAGATCGTTGATTGTAATTTTGACGAAGGTCTGCTTGACGGAAAGGCTGCCATGACTAAATTTTTGAACATGCTTGCTTCCGATCCTGACTGTTCTAGAGTAAGTGATGGTATTTCAATTATGCACTATCAAACCGTATGCTCACTATGAATTTGTTTCCAGGTTCCTCTTATGGTGGATTCTTCCAACTTCGCTGTCATTGAAGCCGGTTTGAAGTGTGCTCAAGGCAAATGCATTGTCAATTCCATTTCCCTCAAGGAAGGCAAAGATGATTTTGTCAAGAAGGCCAAGATCATCAAGCGCTTTGGTGCTGCCGTTGTTGTTATGGCCGTATGTACCTGCCGATTAATGGTTATAGAGATTGTGTTTACTGCTTACTGACCAAAATTCTTGAAACCACCTACCAGTTCGATGAAGTGGGTCAAGCCGCTGAAGCTGATCGTAAGGTTGAAATCTGTACTCGTGAATACAACATTCTTGTCGATGAAGTTGGCTTTAATCCTCAAGATATCATTTTCGACCCCAACATTTTGACTATTGCCACCGGCATGGGTGAGTCTAAATCCAAAGTACCATGCAGCACTTCTGTTACGTTTAAATTTACTAAACATCACTTTGTCTCCCCCAGAGGAACACAACAACTATGGTGTTGAATTCATTGAAGCTACCCGCCGCATCAAAGAAACACTTCCAGGCGCCAAGGTCTCTGGTGGTGTCTCCAACTTGTCCTTTGCTTTCAGAGGTATGGACAAGGTCCGTGAAGCTATGCATTCCGTCTTTTTGTACCACGCTATCAAGGTTGGCATGGACATGGGTATCGTCAATGCCGGTTTTTTGACTGTCTACGATGACATTCCCAAGGATTTGCTTGAACTTTGTGAGAATGCTGTTTGGAACAAGGATCCTGAGGTCACCGAAAAGCTTTTGGAATACGCCAAGGCTCACTCTAAGGACGCAAAGAAGGATGAAGATGAAGAGGAATGGCGATCATTGCCTGTGACTGAGCGTATCTCCCATGCTTTGGTCAAGGGTATTATGAAGCATATTCTTGAAGATACTGAAGAAGCAAGACAAGACAAGGAAAAATACCCTCGTGCTCTCAATGTCATTGAAGGTCCGCTGATGTCTGGTATGAACGTTGTTGGTGATTTGTTCGGTAAAGGAAAGATGTTCTTGCCCCAAGTTATTCGTTCTGCACGGTAAGTATTCCAATCAACGGATCCATACAAATTTTATTTTTTTCCCAATCGACTCTGTACGAAAAAGACTGACAATGGTCACCATTTTAGTGTTATGAAGAAGGCTGTTGCTCACTTGGTCGAATTCATCAAGATTGAAAAGGAAGAAGATATGTTGCTCACTGGAGCCACCGAGATTAAAGGCAACGGTACTGTGGTTATGGCCACCGTTAAGGGTGATGTCCACGACATTGGCAAAAACATTTGTGGTGTCGTTTTAGGTTGCAATAATTACAGGGTGGGTGATACAGCTGACGCACATGTTGGCCACAAAGAATTATTGCGGCAGAAAGTTTACTAAAATGCGGAACTCTTGGAATTTTCAGGTCATCGATATGGGTGTCATGGTCCCCTGTGATAGAATCATTGCCAAGGCTATTGAAGAAAAGGCTGATATTATTGGTCTCTCTGGACTGATTACTCCTTCACTTGAAGAAATGGTGATTGTTGCTAAAGAATGTCAGAAGGCCGGATTGAAAATTCCTATTCTCATTGGCGGAGCTACTACTAGCAAGATGCACACTGCCGTCAAGATTGAACCTCAGTACTCCTGCCCAGTTGTCTACGTTTTGGATGCTTCCCGTAGTGTGCCTGTTGTTGCCAGTCTTTTGGATGATAACCGAAAGGAGGACTTTGCCGAGGATGTTCGCGAAGAATATGCCGAGATGCGCGAAGAGTATTACGAAGGCTTAGAGGAGAAGCGCTTGCTCACATTGGCCGCTGCACGCGAAAAGGCAATGAAGATTAATTGGCAAGTGACGCCACCGCCACACAAACCCAACGTTATGGGCACTAAAGTTCTAGATGACTATCCGCTTGAGAAGCTTCTGGACCACATCGATTGGAATCCTTTCTTCCAAGTGTTCCAACTTCGAGGTCGTTACCCCAATCGAGGCTTCCCCAAGATTTTCGATGATGAGGCGGTTGGATCTGAAGCCAAGCGATTGTACAATGATGCACAAGACATGCTCAAGGAAATTGTCGCCAACAAATCTTTGAAGGCCCAGGGTATTATTGGCTTCTACCCTGCTAATTCAAATGGGGATGACATTGAAGTATATACTGACGAGACCCGAAGCGAAGTAAAGGCAACCTTTTACGGACTGCGCCAACAATCTGAAAAGGAAACCGACGAGCCCTATTACTGCTTATCCGACTTTGTGGCTCCCAAGGGCATTGATGACTATATTGGTATGTTCGCTGTTAGTACTGGATTTGGATGTGACGAATTAGTGGACAAGTACGAGAAGGATCATGATGATTACTCCATCATTATGGCCAAGGCTCTCGCTGATCGATTGGCTGAAGCATTTGCTGAATTGCTCCATGAAGAAGTTCGTAAGGAATATTGGGGTTATGCTACCGATGAAACCCTATCCGCTGCCGATTTGTTTGCACTCCGTTACCAAGGTATTCGTCCCGCTCCAGGCTATCCTTCACAGCCCGACCATTTGGAAAAGAGAACAATGTGGGATTTAGGTGATATTGCCAGCTTGACCGACATTACTCTAACGGATTCATTGGCTATGAACCCCGCTGCTGCTGTGAGTGGTTTATACTTTGCTCATCCTGAGAGCAAATACTTTGCCGTTGGCAAGATCGACAAGGACCAAATTGTTGACTATGCTAACCGCAAGAAGATCCCTGTCGAAGAAGCTGAGAAATGGCTGGCTACAATTCTCGCCTATGACATATAAGTCCATAGTCCATTGAAATTGTAATCGGTCAAGCTCATGTCAATTTCGGAGCCTAGAATATTTTTTTTTTAGTTCACATTGTCTGTCGTTTGAAGCGATAGGCATTAAAGCGCCCTCTCATTTGTTTTATTGAATCTCTTTTATACACACACACACTTTATTCTGCTTGTTCTTTATAATAAAGCCAGGGAGGTCTTCCCCTAAAAACATGATTGTGGCTTACAGAAGACGCACCTTATTTCAATGTAGTGGCGCAGACCGACCTCCTTGGACTCGCCTGCTTCGTGCCACCCAATGCAACGTCGCTCAACGCGGGCAGTAAAGAGGAGTGCCGAATTTGCGTCAGCTGCGTTTCAATTCTACATTTATGGGCTGGGGGTCTTTACCAACTGTCACACATTTTTTCAAATCGAGGTTTTTTTTTTTCCACTGTGATCATCGTAAAAAATCGATTTCAAAAAAAAGCATTGGTTGCGTTCTCTTCTTCTTCTTCTTCTTTGTTGGTTATAACCATTGGTTTTGTCTGTCCAAACTCATCTTTTTCACCATTCATTCTACTTGCTACTAGTATCCATCACCACCTGTTTCATTAGTAATGCCTCGGGCTGTGGTCAAGCGGTTGTCAAATTTGTTACATCCTTCACAGGACCAGTTTTCAGGCTCAAAGTTCAGTAAGTATGATTTTTAATCGTCGCCATAATAGCTCACTGGATTCCAACCTTTGCCTCCCCCCTTCTAGTGAATGACATTGTACAAGGAAAAACATGCGTCCCCATATCGTTACATGAATTCCGTTTATTTTTGAAACATCATGAACACTCTCTCGAAAACCTCGATTTCTTTTTATGGTACCAAGATTATAAGCGCCGATGGGACCAACTACCTCTCCCAGCGAAACTCCAGTCCCCTCCTCCTCAAGAAAAGCCAAGTTATGTTGGTTATGTTCTGTCCGGCACAGGCAAACGACAACAGCAACGATCGGCGATGGAGTCAGGCGACTCGGGTTTGATTGGAACCACCGCTTATCCTAACGAGACGATGGACTATGCAGCCATGAACGCAAAACACTCCAGCACTGGTAGCTATAAGCAAGATAGTTCATCCATCATGACGGCCTCCACCTATGCCAACGGATATGAATTATCCTCTGTTGTATCGCCCGAATCTTATTATCAAGGCACCTTTCCAGACCAGCAACCCTTCCGAGATGAAGTTGAACTAGTCCTAAAAACATTTTTCACATCCTCGTCTGATAAGGAACTCAACATTGATGGATATTTACGACAATATGTATTGCACAACAGCAAGTATACCACCCACCCTGATATATTTGAGCCCGTGCGGGACAAGGTATATGAAACCATCGAGCGGTCATCACTACGAAATTTCGTCAATTATGCACTTCAAAATATCAACCACGGTGGTGTCATTGTTCGATATCTCCTAGCTGCAACCTGCGCCGTGTTGATTGCCATCGTCCTTATCATCACCTTCGTATTAAAAGTTCCGCGTTGGTATCGCATATTTATTTTCCCTCTTTTGATTGGTATGGTGATATGCAGCATATCAGCCAATCAAGGCGTATGCTTTCAACGAGCCATGGGCCATCGCCGAGATCCTCATGCCTATGAGCTGGTCAGCAACGACCAAGTGGACGACCCATTCTCTCAAGAGTTCAAATTCAGTGATGTCGAGAGTCAGTCTGAAGACTTTAAAGCGGTAAAAGACCCCTTAGTTCGACGCTACAATATGGTAAGTAACCCCTGATGAGAACCACACAAAGTTTATTTGACCCCTTCTTTTAACCTGTATTCTTTCGTATTACAGAAACTCTTGTTTTCGTCATCTTTTGCTGCCACCATATTTGCTCTTTGTCTCACTGCCGCCATTGTCGCTATTCCCTAGTTTTGACAACTATGGATAGTACTGCTTGCTGTATATAAGTTATATATATTGTTTTTGTCACCTAATAGATATGCTGTAGCGAAATTACAAAATGAAAATTGAATGTCCATAGGGCTTTACCTAGGCACTTTTATCATAGGCACTGTTGCAATAAGAGTTTGAAACGCACTGGCAAATGAAATTGCATAGTACCATGCGCGCGCCGTCCCAAAAACCCTATGACGTATCTCCTAAAATCCCTGCCTAGACATTCTCCGACCATAGCCATTTCGCCAGCTCATTCCACACATAAATCATGCCCAACTACTTGAGTGAAGGTCGCAGGTCGATATTTCTGTTCAAAATCCCCAACCCATTCAAGTTCCTCGGTGATAAGCAGAGAGCTATTGGTGTTTATGCTGCTGGTGCTTTTGTAAGTAATGCTAGTGTCAATCGGAGCTTGCAAAATCGTCACTCAACCGTGCCTCCTCTTCTAGTTCGCAATAGGCTGGTGGGCATTCATCGATGCTATTACACTGGCTTCAAGAGATCCATTCAAGCAAGTCAGCATCGGTTTCGAAGACTGGATTTCGGGTATCCTTACTACCCTTGGTAAGCATTCTAGCCACCATTGAGAATACCCCCAAGTTCCTATTAACCTTCTATTCCTATTTGCCGACCATTTCTACCCTAGGCATGATTGTGTACGGCTTTATTTTATTTCTATTGATAGCTGTAATCCTATCACTTGCTTTAAATGTTAACACTCCTTCTCTCGATCTATATTTAGGATCAATCTGATTGACAAATCGAGCTTGCATGGAGATACGTTCTCTTATTCTGGTGATAGCTTGGTATGGAAAGCGAGGCTGTTCCTCTTTGTGGGATTTGCCCTTATTGCCGGCGGCCTTGCTGGTTCTGTGGTAAGCCTTATGTTTTTTTTTTGGCATTCCATGTGTCAATATCCTGATGCGCAACTGTACTAAAGTCTCTCTGTGAAAAGTGTGTTTTGATCCTCAAGTACATTGTACCCGAAGTGCCTGAATCAGAATTATACTATGGCATTGGCCAAGTCGCACAGTGTGGGTTCATTATGTTAAGGTAAGTCAGACATTTCCCTTGTAGTCACGTCCCTCCTACAGGACCAGCGTCTTACCGTTTAACTCCAAAATAGTACTGTGATTTTATGGATTGCACAAAATACCCAAGAGGTAAAGTTACATTCAATGATGGGTTAGGCAGGCGTTGTAGAAGCTGACGATATGGGTTTTCCATTACAGGAGTACCAGTACAACTTTATGCTGTAGGGTCGGCGGTTAAGACTTTTTTTTTTCCCCATTTTCTACCTCGTGCTTAGGCTGCTGTTCCATGTGTTTTGGAATAATATTTTATTGTAATTAGTGCGCTTCCCTTGCTGGTTTTTCGGCAACATGGCGCATTCTGTGAATCGGTCCACCTTCAAAGAATCATATAAAACAAACTGTTTACATAATCAATACCTACTTTGCCATGTAGCAGCGATGCTTGTTAGGACACCGATCACAGCTAACCATGGCAATTTGGCACCCATACCAATTTGATTGGCCAATGAATTTCCATGTTAAAATTGCCCTGAAAAAATCACAGCTTATCCATATTCCGCTGGTCTGTTTGAAACTTGTCCATCTCCATCAGATCTCCACTGCCTTTTCTTTTTTAATACAATTGCATCTGTTGTTTCCTCTTCAGCATGGCCGACAGACGAAGTGGTATGGTGCAGTCCATGGGCTATCCGAATCCCTCGAGCTCAGTAGTCAGCCGTGCCGTGGCTGCCGCTGCCGCAAACCGACGACAATCTAGCATGCGGACTGGACGCGCATCAAAGCAATATTCAGTATCTGCGTTCTACTCCATGGCAGCAGAACAAGATGTAGAAGTTGAAGATGACCTGGCTCAAGGTTCGTCACCATTTAAACTTGGGAGGAAACCTCGTTCTACTTTGCTCATGTGTAACACATAACCCCTTTAGCTCAACGAATCTTGAGAGACCTGAAATCCAAGATTTCCACTCAATCAAAAAAGAATTTCGTTCTAGAACGTGATGTGAGATACTTGGATTCTCGCATTGCACTGCTCATTGCCAATAGAATGGCGTTGGACGAGGTATGTTGCGTATTATCACATGTGGGGTACAAACTTCTCGCCTGTATGATTCACTTACCTTTTCGCCCCTGTCTCGATCTCGATGCAACTATTTAGCAAAATGAAGTCGCATCTCACTTGGAAGAACACGACGACCAGGGCGATGAACACTATCCCGACCACCGTAAAATGCAACAATATGGCAATCTCTTTTTCCTACTTCAGAGTGAACCTCGACATGTTGCCAGTCTGTGCCGTCTCGTCAACCTGGCAGAAATAGATACTCTACTTCAAACTGTCATGTTCACTCTGTATGGTAACCAATACGAAAGTCGTGAAGAGCATTTGCTATTGACCATGTTCCAGGTATGCTTCTTTACCCATTTTTTTCTCTTAATTCATCTGCCCCTAATTTTTTTTTTTTTTGATCCCGTATATAGAATGTTCTTGCCGCACAATTTGAGACAACTACAGAATTCACATCACTTCTTCGAGCGAATACTCCAGTTTCTAGAATGATGACGACCTATACCCGAAGAGGCCCGGGTCAATCGTATTTGAAGACGGTATTGTCAAATAGCATCAATGGTTTGTTGGAACATAAAGATTTGAACCTTCAGATCAATCCACTCAAGGTAGGCGTGGAGTCCAATGTTAAAGCCTGGGCGGAATGGGCAATTCATCATTGTAAATTTTTGGGTCGTCCTTTTTTTTTTTTAGGTATACGAAGAAATGGTCAATCAATTTGAAGAGGAAGGAAGAGACTTGCCACCAGGTATGCCAAGAAGTGTCACTCCTGATGTAGCAGCCGCCAACCCAGATGTCATTGCCATCATTCAGCCTCGTCTCGTTATGCTCATGGATGTCACCAATCGCTTTTTGGAAACCATTATGCAGTCACTGGATCAAGTACCGTATGGTATTCGCTGGATCTGTAAGCAGATTCGGTCACTCACAAAACGCAAATACCCTGAAGCGACGGACATTGCCATTTGTTCACTTATTGGTGGATTTTTCTTTTTACGGTTTTTGAACCCGGCCATCGTCACCCCTCAAGCTTACATGTTAGTTGACCGCCTTCCTGGCAAGCATCCTCGAACGACGTTAACCTTGGTAAATATGAAAACATTCATCTCATACTGAGTGGTCATCCATCCTCACTCATCCAAACGTTCTATACAGATCGCCAAAATGCTTCAAAATCTAGCCAATAAGCCTTCTTATGCAAAGGAGACCTACATGATCCCAACCAATCCGTTTGTGGAGAAAAACAAGCAGCGAATCAACCGATTCTTGAATGATCTTTGCGAAGTGGGCGATTTCTATGAATCTTTAGAAATGGACCAATACATGGCCTTGTCCAAAAAAGACATCGTTCTCAACATTACATTGAATGAAATGTACAACACACATGCATTGCTTCAGCAACATATCGATGTTCTCGCTCCGAAAAAGGATGACCATCTTCGAATCTTACTTACTGAAGCGGGATCAGCGCCGGCGCAGGTTCCTCGCAAACAAAATCTGCCTATTGTGTTACCACTGTTCAGTCGGTGGGAGACTCCTATACAAGGTAAGCGAGAGGTCAACGAAGAACAGGGTCATTTGGTTTTTCTGACACTACTTTTTACTGCGTGGTAGATCTGACAACGGCTTTGATGTCGGAAAACAATATCACCCAAAATGACATACAGTACATGGAAGCCAAGGCGATCTTCGTCCAACTCGTTCGTTCTCTACCGTATTTTGCGAAGAAGCCAGTGATGGATTTACATCGAATTGCTGAAACCGCAGCGACGTCAAAAGATGCTCAGATGGTTCGAAAAGGCATCAAAGTCCAAGATATGCTCAAGGAGCTCGAAGCTGCTAACGTCATTGATCGCAAAGACAACTATGCTCTACTTGCTCAGGAAATCAAGCAGGAATTGGTTCATCTTGGTGATCTGAAGGATAGAGTTATGCAAGAAAGTTCCAGTCTTGAGAGCGTGTACAAAACCATTTTGGATCACAACAATTATCTCAAGAGTCAACTGGAGAGTTACAAGGCCTATCTGCAAAATGTGCGGATTCAGAGCAGCGGTGGTGAGAAGGGAAGCAAGAAGTCAGTCGGTATTGGTGTCGAGGTAGAGCATTCTGGCAAGGGCAGCAAGTCCAAGGCTAGCAAGCCTCAAATTTTGGGTCCATACAAATTCACGCATCAGCAATTGGAAAAAGACGGTGTTATTGCCGTAACCAACGTTCCTGAGTCAAGGTAAATTGAAGAGAGCAGAGTTTTGTGTGTGTGGGAGGGGGGTATTGGTTTTGAATTCGAGGCTCAACACAAAGGCTTTTAGAAAAGGAAATATTTTCTTCACCATTTCATGTCCAATGCCTGGTACATTCATCATCGAGCTGCACTATAAAGGTAGAGACAAACCCATTCTTGAAATGGATCTGAAGTTGGATGACTTGTTGGAAAAGGTGAGTACAGTATATAAAAATCAAGTGAAATTGTTTGAAAATAGTATGTCTTATACTAACCCGCGGTATATCACTTAGCAACAAGATAACATTCAAGTGTTAGATTTGGAGTACGTTCAACTCAGCGTAGTCAGGACGTTGCATTTGTTGAATAAGACGTTTGTTACAAAGTCCAAGTAAGTATTGTGTGCACCAACATATGAACCCAAACCACTCAAGATTCTAACATGTAATATTTTTAACGCAGGAATGGAATCTTTTCATAATCACCCTTTGATAGTCAACCACTCATTACAGTCCTTTTATTGCCTTAGTATAATCTTTATTCTCGTTTCCATTATTGACAAGCAATGCTGAAATGTTTACCAAAAACGTCTTTGTCTGATGATGATTTGATTAATTGGGACCCAGCTCAGGGGTTTGGGGATAAAAGACAAAAAATATTTTTTTGCTATTTGCTTTTGTTTTCTTCTTCTTTACAAAGAGCAGATGGAAACCATTACTGTTGTGCGTAGAGATGGACCCTCATAGTGACTCCGTGGCTAGGCAAAGTTCTCTCTGGGGAACCGCTTGGTCCAGTGCGATCGATTGAGGGGACTCTGTGCGTGCTATTGCCGCGATGCTCCAGTGTGCCCGAGATAAAAAATTGATGCATTCCAACAAGTTCGCTTGCGGAGCATCCCTCAGGATGGGTTTTTGGAAGATGACTGATCATATTCTATGCCATACTTCTTAGCAACAAGAGGGACACGACCGTTTATTAAACCGAAATGAGATAGAATAGCACGATGATAAAGTAATAGTGGGGAGATATATTTCATAGGAGATAATATGTATAGATGGGTTGGAGTTGAGGCAAGAATATACATGACGATGGTTGTATGGAATAGCTGTCAGTACAGTAAATTACACATTTGGCCAAAACGATCACATTTTTTTTTTTTCAAGCATGCGTAATATGATCATACTTGTGAATAATCGCTTGTGACCAAGAGAAATAACAAAAATGACCAAGGAATATCACACTCTTCTGCCCTTGTAGCGTTTAATTTGGTGGCGGGATGCGTTGAACAATGAAATTATGCCGTACACGGGTTTCAAAGAAAAAACAAATGGTTCCTGTTAGTTGCAAAACTCCTCAACTGCGCAGCAGAAACAGCAGGCAGCCAAACTAAAAATTTCAGAGGTTAAAGCGATATGATCAACGCAATGGAAAAACTGAGTCAACTACCTACCATGCCCAACAGCAGGTATTATCGCTCTGATATTGATATTGCGGTGGTTGTGCGTAAATGACTTGTGGAGGAGGACTATAGGGTGAAAAAACATTAGTGTCATTACAAGTTGTACGTATGGCAGACGAGAAAAGAAAGTTGCCAAATGTGTGATTGGTACAACTTTTGACATACGCTGGTTGATAGTATCCTTGTGGGCTGTACGGGTATCCACCTTGCTGAAAGTACGGATTAGGCGGTGGTGGGTATTGACCGTATGGATAAGGCGACGACATGCTAGAAGAAAGTAAGTTGGAAAGAAAGGCAAGAAGGTAAAAACTGCAACAAGAGTACTCTCAAATGGCATGTTTGTTTGTGGCTTGACTGGATGGCAAGAAAAACACCTGGTGCTAGCCAACTTCCATACTCATAACGGTGAAGTCAGGTGAATAAAGTGCTCATCCATTGAGTGATCGCTGCTGCTTTCTGTAATGAAGTCTTGGCCTAACTATGCTTCAGTTTTCTCTTCTGGCCATTGGCTGCCCACCACTGTTAACGGGACCATTCCGATTGAACACAGAACTGCCACTCCAGCAAAGCCGGCCAATTCTCACCTCTAACGTTTGTACAGCCTCCGTATTTATTATAGCTCGGCATGAAAGGGTGCAAATACACGGCAAATATCGAGGCACAATAGTAATAGCTAATTTGTATCGCTTGAGAGTAAAAAGACCGGAGTAATCCATCCGACAGTTCAGGATGATGTAGTCATGATGTTTCCCCGCTGAATATTTTTTCTTTCTCCCCTGTGCTCAAAAACATTTCAATACTGTAAATTCACCTGATTTGTCTTCTAATGCAGGAAAAATAGCATCATACTGTTGCAAAGGTGATTGGGGGCATAGCGTTTTAAAGTTCATGGCCGGTGCCCACCCTTCGGATTGGTGACACAAGTAAGGCAACGATAGTCGAAGGGATATAGATTATTCAATGCTTACCTCTCTAGAAAACGTGTTTGATGACCCCTAAAGAAAAGCTATACTTCACGAGCGGCTGGCTGACTTCGCTCCCCCTTTCTTGAGAAAAGGTGCACAAAAAAAGATAGGCTTCCATTATCACCTTACCTAATAAGTATTTTTGCTTGCTGAAATAAAGCCATTATCCCCCATCTAATTTCTCCACTAAGGCGTGAGCCTGGACCACTTTTGCCTTTTCCCTTTTCCCACTTCCTTTTTCCTTCCCCTTGGCAAACCAATGGGTCTCATAGACAAGATTCGAACACAGTACGACCTGTTGAAGGTAGAGAAGTACACCAAGCGACGACGATCAGAGACCGTCTTTGAAGAGCGCGATCGTGATTTCTATCGTGAACATTATCGGGACGGAGTCTATCTTCACCGTTCGCCGTCGGATGTGGACACACTGGATGGTGCTACTCCTCGACCAGCCATGGTCAAAAGAGCATCGACAATCTCTAGCATGGTGATGAAGGCTGGCCGAAAGAATTCACCAACAATCAAGAGCTCAGAGACTTACAATAATGGTACCTATGGTAGTGATCTTCGCTAAAAGAGTTTTTCCTGTTGACAAACCCCCCTCCATAGTTAAATGCCTATCTATTGTTATATTACACATATTTTGTCCTTTGTGGACCTGTTCCTCTTCTGATGATAAATACGATGTTTTCCCTCATAGTTTGTTGAGCTTGTTACTGTTAAGGCTTGTTGGCGGTTGTTGGGGAACCACCTCAAAAAGTCGACTCGTGACCCAAATTTGTTCAGTATTGTCGTCGGTGTTTGATCGAGGTAGGTGATACTTGGGATTTTTTTTTTCTTTCTTTTCGGAGCAAGTTCTCTCTCTTCTATACATTCTTTGCATCTAATCACCCATTGACCATGTCGGAAAAGCGACTATCAGGCTCGCGTCCGTCTGTCAAGACTGCTGCTGCAACATTACCACATCGCAGAGGCTCACTTTCCATTAATACCGCAGCTTTGGCCACCTCCACTGCCACCTCCCAATCACCTATTTCAGGATCGGTGGATTCAACAATCTCACCAAGACGAACCAGAGGAGACCACTTTCAAACATGGATTCCACGGACGCTCTCCTCCTCCCGTACTACTCCAGTCTTACCCCATGATAAAAGATCATACAACGCTCATCATCGTTTACCAAGATTATTAAGACATCGCTGGATCCAGTTTGTGATACTGGTGTACGCCACCTTTTCAGTTTTACTGACGTTTACGCACTTGTGTCAGTGGTCCTTCTCAGAAAAACCTATTACCGAGCCCCCTGTGCATATAGAGGAATGGGAACCCAAGCGAACTTATCGGGGAGGTAAATGTCGATCCTATTCGTTGGTCCTTGATCTCTACCCCCTGTTAACCATGATTTATTTCTATTTTTGGCTCTTTCTTTCTTCCTTTCTTAATCTGCACCATTAGATGATGCTTACTCTGTTATAGACGATATGACCATGGCCATGCGGTTCTCCAAAATGTTTTCAAAGTCGTTGCCTGGAACAATAGAATATACCAAACCGTACTGGCAACGAGCCCATGTTACTCCGACTCCTCATGATATATCGCTCACCACCTGGGTCACTGATAAGAATTACGACCAATTAATCCGGATAGCGCAGATGTGGAATGGTGAGTGGGAAGCTTGGAAACGGTCCTGCCTGACGAGATTCATCCTTTGTTAAACACAACCTTGTTTTTTTTATAAACAATCCTACAGGGCCTATGTCAATTACTTTACACATCGAAGCCAAAGCACCAACAACGTCGCCAGAAACGGTTGATTTGCTGGATCAGATACGACTGGATTTGCAAAAGGAATCGTCCATTGTACAGTACGCTGATATTCATTTGCTTGTGACCCCTCCTTCGTATAGTGGAGCTCTCGCCTTGTCTCGCAACAGTGATCGAAACTTCGCCCGACTGTTTGCTCGCACCGAATTCATCTGCTACTTGCCAATAGAACTGGTTCCAGCCACAGAATTGAGAGACACCTTAGAGAGAAACTTTGATTCATTTGCCGCTCGCCTTAGGGCCGGAGATGTCTTTGTTGTACCCACATTTGCCTATGTTACAGCCGAACAAGTTGCATCACCGGAAGCTGATTGGGCTGAACAAGCTGCTGAAGACGATGGAGAGCCTGAAAACGTTGAAAAAGAGCAATATATGACCCTTGTTCATGATGAGGCCATTATTCCACGCACCAAATCTCGCCTGTTGCACTTGGTTGAATCTGGTGCTATGGGTGTGGAAGACCGTCACTGGCCCATTGGAAGTGGACCCACCGATTTCAACAAGTGGAAGAATGCAGACAAGTTGTTTGCTGTGGAGGATTACGAGTTCCACTACGAGCCTGTTGTCATTGAGAGTCGAAATGTTCAGCCATGGTATGATCCTTATTTGTGGAGTGGCGTGATAACCCTTCAATTTTTTCTTAATTCTCTGCTGTGGCTTTTTTTAGGTGCTCTGAACGATTTGCCGAAAATGGAGCTGCCTGTCTGTATGCTACATACTTGACTGGAGCCAATTTCTGGATTTTACCGCACGACTTTGTTGTTCGTATTAAGGAGCAACAACAAACATGGCTTTCTAGTACCGAGGTGAGTGGGGGCATGCATGATAGGAACATTCTTATTTTCATGAATGCATACTAAATCCAGGTTGTTTAGACGGTTATTCAAAATCGCTTGTACGCTAAGTTTGTATGGGAACTTTGCGTTCACCATGCTAGAATGTTGGATGCAGAAGGCTTATGGAACACCGATCGGTCTCGACATGCTAAATCCTCATGTTCTCGTGTCATCAACAGCTGGGGTAAAGGTCTAGTCGGCGAATGATCATATACATAATGTTTATACATGCAACAAAAGAGAGCCCAATTAAAAAGAAATAACACACAAAAAAAAAGAGCATAACGGCTGTAAAAAAAGGGGAGGAGACGATCAGAGGTTGAACTCTTGGTTTTATTGTTTATAGAAAACTTTTCCTTTCGTTAAATCACTACATCCTTTTCTACACAAGGCCAAAAACCATGGGCTTGCTACAAAGTATTGTTGAGGGAATGTTCCATAGCATACAAACGATCACGCATATCTTGGGATCCATAATTTTGAACCTGCCAAAAAGAAACAAGCTTAGTGTGTGTGGCCAATACCAGGAAAATGTAGGCGGTCCACAAATTTTCTTTTACCACGCCATGTCCCCTCCCCATCAATTTTTGTCTTAGCCTAGCCCACACACTCACATTTCTTAAAACCATTGGATAGCAATCCCAGTCTTGATGAGAGGGTTCATTGGCAAAACGGCTGAACGGGAGCGGAGCTTGCTCGTCAGCAGCGGCATCCACCGGCTGAGGTGTTGCATTAACCCCACTGAATCGAGGAGACGCAGCCATAGCAAAGTTAAACGAGTCTGTAGCGGGCCGAGCAACAGGTGTAGGACGATGCTCGTAGCCGTTGCTCATCCTCCTCGACAGAGAAGGATAGAAGTCGTAGTTGGGCTGAGATTGCATAAAGTGCTTGTGATAGATAGTGCGTGTGATCTCTATATTACGTCTGCGATGATGTTGCATAGAGGGGTTCTACTTGATTAACAACTGTTGAAGTCGATTAAAAAAGTGGAAGGAGAAAGGCTTTCTTAGCTCGGTTGGAAAAGGTCTCAGCAAAATTTGTACTCTTTGGCTACGCTTCCTCGTGATTCCTGGAGAGCCATTGTTTATTGGGCTGTTTCCACTGCAACCCGGCCGGGCACATCACATGAGGTGAGCATTTCAGCCCGCTGACTCCAACCGTCCCTAAATTAGGTTCCAACCAACACCCAAACTCAAATTTTATCTGCCAGATCTACTCTTTTTATTATTATGATTGTTGACGACGTTGCCAAACTAGCTTGATGAAGTCCTGACATTCCTCCGTCGTCCCAGATGGATGTCCAAGTTGCCATGCCATGACCTCCTTTAGCAGGTCGCCAATAACTTTTCCCGGTTTGATCGATAGCATTTTGGCAACTGTTTTACCCTGCAAAAAAAAACATTGACTGTAAGTGAACTGTTGGTTGTAATAAGAATTTCGCGAAGACTTACATCCAGAATCGGTTTGAACGTATAACAATTCTCAATTCCATAATCGAGCGTCTGCTGAACTAATTTTTGATACATGCTGATGATGCTCTGAGCTTCAGGTGGTATATCTATAGTAAGACGAGCTTGGTTTAGCGATCCCGAATGAACATGACCATGAGAAAACGCTTGGAAAAAACTTAGTTTTCTCTTGGTTTTTTTTTTTTTACCTTTGGTTACTCCAATCGTGTCATGATATGATAAAAGACCAGCGATAAATGACACCTTCACAGCCAGCGGCCAAACGTAATCGACTTCCCGAATAAACATACCTGCAATGTCACAGGAGGTCAAGCGGAATTAACATCATGCACCATAATGGTTGTCCAAACATCACGGGAGGTCAACTTACCCAAATCTGCTCTGTCAATTGCTTTTTCCGAATTATTTCGCACAGCTTGCTGGATTTGTTCAATCCGCTTGAACACCATCGATACTGTGTTGATATCTTCGTTTTTGACCTACGTGGAAATCAGATGGTACAAAGTTTATTAACTGAAATGCAAAGTTTTGAGCTGTCTCCACAGTAGTATTTCCATACCTTTAGCGATTCCCGAAGGACGAATTCCACAGCAGGCAGCGCTCGACCCTTTTGGGTATACGTCATGCCACAGTAGGGTATCAGGTTGGTAGCAAGATATAACAGTCTCAATTGCTCCAGGTCCGAGGTGGGCGATAGGTTAGTGACATTCGCCTGAGAAAGCCTGGTAAACACACACAAACAAAAATGTAAGTGACTGTATGCACAATGACAGCAAACAATACTCAAACTTTTACCATTCCACAAGTTTTGAGGCCTGTGTGCTCCTTTGCGTGTCATGCAGTTCTCCTTGGACATCCTTTTGCGGTGGAGCAAACACAATTTCGTACAATCCAAAAGAGTAGATCAAATCAAGCGACCGTCGAGGTGCTGGTCCACGAAGCATCTTGTCGACTTCTATGCCTATACGCTCGCGACTAATCTTTGCAAGTAGTGCATGCTAGATAGAAGGATGACAATAACATCAGGATCGATTCGCCCGCGCAGTGAACGCCTGTATTGGCTTACCTTTATTTTTTCATCCTTGACGGCTTGCACAATATCATCCGCAATTTCAAATCCAAACCGACTTGCAAATCGAATGCAACGAAGAACACGAAGTGGATCGTCACAAAACGTTTTGAACGCTGGGAGGGGGGTTCGAATTAATCCGTCTGCTAAATCTTGTAATCCCTGTATGTAAGAACCAGTCGGTCAAAGTCGAACTCCGTAAACTCTCTGTAGGCATGCATTGATTCCTTACCTGTTTGGTATAATCTTCGACTTGTAGCGTATGGACATTAAAAAATAGTGTGTTGATGGTAATATCTCGTCGATAGGCATCTTCCGACGGACTTCCATACGTCTTAAATAGCGATTGTCAGTACCAGTTGATAGAGTTCCACACCATCGCTGTTGCCCCTCAAAAAGCACCATCCATCATCACCATTCAAAACTAAGTCTTGCTTACCACTTGCGCAGGAATACGACTGTCTTCATTATATATTTCGTTTCGCAAATTTACAAAATCAATTTCTTGATCAAATAGCTTGGTAGTAGCGGTCTCCAAATGCTTGGATTTATCCGGGTTGGAATCTATTTTGGCAATGCTTCGAGTTTCATAGCCTTTGGACGTCAAATATTCATTGACGTGCACGGCAAAGTCATATCCCATCATGGTACTAACTGCCACGTCCAGATCATGACACGTTTTGCCTAGCAGCTATAAAAAGATAAATCAGAAAGAAATAGAATCGGAAAATTGATTGTTCTCGTAAGTCTTACTTTGTCTCGGACCCAGCCGCCAGCAATTCGCAAAGTGACAGGTGGTAGATCCGCTCGGGTTGCTTTCAAGTGCTCTGCGACATCGTTTAGCAAATCACAGATTTGAGCCTCCCGGTTAGAAAGCACAACTTTCATTTCGGCTCCGAGGGGTTTGCAAACTCCATAGACAGTTGGAACCACTGTTTCGCCAGTACTCATGGTTACAGAGTCTTGTTTGGTTCGTTTGAATTCCGGGTTGTAATTTAGAGTCTCGACAGACGTGATTGATCTCTTTTGAGGTAACAGCTTGACTAGTTTATGGGAGTAATAGGCAGCTGAAGGCGGTCTGACTATTGGAGAAAGTGTAAATGAACGATGGGGTCGAAGTAAAGTGAAATAGCTGCAGCGTTGCCGCAGGAACATACTGGTCTTCGTGTGTCATACTTTGACAAATTTTTGAGCCTGCTTGCTGAGCTTTGACCTTCAGCTTTTTTTTTTTTTTTTGAGACACCGCTTGGCTTTCACTTTCGACTTTTTTCTCTTTTTGACCCTGAAATGTCTCCTCTACACGTTGCCCCTACAGTCAACCGGCATTGTGGTTGTAGGGAAGAATAAATGGCATCAACTGCCTTGTTTATTTTTTTATTTTCTATATTCCTTCTTTACAATTCCATCTCATAACTTCTCTTTAAAATGACTTCGACACCACAGGATCAGCGGTCAGCAGATAGTTCAGTATCAGCCTTCAGTTCGGCTATCGTGTTCAACGTCGTTACCACGGCAGCTTCTTTTGCTGCATTTGCTATATTGCGTCCTCGCCAACCAAGGTTTTACGCGCCGAAAACGTTTTTTACTGATGAAGCGTACGTTGTGACCCGTGCTTAATACAAATGTCACCTTCGGGTCTAATTGATTGATGCATTCGTACATATTCTCAGGTATAGAGCAGAATCTTTGCCACCGGGCCTGGTTTCCTGGCTCAAGCCTCTATTCCAGTTGAGTGACGAAGAATTAAGGAGGCAATGTGGGCTGGATCATTACCTGTTTGTACGGTTTATCCGGATGTGCCTATACCTTTTTCTCGCCTTTGGGTTCTTATCGCTGGTCATAATTTGTCCCTTAAATGCGTTGGATCAGCGGTCACTACCTGGTCTCAATGTGTTGACCTTTGGTAATATTTTGGATACCGGTCGGCTCTGGGGTCATCTAGTTTTGACAGTTTTATATTCCGGTACGAATGAATGCACGTAGTTATCACTGTGTCAGTATATAACTTTGGCTTTCTAACCATGTGTACTGATCTACCATAGTCATTGTTCTATATGTGCTGCGTAGAGAAGCACTGGAATTTTTGGATCTCAGAATGGAGTATCTGCAAGAACATGCAAAAAACACACACGCCAGGACTATACTAGTTCGGGATATCCCACAACATATGCGCTCCGAAAAGCTTTTATCGGAATGGTATAGTATATATCCGGGTGGCGTAGAGAAGGTCTCTCTGACCAGGTAAGTTGCTAGCAGAGTACCATGCAATGTTTAGTGCCTTTTTTAATAGTAATGATATTGTATTCTCGGTTGCATAATGAAAGGCAACCAAGTACCCTACCGAAACTGATAGCATATCGTAACAAGATATTGAGACGCTTGGAAAGATTAGAATGTAATTACCTATACACTATCGATACAGATAGAGTCACCATTCAGCAAATAATCAAGCAACGGTCATTCAAGGAGCCTCAAGATGTTGAGAGTAACCTCGCTCCAGAGATGTCCCAGGAAAGCCCGGAAAAGGAGCACACCCTAGCACTGTCGCCTGCTTCCACGTTTCATGATGAACTCACTAAACGACCTTCATTCATTTCACATGCAACAATTCCGTTGGAGTCAGAGGTTCTGTCGAGTGGCATAGACTATCCTCCGTCTCTGGCCAAAAACGTAAAGCGTCCGACTATGGTATCTATTGGTAGCTGGAATCCATTGCACCGAGTAGATGCTATCAATACTTTGAGAGAATTGTATGTGGACCTCAATCACGATATAGAAGCCATACAGCAAAGCGTTTTATCTGAAGATCCAGCAGGCTCCTCGGCGTTCATCACCTTTAATACTCAAGCAGGTGCACAAATAGCGGTGCAAACATTAACCGCTCACACGCCTATGAGACTGCAAGAGCGAACAGGCAATGTCGCTAGCAATGACGTTGTATGGAAGAGCTTAGAAATTAATGTTAAAGAGCGGATGGTAAGATCCTTGGCTGGAAATGCATTTTCTGTAGCCTTGAATATATTCTGGTGTATCATCGGTAAGTCGACATTGTGACAAACCTGCCTCTACCCGATGGCATCAGCGTTTAGTGATGAATTAAGGAGAAAGGGGGCGTATATTGATGACAAAAGAAACATTGACTTCTTTTTTTTATTGTTCAACCTAGTGGCTTTCATTACCAGTATTGCAACCTTGAGTAATTTGGAAAAATTACTGCCCTTCCTTAGCCCTGTAATCAATCTGAGCTCTACTATCCATGGCATTATTGAAGGTCTAATTCCCTCTGTAGCTATCTCCACTTTGATGAGTTTGTTGCCAGTCATATTGAGCTGTGAGTACATACGTTGTGGTTAGTTCAGCGACATCTTGTCTCATAACGTTGACTCTCCCTTATTAGACCTGGCGATGTTCGAAGGCATTCCACTCATGAGCGAAATTGAACGATACGTTCAGAGCAAATATTTTATGTTCCTAGTACGTGACGTTGAGTCAATATATACTGGAAACCAGGAGCAAGCAAATAACTTACCCATGTCCCGTTCACAGATGATTAATGTCCTATTGGTGGTGACCATCGCTGGTACGGTTTTTACCTCTATTGCGCAGATTATTCAATCGCCTACCAGCATCATCAATTTGCTTGCGACGTCCCTTCCCACCGTATCGACTTTCTTTGTCAATTATCTCATTTTGCAGGCATTCATGGGAGCAGCTATTGAGTTAGTACAGCTATCCAACCTTGCCGTCCGAATCCTTGCACTTCGTTACTTTACTAGGACCCCGCGAGCCATTTTCACACGATGCCACCCAAGATCATTGCGTTACGGAACAGCCTTTCCACAATTGACACTAGTATTTAGCATAGGGATGGTGTTCGCAACAATCGCACCTATGGTCATCACGTTTGCCGTCCTGTATTACGCTATATTTTATTTTGTGTACTTGCACCAAATTCACCAGTACTACGCCATCAACCATCAAACGGCCGGATTATTTTATTGGAAAGCCATGCATCATGTTTTCGTTGGGCTAATTATTCAACAACTCACGGTCGCTGGACTCTTCCTATTACGAAGCTCTCTCGTTGCTGGTTTCATTTGCCTGTTTATCTTGCTTATCACGTTGTTTATCAAATGGCATATACAACAAGCTTACGACCCTCTGGTCTACAACTTGCCCATGAGCAAAATAGGCGTCAATGTCAAGTCGGCTTATACCAGGTGCGAGTTCCTTGATGCCCACGATACAGAGGCGGCAATGGGACGGGTGAAGAGGTCCGAAGGTCCGGCACAACACTCGTACCTACATCCAAGCTTGATCGCACCAACACCAAAAGTCTGGTTACCAGAGACTAAATCTGCTCACGCTGAAGCTGCTGAACTGCAAAGAATGGGTATTGATGCCGTTGTAGATCGCCATGTCGAAGCGCATGAGGCTGCTCGTGGAACAACACTGAAGCATCAAACCACAGACGCATCGGTTGGATTCCCTGAAACCTTTGGAGCTGGAAGTGGATTCCTTGTGAACTTGATGCAAAGTCAGTAGGATATGAGAAATCTAATCAGGTCAGAGCATCGCATACATATCTTCAATGGATGGTTACTAGAAGTATCGATTCTTTTTTTTGGGGACTGTAAATGTCGCTCTGAGGTCTTACTCGCAACAAATTATTCCATATTACGGGTTGTTAACCCTGAGATCATTCATGTCCGGCAATCGTTATCTTTATATAATATATATCAGCATTCAAGTTAAAAGAGTCCATTGTATGTGTTCCTTTTTTCTCTCGTTCATCCTTACTCTGAAATAAACCTCTGACAGCAGAATAAGGATGCGCATGATATCTTCTAGCGTATGGCCGGGATCCTCCTATCAGGTTTTGTGTGCTGGAAGGAAGGTATTTCTCATTTTGACATCCCCTACGGCTCGCTTGCCTTACCCCAGAGACAATGGCAGAGTTTCAGCGACGTCTGATTTATGGTGTGTTTCTGATTGTGTGTGATCTGAGATGACAGCGGCAGGTACCCTGAGTTTTGTGATGACTACACAAGCAGTTTTCCTTTGCGACAAATGGTAAGTATACGCATAATAGGATGCTTACGTCGTCTTCTAGGACCAGCGTCCGGGAGACCATGAAATTCATGCAAAATCCCCATTGACTGCGAACCCGGAGTTCCAACCCAAAAGCTATATAAACCGGTACCTTTCCCCTCTTTTTCAAATTTCTTCTTTACTGGCCGAGTCTCAAGCGAGGTCGGAAGGGTCATTCAGTTGATGTTGATGACTCTCGCGATTCTCGGACCAAAAAACATAAAACATCGGTGACGACCTTACTTTGATCAGTGAGTGGAGGTCATGGTACGATGAGACAGCCATTGATTTTTATCTTTGGCACCCCCTTTTATAAAATATAAAGAAATTAAAAAACACCTCGTTGCCGACAAGCGCGTGTCTTGTCCCCAGCGCTTGCTCTTGCACCACGTTAGACCGTGCTACAGTCATTGCGCTACTGCTGTCTATCTTTCCATCTTGATATCGTGGCCTTCATGACTCGTCATGGTATGAATGAAGGTATTATGGCTACAGCATTGTTGCCAGGTGCTCATTGGATTGGTTTTGCGTGATGTAATACGTATGCTGTCCAACGAATTTTTGTCCTCTTGTGCTAAACGGAACTATGTCCTGAAGATCAATCAATTTTTGGTCTCAAATGTTACGGTTGTTCTGAAAGAAAGAAAAAACAGAGTTCGGTTTGACTCTGGCAGAACTTTATATGTCTTTTCCCAACATTAAAATCTCTACATTAGGGATTGATCAGCTACAACACGGCCCAATGAAACATATAAACAAAGTGGAGGTGCGTGTAATCTACTGTATTGTGAACAAAAGTTGTATTGTATAAACTATATTAAAGAACAATGTATCGGTACTTTAGACAGGTGTAGAGGGTGATTTAATAACTTACAATGCGTTATATGCGTACGCATACTATGTAAAAAAGAGGGGGTATAGGTGAGCGGCCGCAGATTAAAAAAAAAACCGTCATTTAGTATCGGTTTTCGTGCCGCGATCGGTACATGCCAAAGGCACAGTTGGATATGATGAGGGATCCAAAGATCAAAGTCAAGAAGAAGAGCTATGGTAGCAAACAGCACCTTAGTAGACGGTAGGAGAACTCGCAATTCAAAAGTAACAAAGAATCACTTACCATGCTTTTGTACGATATTGGGTCTACAAAACCATTGATGATTTCTGCAAATGTTTCGGCCGATACCTTGGCTCTGGATTTTGATAAAAGTACAAAAATGTTAGAATAGCTTTTCGAGGGTATATTGCTAGTCAGTGACGAAGTAACTACCTTCCGACAACGAGTGGATCACGATGAATACACGTTTCCCAATTGCGACACGCTTCATCCATGGCTGGAACTCTATCCATTGGATGGCAACGATTCTCGTGATACAATTTTGTGCACATTGTGATCTCCTTCATGATAGCTTTAAAAAGTAATTTGGTGTGTTAGCGCATTACATCTTACAAAGTTCCGCCGGAGTTCAATAGAGATAAACTATACGTACCATCAGAATATTCAGAAACTTTTTGCTGGACATCAAGCTGAATAGTCAAGATGGCTTGTAAAGCCAGATACATCAAGACTAACACCACAAAGAGGTTGAAAGCAGTCTGTATGTATCCAGACATAATATAGGCGTAGTCTCGCTGTGGAACCGATGGACGATCACTTGCATTCAGCGGTGTAAGCTGATTCGCTTCACTATATATGATATTGTCGGTTGATTTCCGAGAATGGGTGGTTTGCTGGTCGAAGGTATCAGAATCACTGTCGGACATTGACCCTTCGTTACGTTCGTCAGCGATTTCCGATAATCGTTTGCGGAAACCTGAGCCAAAAAGGCCTTCCTTTGCACGACGTTTCCGTGCTCTGATCACAGCATTCGGGGAGATTACACGCTGCGTGACAGGACTTGCTGGTTCTGCAGGCGGGGTGGCAACGTGTTTCGGCTTTGGCAAGGCGAACAGGAATGGATTGCCAAGTCCTGACACATAAGGCTGGACATCCTTCGGGCTCTGCTGAAATGTGAATTTGGCGCTTGGTGTAGAGAGTCCTGCTGATGAGAAGGTACCTATTGTACGGAACGTGAGTCAGTGAATGGTATATTATGGCTAATCGATTGAAGGCAGACACTTACGCTTCACACCAGATTCTATTTCCGTTTTTTCAGTTATCAGGGGTTCCTTTGCAGGTCTGTCAAATATACTAGAGGTCTTCTCCTTCAAATCATACTCAAAGTCCATTGGTCCAGCTCTGGATCGATACATGGATGCTTGGCGACGGATCGTTAACAGAGGAGGGAAGAAGCTCGAATGGCAAGTTCAACGACAATTACAGCTCCGCCGCTACAAGCCACTATAAGGACTGCTTGACGAAGCTGAGAGCCAATTTTTTTTGCAAAAGGACAAAAAAAAAAAAAGACGTCTCCAAGCCCATTCAGTAGTAGCCATGGCCGATCAAAAACTGTTGGATACAGAAGTCACCTTTTCGTCTTTTGATTTGGACGCAAGACTCGTTAGAGCCCTTGCTAAACTGAAATTCACCAGTCCAACTCTTGTACAAGCGAAAGCCATTCCATTAGCACTCAAAGGTGTCGACATTCTCGCCCGTGCTAGGACAGGTAGTGGTAAAACTGCCGCCTACAGCTTGCCCGTCATACAAAATGTTCTTCAACTGAAGGAGGTGAGGACGAAAGCGACCATTGAATAGCTCGACCTTCACAGAATACTGACGTTTAATTCTTCCCAGGCCTTCACCGATACCGATGAAGCTCGACAAGCTACGAGAGCGTTGATCCTTGTACCCACTAGAGAATTAGCCGAACAAGTGACTGATCACATTAAGAAGCTTCTTTTGTACTGCTCTCAAGAGATTACGGTTGCTAACATTGCTGGCAATATCGCTCCTCAATTTCAAAAGTAAGTATCATATCATCATAGCCAACCATGCAGTCAGTGGTGTTCACTATTAAACCTCTCTCCTATTGCGACAGACCTATATTGGCTGAACTACCTGACATTGTTGTTGCGACTCCCAGCAAAGCTTTGGCCCACCTTGAAGCTCAAGTAAGTCGAATTTCCGACCATGACACGAAAGAACAATTGCGATGCCACGTTACTGACAGGACATATTATAGAATATGGTATTGAAGACATCATTGGAGAACCTAGTCATCGATGAAGCGGATTTAGTGCTTTCATTTGGATACAGTGACGATGTGCGCAAGATTTTGACATATCTACCAAAGATCCACAGAAGCTTTTTGATGTCAGCTACATTGACCAAGGTATTTTAGTGACACAGGAGAAATTCAGGATGATCCAGTTGGAAACCCACCATTAACTCGAAAAATTTAGGATGTCGATGAGCTTAAGCAGTTAATTCTCCGAAAACCTGCCATTTTAAAGCTTGAAGAAGAAGCCAATGAGGCAGATAACCTTGTACAATATTCTGTAACGTATGTGACACCGTATTATCATTGTGGCATGAATTGTATACCAGGTGGGCAATCAATCTAACGCTACTATTAAATTTTCTTCAGGTGCTCTGAACGTGAGAAATTCCTGTTGACGTTTGTCGTACTCAAGCTTCGCTTGATTCGAGGAAAAATCATCATGTTTGTCAACGACATTGAAAGATGCTATAAGCTCAAGCTTTTCCTCGAGCAATTCTCAATCAAAACTTGCGTTCTCAATTCTGAATTGCCCTTGAACTCAAGATACCACATTGTACAAGAATTTAACAAAGGTATCTACGACTACATCATTGCTACCGATGAGAGCGAATTGAAGGGAGAACAAGATACAGATGATGAAGACGAAGAGATGGAAGACGACGAGGTTGATGGTGAGTATTTTAGTCAATGCATTAAGGAGAAACGGCACGACGGATAGTTCAGTACCACTGTGTCGTACGGAAAGCCCCATAAACGGATAAGCTAACCAAATCGGACTTAAATGTAGATGAAGCCAATGGGAAAAAGAACAATACCAAGAAGAGCAAAAAGACTAAAAAGGTAGTCAAGGATAAAGAATATGGAGTATCCAGAGGAGTAGATTTTCAAAACGTTGCAGCCGTGATCAACTTTGATTTCCCTAAATCTGCCAAAGCCTACACGCATCGCATCGGCCGTACTGCTCGTGGAGGACAACGTGGTATGAGCTTGAGTTTTGTCGTACCAAAAGACATAGCAGAGCAGCACCGAGATCGAGATCGAACGATATCTCGATCATCCGCCATTGATGACAGCAAAGTGTTGGCTCGCGTGGAAAAAGATCAAAGCAACCGAGGCGTGTCCATTAAACCTTATAACTTTGATAAGAAACAAGTCGATGGTTTCCGCTACCGTCTTGAAGATGCACTCCGAGCCGTCACTGGTGTGGCTGTCCGTGAGGCTCGAGTCAAGGAATTGAAAAACGAGATTCTTAACTCTGAGAAACTCAAAGCGCATTTCGAAGATAAGCCCAAAGATTTAGATTTCTTGCGCCATGACCGACCTCTCCATCCCACCAGGGTTCAACAGCATCTAAAACATATACCTCAGTACCTCATGCCTAAAATAGCGCCTCCCACGTCAGCAGCAACCGGTACGGCGGTAGCTGACAATCAATCTGAAATACCAGCCCACCAAATTCCGTTTAAAAAAGTAGACAACAAGAAGCGATCCAGACAGTACGCTGCTAATAAGGTAAGTTGGTAGTGGGCTAGCAAAAGATAGAAAAAAGAGGAACAAAAAGTCGGAACTAATCTGTTGGGTGACACTAGAAGCGAAAGAATGATCCACTAAAGAACTTCAGCATGGGTGCTGGGAAGAAACAGGTGAGTGGATCGAAAAAAATTGTTCTTTCATGATCTGTCGATGGTGATATTTTGTCAGACCAAAGAGTTCACTAAAACGTTTCCATCGATGTTTATAGAAGAAGTAAAATACCTACAACTCCACTTCGGCCCCCAACCTGAAAAATGTAGCCAATTGGTTTAGTTAGGCTCTCAAAATCCCATTGTTCATAGCCCATACAATTCAAAGTCATCCATAATATGTAGTTTAGAAAAGTGTGTTTGATTCAATAAGTAAAGAGGGGTAAATCCAACTTAGTTAAATTGGGGGGAGGGGGGAAAAAAAGAAACAAATTTTTTTAGCGCTATTCTGGCTGGAACAAAATGGCAAGGATTATTCTAAAGCATGGAGCCAAAATATGTCATTCTACTGAGGCAATGGAAATATATATCCTTTGGTTCAATACTGGAAAGCTTTTGGCCATAGTGAGCTTGCTTTTTTGTCGTATCGAGATACAGGAGCGGACAAGGGGATAAAGGTGGCTATGATCGAATATCCAGGCGTTTACGTTGGTGCGCGTGTTGAGTATGGGTTTGGCATGGTTCATCAAATTTTGGTAACCTGGAGCGATTGAAGAGAATGCGAGAGGAATACAAAAATTTACAAGTTGATGCTATTTACAATGATTCATTGAATGCGATGCGTTGTCGGCAAGGATGAAATAAAAACATGAAAAAAAAAATCCACAATGAAATCGAAGAATTGGTGCCTATGAGGCGAGAGTGTGAATAGGCTCAGTCGCGCTGCGCACTCAGATAGGATGAGATGCTAAGTCGCTTATAAGGTGTTGGCGACTCCTCAACACTCTCTTTTGAAGTGCTCGTTGATGGCTCTGCTTGATGTGAGGTCAGCCCATCAAGGTTGCCTGTGCCAGAGATATCGTCGGTCGGTAAGTCTTCTATATCACTTTCATCATCTGGTGAAGTAAATTTCGCGTCAATTTTGTGTGCTTTAGATGTACCCTCTTTCAGAGAGTTTGCATTCAAGGAATATGAGGTATTAGCACCATAAAACCTATCGGTTGGACGTTTAAAACGTGATTCTTTTCGAATTGGTATCTTTATCCCTTGTCTCGCAAAGCATTTTGACAATTCAGTAGATTCTGGCGAGAAAGGAATGAGTAACAACACAACATGAATTGCACAGGAATAAGTTTTCATGGTATCGACCAGAGAAGTACTACCTGTCATTCCTGGAAACTAAAACGGACAGCCAAATTAAGAGATAAATTAATGCCAAAGTAACTCAATATGTTTGGGATAAGAGCTGAATGCTCCACCATAACTACCTTTTTAGCAGAGTACACAGTAAAAGATTGTGTATAAACTTCAGCTTGCACTTTTGTGCTCATTGTTAAAGGTTCGCTGCAGAAAATTAGAGCATGGCGGTCAGCAAACAAGGGTTGTTTCATCTTTCCCGTTTCAAAGGAAAAGGTTTCATGAAGCCCTTACCCAACTGCCAAATCGAAAAACATGAACTTTAAAGTATATTTCCCTTCCGAGCGCACAGAGAGATCAGGGAAAACAAAGTATATGCCAGATGTCTTTTGGGGATTTTCAAGTTGTACAGCGTTAGCTATAAGGGAGCCCATTAGATTCCGAGTTGGAGTCGGGTTCCTGAGGGATATTACAGTGGAGAGGGAACCTCCGTACTTGGACTCCGATGCAACTGAGACTGCACCGGAGATCGGAGGTGAGATCGTGGAAGTAGTTGCGGTAAAATGCGTATTAGGTACTGTGGAAGGATGTAAGACGATATTGCGTTCTTCTGCGCCGTTGTCCGAGTAGAGATCGCACTGTACTAGAAAGAAAGAGATATCCAAGGAGCTGTGTAGTAAAGTCGATGCAAATGATCGGTGGAGAAGTAAAATTAGGAATCATAAAGGTGCTGTGTAAGTCCGTAAAAGTCCTTGCCTACCTAACAGTTATTAATTCTCCATCCTCGCCTTCTACAAAGAGCTGAAGAACTGGAGGAGGATCAATTGGTCTCCTATCTTTCTCGCCAAATCCACAACATCGCGCTCGCAGAGGATGCTGTATAACCTCTATGAAGTATCGAAGCATAAAAATCATTAGTCAAGATGGCCCATTTTGCGGCTGGTACGACATTTTGAAAAAAAAAAGGACGAAAAGATTTTACCCAAACGGTAGCGATTAACACTACGACTAGGACGAGCCAAGCCCATAGGAGGGGTTGGACCCGAGTTCATAATTTACTAAAGACCAATCACTTGTTTTTCAAGGTCTTTCAGTAGAGATTGGTCTTGGCGAATTTCACGATGGAAGACCACAAAAGGTGTTCTATAGGCTTCCAGAAAGAGCTTGACGTTGTTCCGTATTTCACTGTCACAGGTCATGGTCAAAATTGGCTGAAGCGATCAGCGACGGAGTATTAATATTTCCACAAGCTGAGTACCAGTTCAAAATGGCCTGATCCTCTTGGATTGGATTTTTTGCCATACACAGGAGTTTTCCAAACCCACACTATGGCTGCTAGACTCTATGTAACTGACTCGGGCAGGTACAGTCATTCCCCAAATGAATCACTCTCCCATTTCAAATAACTCATTCTCCAGGACAGATACTTCCATGCCGGTGCCATTGCTATCATTACTGTTGGGTAATTCATTACGAATCTCGTTTAAATTTTTTTTTGGGCATTTTTTTTTCTGGGCTTTCCCCTACGCAATTTTGGCTTTAACTCGCATTTAGCTTACCAGCACGCGGTAAAACTCATGTCTCGCGCTCCCTTTGTCGCTATCTCCGATGGTTAGGTGTCCCAACCAAGGTGTTTAGTGTCGGCAATTACCGGCGGCAGCGGTTAGGCACCATGCCGAATGACTTTTTTTCACCAGGTAAGCCCGAATTTTCTTTTCTTTTCTTGCTTGCTTTTACTGTGGGAAAGGTCGAAAGGGAAAGAGAGAGGGACGGTTTGGTAAACCCTGATAAAGAGAGCCAAATGTACAAACTCTTGTCACCACTCCAAAAAAAAATATAGAAATAAACTTTATTCCGACTTTTTTCTGCTGGGAACATGCGGACCTTTTACTCAATATTGCTTTATAGCCAATGAGGACACCAAGGAACAAAGATTGCTGATCGCTGAAGCATGTTTGAAGGATATGATCGAATGGCTGGAAAGGGGCGGCCAAGTAGGGATTTATGATGCCAGTAACACGACAGATGAAAGACGCGCTTGGATCCAGCGTAAACTCAAGGAACACGATATTCAGACCCTATTCATCGGTAAGCTACACTTGCATATCTCCCCCGCCGAGAGTCAAGATCCACAAAAAAAAGTTTAACCCTAGTTTCTCTAGAATCCATTTGCAATAAGCAGGAAATCATAGACAGCAATATACGGAGTGTAAAAATATCATCGCCCGATGTACGTGGTACTTTTACAACTCAATCTTTCAGTAAAGCTAAACTAACCCCACCTTACTCTCAGTATGTCGGTTGGGACCCCGAAGCTGCTGTCCGCGACTTCAAGGTAAACCAATCATGTTCCGCCAAACATTAGCTGCAACTGCGGATTTGACCTCAACATCTATCACGTTAGAACCGCATTGAAAACCATTTGCCGTACTACAAGACCATTCGTGACCCGGAGTTGCCGTTTGTGAAACTGATGAACGTTGGCGAACAATTGATTGTAAACAATGTCAAAGGATACTTACAGTCGCGCATTGTTTATTACCTGATGCATCTTCACATCCAACCTAGAATCATTTACTTTGCCAGGGTAGGAGGGAGGTCGCCTTTGGATGCGGGGCGGTGGCCATGATCCTCATCCCATTTTTTTTTCAGATCCCTGAGTCCTTGAATGAGGGTTCATACAAAGCAGATGCAGATCTATCTTCTGTGGGACATAAACAAGCCGAAGCTTTAAAAAATTTCTTAATCAATTACCGCCAACAGCAGCTTGATATGGGCATTGAGGAGAAACTTCGTCCTTTAACAGTAAGTTGACTGGCGAATTTAAATTAAACTTAACCCATGGATCTCACACCACCCCCTATCCTCTAGGTTTGGGGATCTACGCGGAAGCATGCTTCACAGGCAGTGCGGCATTTTGCCGAGGATGACATTCTTGTGAGGGCGCTGCCACTTTTGACTGAGAGAAATCCTGGTGAATGCGATGGCTTGACCCCTCAGCAGATCAAGGTAAATATAAATAGGAGTGGTCAAGATAGGGGTTACTAGAGAAATCTCGATCCCATCGAGCAAGATCATGGCCTGTTCGACACGTGGTTTTGAATCAAATGCTAAATGATGGGTCCCATTTTCCAGGCCAAGTTTCCAGAAGAATACACCAAGTCGCAACAAGACCCATACAATCACCGCTACCCGCGGGCCGAGGTAATTTTTTATACCAACAACTTGATATGACTCCTATGGTTTTCCGCACATGATGTAACGTGAACACCCCTTGATATTATAGTCATACCATGATCTTGCTGTGAGATTGGAGGCATGCATTATGGAATTGGAAAGAGAGAAAAATGATGTTTTGATCATCGGCCATGATTCAGTCCTGAGGTGCTTGTATGCCTATTTGTTTGATCGACCGGATGACGAGATTCCTTCTATCCATATTCCACGCAATTATCTCATTCAGATCAAACCTTCTGCCTATGGGTGTCGAGAGACCAGATTAGAGATCCAAATGGAGCAAGAAAGCGATGAAGATGACCAGCTTTGATCTTTTGGTACATAACAACAAACATTCAATGTTCTTTCTAGTCGTATAGTTGATAGCCACTACCCCCTTTTTTTTTTTAGCAAACGTAAAATAGCCCACCACGCCGCGGTGAAATAAAACTTATTTTGGGGTTACCATTTTCTTTGCTCGGCACCTCTGCGCGCGCAGTTCGGCGACTCTCTTTGTGCGGCCCATCTTCGGCGCACCTGTTTTGTACCCCCAAAGCATTTGATCGGACAACAATTGTGGGAGGAAAACCATCAAGGCGTTTTTCTTTACCAGTAGCCATGTTGTATGATATGCGTGTGTATTTGTACTCTATACGAACAAAGGCGCTATGGATGATACAAAAGACGAAAAGATAGATCAAAATGTATGTACATGAAAGCAAGGAGAACAAACAGGGTCCTTCGATGGGGGGGGAATCTCAGAAATTACAAGGCCAGGCAGGCCGGCTAATGGGAGAAAAAAAACATTCTACGGCTGAATCTATGAAAGCGTAGGGTAGGTTGATTTTCTTTGGTTTCACTCTTTGGTGTTGGTGCTGAGAACCCATCCGACTTTCCATGGTTGATTGCATTTCCAGTACTTGGGAGGGCAAAGGAAACCTTCGATCTCTTCTTCTGGATCCAAGTAACCATCAGGTCGTTTAGCACGCATGGCTTCAATGAAATGCATCGCCTTGCGCTTATCTTCCTTGCATAGTACCCATTTACAATTTCGGCACACGCAGCCATTTGATTTGTTGTATCTATGTGGACATGGGCGAATTAGTAAGTGTCAAACATTGGTGGGATAATAAGACGATCCCACGCCTCAATAACATTGAAAGAAGATGCTTACCTCAGGCCACATTTGTTGCATAGATAAACAAATGGTCTGCCTTTGTCATAATAAATCTTGCCATCCGATAGCGGCCATCCAAAAGCCTTGCGCATGCAACCTTCTGAATGCTCTTGGCAAGCTTGGCAGGGACCTTTTGGCTTGGTTGTTTTGAGGGTGGAGCCATGTGGTTTGAATTGACCTGTGGGCTGACGTTCTCGTGGTTTGGTGTCAGATTCTGAATCCATGCTAGAGTATTCGTCATAGATCGGTTCATGGCTGGGTGATCGTGTGCTTTGCATCTGTGGCTGTGCTGAAGGGTATTCTAAATGCCTGGTAGTACGTGGTTGATTTTTCTTGTGAATGCTCGGCGATGGTGTTTTAGGTAACCATATCCGCGTAACAGACACTCGCTGGCTATGGTGCATGCGTTTTGAATGAGGCGACGGTTGTGAATAGAGTGTTCGATCTTGCTGTCTGGCCGCGGTGACTCGGCGTTTCAAGGCCATCAATAAAGATTCCCCTGAAATGACTTTGGACTTGTGTTCAATACCGTTGGGGGTCAGCATATCAACCTGGAATATCAGATCCTTTTCTTGAACCTGAGAGGCTGTGGGGGATCGATGCGGTGTCGATTTGCGACCATACCGACCTAACCCATTGGCGATGGCTACGGCGGATTTTAATGGTATATGGCTATTGCTGTTCATGATAGCACTGACAGCGTCCTGGTGCTTGTATCGCATTTTTGATGGAACCGATAGGCTTTCAACATCGTCCAAAGGGCCATCGATGAGACTTTTTTCCGAATCAGATGAGGTTTCTGAGAAATCGTCGTCGTCGCCTCGAGTGCTCTCTGGGCTGAGCATCCAGGCGATTTTATTTGGCTTATCAGATTCGATTTTTTGAATGTTCGTTTTTGGCGGCTGGCTTAGTAGTGTGTGGTCGAATAGATCTTGATGGATGTCGTTAAATTCGTACGGAGGTGAGATGGGATAGGTTGCTGACGAGTACAGTGTACGTGGTTCAAAAGTATTCATGTTGAAAGATTGTTTAGAAGGCTTGGCAACGAAAGCAGTAGGGTAAGCGTTTCACGTTGCAATGGGTGGTAGTTCTAAACACACAATGAAAATGATGAAGTTTAGCAATTGGAGGGGCGTAGGTATAAAATATTGGATAAATAAGAAGCCAAGCGACTGAGCAAAAGGTGAAATGCCAAGTTACCAAGGGATTATAAATTTATCTTTCTACAGGCTCCACCATGGCATTACAAAGAAACATTTATAGATTTTGTTGTATGCGTGAGAGATGGATACTTACTTTGACTGACTGCGGTGGGCCAAGAAAAATTTGATCAGATTGGTGGAAATACAAAAAAAAGGGTAATCCACAGAATTTCGGCGGACAACTTTCACCAATGATTAATCAAAAGTCAACGAGATGTATGATTTAAAAGGAGGAAGCAATTGATTTGATCTCGTTTCGATGGGTTCAAATCAGATCAAAAGCACTTCTTTTTTAAAAAGAACAGTATATGATAGAGGAAACAAGAAATGCAGGGGTGGGAAGGGAAGGAAGGAAATGGCAGCAATTTATAAATGGACCTTAAAAAACTTTCGGTCCATTAATTCTGTCGAAGGCAAAGCACTCTGCCGGGCAATACGACCGCCCCCGGAACAGCGGCGAGTATATTATCCATACTCCAAGCCGAGCGGACCTGTATCACGACTAATCTAGAAAATTGAACGTAACATAATTCATTTTTCCTTTCGTCACCCCCTGGCAACGTTGCCATGGAATGGAATAAAATCATCCATGAATATTCGGCGCATTGCTCCTGCCTTGCGCAGCAGCCATGTCAGCAAGAAATTTTTAGAATGGCGCTTGGCCACGTAGTCTGATCGCCTGCCTGTCGCTCCCCCAAAAAAATTTAAAAAGTTTAGTAATTGCTGACAATTGCTGACCAGGGAGATCAATCCATTATTATACTTTCTAATCACGCAGTTCATTTTGCTTACGCACAACTGTCTCATCAAAATTTATGGATGACTCATGTCTTCCTTTCTACAGACTACCAGGAAAAAGGCAACATAGCCTTACACTGTGGTACCATCATCAAAGGTTTTATTTCTTATGCGATCTTGACGTCAATGAGCCCGCTCCGGTAGGTCTCGGTATTTCTTTTAAAACGCTTGAAATTAGTTCCCGCTTTTACAGAGAAAGAAAATTGGCATGTGCCTATAGTTTATCCCTGCCGATTGTTGACCCAAAGTTCCTTTTACTTCGCACTGCGTGTGTCTCTCGCTTAGTAGTCCCCGAAAAAATACCACGTTGATACTAACATTGAGGTTACATACGTATGGGTAATAGTTTTTTGGGGGGCGCAGGGGTTATGCATATTATTCATCATCATCATTTCCTAAATGTTTGTCACCGTCTCCGGGACTTGGAATGCTGCAGATAGATTCATTTTCTATGCGATTAATAATTTTGATTATTGATGTTAGATGGTCGTTTAGTATTTAGCCATGTTTATGTGGAGGAGATTTGGGAAAACGAGCAAATCACAATCGGTCATTCGGGAGTCCAGTTCAGCCGAACAACGGTTAGCGCGGATGGTTGTGTTCCGCTTGTCAGATATATTCTATTGGCTGAAGCATTTGCCTCGTCAGCCATTGACTTTTTTGCTATTAACTCGCCTAACTCGCAAGCATTTTTTTTTTGTGTGTGCGTGTGTGTTTATTTTTTAACAGGCCCAACGGAAGAAAGTAAGAAACAAGCCCAATGGAATTGCTCTGGCAAAATACATTAACCAACAAAAAAAAATAATTCCAAGAAAACAGTAAACAAAGTTAAAGATCTATGCTTGCTTTGCTTTCAGAGCTCTAACAAGTGCAAATGCCATGATGGTATAACGTGTGAAAATGTCTTTCATCATGAACAGCAATGCTTGCGACAGAACAGCCTTAGTGATCTGAGTGCTCATGCCCTATAAAGCAAATGGTAAGTTAAGTGGATGATTCAAAATCACATGACCCTTAAACACGTGGGAAGAATGGGCTATTGGGGAAAAACTTTACCTTGTACCAGCCAAAGAAGCCCTCGGTCTTGAGAACCCTGCCTAAGACGTCAAAGGAACCAGTGTATGCTTGAATCTTTCCTTCCATCTCTTTTGGTGCCTTCCATTGCAATCTAACCTTGGCCATAATGTAAGGGTATGTGATAACAGTAGCAAGGGTTTTGCTCAATGCGCCAACGAAGAAGGCTAAGCCAGGTGTCAAGACCTTCTTATCTAAAGATTTAAGAACAAATTCCTTGAATTTCTCGAAACTAGCATAGGTAATGGCAGGATTGACGCAGAGAACCAATGATGGTTTCACGCCCTTCCAAAGTCCTTGTACACCTTCCTCTGCAATGATAGATCGAGTAGTCTCGACGACACTTTGACGTTCATTGGCAGGAAGTGTCTGTTGTCGAGTGGTGATCACCGAAACGGGAGTGGTGATCAAGGTTGTGATAGCGCCAGCAGCAGCGCCAAGCAACAATTCCATAGCAGTGGACAAAGTACCGGCATTGGGATTGTATTTCTTATTGTAATTGGTTCGGAGGAACGAGTAAGCGTAAAAATAGGTGAAGTTGGTTGATGCGGTACCGATCAATGAACTGGGCAATCCAGCGTACAATCCTGCAAATCCCTCCTGCTTGAGGATGTATTTAATCCCACTCAAAGCCGAATTGTATTCAGCCTCAGTGGATTCGACTCCTTCATGCTTTGTTTGCACCTGAATTCTAGTTTTAATACTGAAGGGAGACAGTAGCGTCAGCGATTTATCCGTATATGTTCTTGCGCTGTCTTGTTCCACATATTGGAACCCAAGTCGACCGTGCGTGAATCTCGCATTTCCAAGATGACACAATGACCATAAACAGCATAGAAAGAGATCTCAGCTTACATATCTAGTGGATAGACACATGCAAGAGCAAACATTGCCCCAGCAGAACCGGCCATGGCGTGCCCGACGGGAGGCAATGGCTCGTTGGCAGAAGACATTAAAGTGGTGACAAGGGAAAAGAGATTGCGAAAACAAAGGGTTCGGTACTTTTATTACTATTAAGTCCTATGATATCTCAAAACGGCTGACTCAAGCACAATGCTTTTTCGCCCTTTCACATGTGTTAAACTCCGCTCGGTTATATCATCGTTCCTTTGGATCAAACCGTCGTTCCATCCAAATAGCCACGAAGGTTCAGTGTCGATGACAGCGCATGAATAACATAGATAGCAGCGTGAGAGAGCTAATGAAGTGTCAGTTAAGGTTATATGGTCTTGCTCAAACGTTTGTCGTGCTTACCAAATTGATTGCCTCTGTGCTGACATTATCCAATGTATCGCAAGCCTGGTGAAATCAATGATTGGGATTGGGTAATAGAATATGTGCTTTCAGCATTGATCAAAAAACTTACCAATTGATAACATGGGTCGGCATCTACGTAGGCTATTCCTCCAAATTTTCTCTTTTGAGACGGTGTCTTAGGTCCCATTCCCGAGTACAGTCCACCTTCGAGATTGCTAAATTATTATCCTTGTCACCCTTCCCAAAAAAAAAAAACTGATCCACTTTTCCTTACCATATGCTACACCAGCTTTGACAGCAAATACATCGTGCTCCGTACCATCGGTAGTGGAAGTGTGCGCGTACTTGTAGCCTACTTGATCAAAGTACTTCTCAAAAATCTTGGCTATCTGCTGTGACCGGCCATTTACCACCTCGGATGTGGGGTTGGTGCGGAGAATCTGTTTTCGCAGTGTGAAAAATGTGAAAGTTTCTAAATCGTCCAAAAAGATAGACGACTTACGTATGGAATGTAGTTTTGGCTGCCCAAGATATCAAGATTGATATAAGCAGTCGTGGCGTTAACTTGTTCTTCAGTCATGTTGTGCAAATAGCGGGAGATACCAGCATCTCCAACTTCCTTTCCACTCCACCATGCAAAAACTAGTTGGTTGGTAGGCTGATAACTGAGCTTGGCAAGTGTCAAGGCAATAGCCAGTGAGGTGGCTGCTCCTGAGCCAGCATTGATACCAGGACTATTTTCAACCGAATCTTCATGCATGCCGAATTAGCTCCAAAACGTTTTGCCACTTTTGCATTTCTATACTATTTACCTAAATGAGATCCTACGATAATCTTGTTCTTATCGTCTCCCGATTTCCAGTTGCATAGAATATTGTATGTATATGTCGTGGTAATGAGCACGCTTGTTTGAATGTTGACAAGGTAGTCGCCCTGCATCACATCGAGTAAAATGGTATACATGTTGTTATCCATAACAAAAACAGGTAATGTGACATTGCTTTCGAAAAAGCTGTTATGCTGATCTTCAAAGTGCACCGGATTGGAAGACCTTGAAAGGACAAACAATACGGCAGCCGCATTTGCCTATTCAAGGTCAGCGTGTGTAAATGAGGATTTGTATAGTGATGTGAGTCCCAACCTACCTTGGCAAGACGCTTTGCAATGTCCACATTCTCCTCCATCTGATAGGAATATGGTGCTATGACTAGTTTTTTATGAACAGTTCTGGAGCATTCCTGTGCACTACACAAGTCATCGATCTCAATGAGTCTATTGTCGAACAAAAGAGTGGAAGGGGCTGTGGATTTCAGAGCTTTTAAAAATGAGACATAGTTTAGCCATGATAGGTACATCGACAGAACCATTTCAAAATAAAAAAACTCTTGCCGTACTAGCAAAATCTTGCTGGTCTACAAATACAGCAACATCACCAGTCAATATAATGAATTCGGTATTTTCCTTCTTCTCCCACATCGAGACAGGAAAGATCTGCGTGGATACATCACAGGCTCCAGAATCCTCCAATTGGTGAATAATGTATTCAGCTGATGCATTGTATCCGTTCCGTATGCTGCGTGAATTGTGGTGGTGTTTTGCTACTTCCACCAGCGCTTTGAGATGCTCCATGACATCATTGGTGTGTAGCGCTTTGATGACCATGTTCATGGACGGGTGTCCACCTGCAATGTATAGGTATTCAGTCATTACTCAATTGCATAGAAGAGCCATTAAATGGTTTGCATACCGAATTTTTGTTCGGCAAACACAAGTGCAGTGATAAATAATAATACAGCAAGGCCACAAATAAGTCCCCATTCCAAGGCTCGCCGCCATGTTCTTGGCAATGTAATGGAAGCTGTTTTTTGGTATTAGTTGAGTGTAAGTATCAAAGGTCATAGGTTGAATAAATACTACCGACATGAACTAGGTTGACTGGAAGGTAATAGTGGGGTTGATTCAGTTGTTGGCATGCTGGTTACAAGAATTCAGTTGACAACCCCGCCTTTGGTTCAAGCGGGCCGCTGACTCCTAAAAATTTGTTTTAAAGCTTGTGATGCTGTGATCGCATGAGAAGTCAGCTGCAAGCCCACTTCTCTCAATTTACCTCTTCTTTCCCTTCTTCAATTAATGTCAAAACGTAATGCAACGCTGATTCTAGTGGCAGGAATGCTAGTGTCTGGTACGTAATGGGCCGTCATGGCTATGTTCAAATGACCTACGGCACCCTTATCTATGTCTTCTAACCTTACTTTCACGTCCGTGCTTTTATGTGCAATAAAGGCGTGGCCAACACCATCCTCAATAAGCTACAAGATATGCAGTGTGTGGAGAATTGCTCTGATCCTGATCCTGAAAAGAGATTGTATTTTGAGCAGCCAGTTTGGCAAACGTAAGTTCCCGATGAGTAGGCTGTCTTTATCTCCCGTAACTCCCTAATCATATTTTGGCAATTTTCACACCTAGCTTAAACATGTTTATTGGTGAGACAGGTGTATGGATAGTGTACCTATTTCAACTATGGCAAAAGAAGCACTTGCGTCTTGAAGACGATGATGAAGAAGTAGTCCCCTCGGCTGTGAATCAACTGGATGCTGGCGTAGTGGTAGACGATGCTGATAGAATCCTGAAGGAAGCTCATCCAACAGAGGAATTGGCTGGATGGAAGAACTTTCTCTTCTGGATACCAACTATATGTGATTTGACTGCCACCACTGTAAGTTAGAAAGTTGAATGGAGGCTACAAGAGGGGGTTTTTTTTCACACCATTGCGGTTTCCGAACAGCTCATGAATGTCGGTCTTATCTACACGGCTGCTAGCGTTTATCAAATGCTTCGTGGAGCCGTGGTCATCTTCACTGGAGTTTTCAGTTATTTTTTCCTAAAGCGTCGCATGACAAGGTGGCAATGGATTTCTCTCTTCCTCGTAGTTTCTGGTGTGTCCATTGTTGGACTTTCAAGTGTTCTCTATCCTCAAGAACGTCCATCTGTGTTTGGTGATGATGAAACGGAAGTTCCCTTTGACTGGCAGTCCTTCCTTGGCGTTGCCTTCGTTCTTGGCGCTCAGATTCTGACTGCTACTCAATTTGTTGTAGAGGAGAAGATCATGTCCAGATACCATGTCAAACCACTCCGTGCTGTCGGCTTAGAAGGCTCGTTTGGTTTGGTGTCGGTGTTGGCTGGTATGCCTATCCTGTACGCTATATATGGCAATTCCAGACCGTTTTTCGATATGCCACGTGGATGGCATCAAATTACGGCAAATCCTGCTGTTTGGGGTACAGGTATTGCCATTGCCTTCTCCATTGCCTTCTTCAACTTTTTCGGTCTTAGCATTACCACCACCGTGTCTGCCACTGCTCGCAGCACCATCGATACCTGCAGGTAAGTGAAAGGAAAAACCGCAAAAATGGCGAAAACAATGGGCTCAACTAAACCGTTATGTGCTTAGAACGTTGTTCATTTGGATGGTGTCATTATATCTTGGTTGGGAGCGATTCTCATGGGTGCAAGTCATTGGTTTTGTCATCTTGGTTCTTGGTACCTTCATCTTCAACGACGTCATCAAGCCTCCGTTCTTCAACGGTGAGGAGGGGCCTGAAACGTCTCCACTGCTTAGAGAAGATGAAAATGAACAATAATGAATGAGTTCCATATGATTTGGATGGAAATTTTTTGAGGTTAAAAAGCGATGTGTTCATATCATAATGTTAGTGATGATTTGTTGATGGTGCCTTTGCTTGTTTGGGTTTATTTCTTTTCTCTTACGTATTGGTTCATTCGTTGTTACTCTCCTGTTTTCGTTTCTTTTGTCTTTTGCGCTTTTTCTTTGTGTAAGTTAATTTTCACACATTTCGATCTTCAATACAAAATCATTGGATGCTGCTTCTCCATGATCGCTATTACAAACATTGAAGGTACATATGTCTAAAAGCGGCAGTTTTCAGCAGGTTTAGCAAAACATTGTGAAACTCAGTATTTGTTGAGGAACCGCAATCAGGAAGTAAGCTTACTATTGTGGGATGGTCGATTTCCAATGTTGCGTGTTGATGTAAGCATAGGAGATACCCAGGCCAATTGGTTTCAATGACGCCTACTTGATTGTGTGAGGGAGAGTGGTATCACGTGATTCCATCTGGAAACCAGCGACAAAGGTACGGTATCTTTGAGTTACCTCGGAGCCTCAGGTCGTTCTATGAGATTCTTACCTTAACAGTCGGACATATAATGTAACTAGGAACGAAATAAATGTTAAAGCCAGCACGACCGTGGCTTGTTTGCACGTTGCAACGGTGAGCCAACCACAGCGCCTAACAAAGATATTACCGAAAGCAGTGATTATTCCTGGTACTGTGAGTACTTCATTTTACCACTTGATCCTATGATGGGATGATAGGCGCTATCTTGATCCTTACTGCAAAATACCATTCTGAGCAGCGAGTCAGAAAATGGAGGCCAAAGATTACATAATGTCATGGTACCGATGAAGCGCACACTTCAAATGGCGCATAGCCAGAGATCGATGGACCCATTGTGAAGCGCCGCTCTGTTCTGCGATGTACAGACAGGCGTGCCATGGGTCTGCCGACCTTCCATGTTCGGCATGGATAACCTAAAATTGAGGCTTGCTGTTGCCTTTAGTTGCTGCAGGAACCGTTTTGCATTTCATTGGTGGGGCCAGCTTCTCCAATTCTAATCTCCGGTATAGATGACTTTAAAAGGAAGCAATAAGCGTGCTCCAATTAGATTTGTAGCCCAAGCATATATTAGCGTTATGAATTATATCGCACCATACACCACGGAAAGCGGAGTGGATTGAACTAAATCATACTTGGGCAAAATGGTAAGGAATAGATCCCATCTGATTTGAGATGATTGGTTAAATTTGTGTAGAGTTTTAAGAATAGCGTGCATAGTTCCACAATCTTACTTGGGGTTCCCACTATGGATTGTGTGTAATGCTAGTGAGCTGATTTTTTAAGTAGCAACAAAGAGAGGGATGGGGAAAACAGCAAAAGGTGGAGAGTGAGGGTTATTGACTGAGTAAATAGGAGGTGTTATTAAGTCTGATTGCAATGTATTGTTAGCATCGAACTAAGTTTTGACTAGTTACTGTAACGGTAGATCCATTTCTTTGCAGATCCAATATTTCCACTCTATCTCCTCCCCCCCCCCACTTCCACCAAAAAAAATAAAATAATAAAAATTGTAACTCAACCTCAACCAAGCGACCGGACGAGTCTACATTCCTTTGACTAACATAGTTAGATACAGAGAAGAACACTTCCACTGTAAAGAGGACCAGAAAGGCGTGCTGCTATAGCATGAGCAGGGAGAAGTGTTAGGACCCATTGGGTAAAGGCGCGGTATAAGGTAGGACCAAATTTTTTTTTTTTTTTTTTGGAGACAGGTTCGGTCAGCTTATCTTTTCACACCAACCACAATCCCCTATCCGACTTCCTCTCAGCGTTTTTTTCATTCTCTACAAACCTCCTTCCCAAACCTACAAACCCCTTCCTTCTTTCTTTCCCCTCTTTCTATCCTTTACGCACTTTCCTTCTCTCTTCGCTACCAACCAGCTTTTCTTATAACTGCTGGTTCAGCTACTTCCCTTACTGTACATTTCTCTCCCGCTCCTCTCCACCTTGCCACATTGTCTACTGAACTAGAGGCTTTCATTCCTCTTTTGCTGCTGTAGAGTCGTTCGTCCCTTTGCTCCCTCCTATCACAACCCAACTTAAACCCTGTACAACAAAACATGTTCAACGTCAACGAAAAAATCAATGGTCTCAGGGGAAATAGGCGGTACATGATGTTCAGCCTTGCCCTGGTGATGGTCACTGGTATATCGCTGCTGAGCTATACGCACAGTAGTAGTTTACTCATGTGCAGCAGCCCTGGAAGCATACGATACATGTCCAGCGAAGCGGCTGCCATGACTTCTGCTGATAGTGCGCAATATACTTTTACAAACCTTAATGGCCTCAAAGCCGATCCACAATCACATGTTTTGATCTTGACTCCACTGAAGAATGCTGCAGCATATCTACCCAGATATTTTGAGTTGGTGAACCGATTGACCTATCCCAAAGAATTGATCTCGCTCTCTTTCTTGGTGTCCGATACCGACGACAACACCGTGGATATGTTGAAAAACTTTGCTCACCAAGGCCACAACTTCCACCATATCAATATCCTTGAACGAGATTTCAACTATGAATTACCAGAAGACAAACGCCACACCTTTGAATTGCAACCGATGCGACGTGCTATGATGGCTAGATCTCGCAACTATTTACTGACTGCCTCCCTCCGCTCAGAACATGCCTGGGTTGTTTGGTTGGATGTCGATGTTGTCGAATACCCAGAAACGATTCTGGAAGATTTGATGAGCGTGGATGTCGATGTGGTTGTTCCCAACTGTCTCTTGAATACCGATGATGATAGTTTCTGGGGATATGACAAGAATAACTGGCAAGAAACTGAAGAAAGTTTGGCTATTCAAAAGGACTTAGATGACGACTATGTACTTTTAGAAGGTTACTATGAATTCCCCACCTCTCGAAAGCTGGTACGTAAAACAAAAAGTCCCAAACCTGATGGAATGCTTCTCATAGATTAACGTTTCTCTTTATATCAGATGGTAGATATGCCAACCCATTGGCCAAAACTGCACAAGGTCGAGCTGGATGGTGTGGGTGCCACATTCACCATGGTTAAAGCTGAAGTTCACCGTGAAGGTGCAAATTTCCCGGCATATCCTTTCCAACATGAGGTCGAAACCGAAGGTTTTGCAAAGATGGCAAAGGCTATGGGCTTTGGCGTGTACGGCTTGCCTTCCTATATTATCAAACATATATATAATAATTGTACGTATTGGTCGTTGTGTATGAGCCTTCCGCAGTAAACTCATCCCTAACCTTTTTTTTTTTATTTTTTGCAGAAACAGAATGGCAGCTTTCTTTACTTTATTTTTGTTTTCTTTGCTTCGCTTTCGGTCCCTACAGTAAATAGAAAGGGCATTTACATACCAAGTAACCACCACCCACACAAATACCATCTATTCTCCATCCATTGTCTCTTCTAAATGTTGCATTCGTGTATCTTTTACCATTTTTAATCGCTAGTCCTCCAAAATACGATCGACTTAGTCAGAAAAAAAAAACAAAAAGAAAAGTAAAAAAAAAAAAAGTTAAGCTTATTACCCCAATCAACCGTAGCGTGCTCGAGTTGTGTCGTTGCTTAAGGACTTTTTGTCCCCTTCATACATGTTGCCGTTACAAGCAAATGAAATGAAATATCTACTTGTTATTTAGCACAGTATCGTGACTTTTCGGGGGAATCGGAATAGAAAGGAAATTGCGAACCAACCCCACATTCTATATGTTCGCCACAATACATTACGAGGATCGTGTTTATGTATTAATACTGTTTTATCCTGACTAACGCGCATCCATCTATTATTATTTTTATGTGTGGTTGTTTGCTTATGTTAATGTAAGGCTCTACATGGACAAAAGATCTCATCTAACCATTTTGGGAGGGCCAGAAAATGGGTTGCTGTGCGGATCATTGGAGTTCAACAGTTGAGTTTGTCGAACGAGCTGCTCCAAGATCATACTCTGCTCAGTTTCCGATGTTTGCGAGAAAACAATTGCTGAGAATGGGGTGGCTGCAAATAAGAGCCAGTTAAGAACGGTTTGTTTAACGCCATAATGTCGTATAGAGCTGCTTACATTGCACACTACCATGGTTGTCCGAGCGAACCTTGCATATCCTCCTCTGAATAGAAGGAATCAGTTCAGTTATCGAGTCAATCATGACTTTGCGCTGCTGTTGGCCAAGGCTTGACATGTCTTCTTTTTGCAGTCTTTCATGAATGTCCATGGCTGATGCATAATCGTAGCGATTTAAATAAAATGCGAACAGAAAATTCAGATTTGAAGGTGAAGGGTTCGTTGAAGAGCAGTACGTAACGACCTCCCTCTCTAGTTGACCGTTCAAAGGTGTAGAAAATAATTGTACTTGCTTGACTTTCGTGTTTCCAACTGATGAATAGAATCAAATGCCCACACGTATGATCAGTTACAGTCAATCCTATTGACTGCCGCACATTTAAATAGCTTACCTTCAAACCAATCGTATAAAAGCTTGCATAGCACTTCGCTGCGTCTATTTGTTTGATCCAAAGTCTTACAAATTGTATTCTGTAGTAAGAAAAGAGATGATCAATGATAAGTTCACAGATAAATTATCTCTGTATTTCACCTTACCAGTTCTAGGATCACATCTTTTGGTTTCAATTTCAACAGATACGCAGTTAGTACTTCCTCATCAGTAATATCTTGTATTGGAATATGGTTTGTTTCAATTAGTTTCAATGCGGCTGATAAGGAGACTTGCATTTTGACGACTTTGATATAAAGAGTTGGGAATAGAATAATGTACGCAGAGCTGTTCATGGCATTCAGTTTCTACGGGTGGGAATAACAGTGCCATTCAGTCGTATAGCAACGGAGCAACGTATCTTATATAGTTCTACTCACGTCTATTTGAAAATTGTCTATTGCCCAGTAATCCATAATCATTTGAGATGTAGTCGTGTTCAAATGGATATTCTTTGCGAAGGCTTCAAATTCATTTTTCCCACATGCGTCCAGTATAATGTACAGTAGTATATGTGAACAACAAGGCAATGGACCTGAAGTACTTGAGTAGCCGTCGATAGTATCGCAATATCTTTCATAAACATGCTCCGATACGGGGTACTGCTCTACAATGACCAGTTAGTCCATCGATATCTAAAGGGTTTCGCTGTATCAACGTTGCTAGTAATATAGATCATACCATGGTATCCGTTTTGCTCCAACAACAAATCTATTATTAGTGGCGAACCCATCTGAATGCGTCGTTCAGTATAAGAGCGTGACGCCTTTTCGTATCTTTTGGAAAGCTCTCGTCGAAGTTTGCTTGCAAGTCCTGAAAAGTCGTAATCGCCCTCCTAAATCAAATTTGATGTTATGGCGTACTCAAGCATGCATGTACTAGCATCAAAGAGTACTTACTGAGATGCCTTCATATCCTGATTTTGATGGTTGAGCGACGGTAGTATAGAGAGTATGCAATTCTGTCGCCGCCAATATGACTACTTTACCAAAGGCATCCGCTACGGCTCCATTGAGGAACACCGGGACATTGGTAACTGTCTGTTGACGGCAGCTGGTGACACCGTCATAATTCCTAGATATGTTCCACTGTTTAAAGCTAATTACTTCCATTTCATGCTTCCTCCTGAGCGACGATATAGAAGACAGCTTGAGTTTCTTGTCTACTGCTTTGCTCAATACTTCGTGAGTATCTCTTATGTCGTTGGTTCGTATTTGAAAATGGTAGTAGGAACTCACTTGTTTCATATATGCAGAAGGATCCAACGTAGCTAGATTCACAGTCCTGCATATTCTCAGATCCATTCGTTGTATCGCTACATTCTTCCTTCCATACTTCCATGCTTTTAAAAGTTGGAAGCTTCAGCTTCAGCATAGTTACGGCTGGGTTGTGAATTTCACTCCTATATGATTCATTCAATTAGACTGGTCATTAAATTGGCTGTAACACACTTACACGAACCGTAATGCTTACCTGGTGATCTCGGAGCCGTTGCGAAAACCTTGCCCGGCAACCAATATGACTTCTGACTTTTCTTCAGCAGACTTAAGCATCAAGCTGACGACAGCCACTTTGGTGCAAATTACACATTAATGAGACATATCAAGTGATCCGAATGAAAACATAATGATCAAATACTCACTGTTTTTCCACAATGTCGTAATCACTTTAGTCCCATGCGTTCCGCAGTCTTGTTCATCGCTGTTGGCTTGCGGCTCATAAGTGATGACTTCTATCTCACCATTATTTCCGCCAATAAGAATAAATACAGATGCATCCGAGCTAACAGGAGACGTGACATGCACAGCAATGGACCCCACTGAAGAAGTTTTGCATTGTGCCATGATACATGGAATTTTGGAGATGGTTTGAAATGTACCAAGACATAGTCTTATCAGAAACACGGCGCCGGAATCCGTTCCCAGAGCGAGTAAATGAAAGGATTTAGTTTCTGAATTCTGTAATGATGGATGGTCGTCCTGGGAAGGTGGGTTACTAAGATGACAATATAGGCATTCAGGCAGAAGTGTCTTTATGAGTACCTGGAGCTGTATTTTCAAGGACATTGACATACTGGTGACAGAATTCTTTGAGTTGAATGACGAGTATATTATATGGCACCTCAAGGTGCGTGGATTGAATATGAACAGCTTGGGTAGCTGAGTGTGCGTATCACGAGCAAGTAGGACGATGCATAATGTGCTTCCCATAGTTCCATGCGTTGCCAGTTCGATAACAAGCTGCAAATAAGATGTCTTTAGCTCTGAGATATCTCAAAGCAGGGCAAAAAAAAGCATGCTCATACCCGGTGCCTGTCTGGCGTGGGCAAATCGTGTATGGTCAACAACGCGTACACGGGTTGTAGGAGAAGAATATCCCGAACCTCGAGGGTAGTTGAATTGTATCGGTATATCAACGACAATGGCGACCATTCTTTGCAGGTCGTTTGAATTTCATTTGAGGGTATCAGTGATCCGCCAAGGATCTTATCAGAGCGGCCCTTCTGAGGTAATGGTGGCAGGACACTTGATCGTGACAGCAATTGAACCATGGGTGAAGCAATGACATTTTAGACTCAGTCAAATGCTATGCCTCTGGTTTGTGTGGCCCGACCACCCTACTTTTGTAAAATTTGAATGGCCGACTTCATAATTGCTGTGGCAGAGCTACTTTTTCAAACCACTGGCAGGTATTCGCTATAGGTATCCATCGAAAAGCAGTGTATGAATTTCTGTGGTATTCGTTGAAATGGCTGATACCATGGGTAGTATGATCAATTAGATGTCACGCCATAACCATAACAAAATAACACAAACGTATGTGTTAGTCTCTACTAATGTAATTGCCACTATACGACACTTGGAATAGTTCTATTACATAAAATGATGGAAGGAGTAGCTCAGTTAGATTTGGGATAGGCATACTTCCGATAGCCGGTGACTCTTTTGCATAAAGCTTCTAATGTTAATTCATCTGCCGCCACAATAGGTAGCTTTTTTTTCTGCCCACCACAATTACTGCAGAGCATGTCAGGCAGATTTTTATCGAAATGCGTCAAGCAGCTAGGTGGAGTCAAACATTTCACGTCAGTCCACGCTCGTGTACCTCGCAAGGTTAACGCTGTAGCGAGTGTTTCTCGTGTACCTCTATACATACAATCAAGAACCCTAACAAGTACCATGCCGCTGTGGTCTCAAGGAATGGGTCGGTAGCCAGCATTCATCACTGTCTCGTTTCGGGGCCATAAAAAGCCTTATTAAACAGTACTCTCTCTGCTTCTATAGTTGATTCAGATATAACGCATGCCTTGGATGAAGAATTGTCGTACCAAAAGCCAGAAGATCCTACGGAAGACCTGAAGCCTTTGCAAGAGTTCTTGTCGAAGAGCAAGTTTGAGGTACAGGAGTTTGTAGCAGGAACGTGAGAGAACTTGCTGCGAGATGTACTAATTCATAATTTATATCCAGCTAAAAGACAAGGAAGGATCGGACGAAATCACACTTTCCAAAAAAGATGGTGATGAGGAGTAAGTGACTAGTCGATCGTGGCACTGGTTTTCTGTCTATCCTACTTACCTGACGGCGTATAGGATAACGGTCATATTTTCACTTTCCTCAATGTTAACTGAAGAGACGAGCTTGGACGATATCATTATCAGTGGTAATGGAAACCAGCAGGTCGGTTGAGTTGGTTAATATGGCCATACTATGTTTACGACGATAGAGCTAATTTTCCTTTATTGCGTAGATGGAGGAGTTAGATATGGATGAAAGTGAACTGATGTCTACCGCTGTTCGAATCGCTGTAACGAAGGTGAGAGGATAATTAGGTTGGCAAAGGGATGTAAGGCATTCGGTTAACTAATCGGCTTTACCACACCCATTTTATACAGAAGGACAAAGGAACACTGGCGTTTGACGTGGTAGCCAAAGAAGACTCTATAGCCATTATCAATGTGGATTATCATGAGAATCGGTCGTATGTTCTACCAGAATCAGCTTATCAGTATCGAAGAGGCCGCCGAAGCTATTTGAGCCCCAACTACCTTGCTCTAGACGTTGTTAGTACCTCATATCACCCATCTCACATCATTTGTAGCAACCCGCGCTCATATAATTGTTTCTAGGGTATTCAAGATTCGTTTCAGAACTATCTAGCGGAGAAAGTGCTGGATACCGAGCTATTACAATTTATATGCGATTATACCCAGCTCAAGCGTCGACGCGAGTACAATCTGTGGCTGAAAAATGTTGGTAATTTCACCGATAAGTAATTCGTAGCTATTAAATTTGATGAGCACTTGGTAGTGAACAAGTTGCTTCTACTATCTCAGCGCAACTCGTTTGAACCATTACCCTCCCATTTACTCTGGCAGACATAATAAACTTTTCATCTTGAAAGGACTCAGTCCTCTTCTATTAAAACACTTTTGGAATTGTTATCTATACAAGTCAAGAAAAGGAAAAAAAAATAAAGTGGAGAGTATTCGAAGGTGCTCATTCTATGGTGCAGGTAGATGCAAATGGAATGTTGAAGGGTGGAATATACAGTACTTGGTATGGGGAGAAAATAAATGCAAAAATTCTATGCGGTTGGTTGTTAAGGGTACTTAGATATCGCGAACAATGGATTCGGGGTGAGCGCCTTCGTAGATAACTCGGTAGACGGTGTTGAAGAGAGGGAATTCGTCGACCATCTTGCGAGCAGTCAAGAACTCGTGAACTTCAGCGGCGGTAAGGGTTCCTTGCAACTTTTGACCGTTAAGCATTTCCTGTTCAAGGACATCGATAGGCTTTCCAGAAGTGACAAAGGCTTCAGCGACCTTACGGTTACGACCACCGGAGCAAGTAGTGATAAGATCAGCAACACCGCAAGACTCGAAGAAGGTCTCAGATTCCACACCGCCGAAGAAAGTCTTGCCAAACTTGCGCATTTCCATTAATCCTCGGCGAATGATAGCAGCCTTAGTGTTGCTACCGTACTTGAGACCATCTGAGAGACCAGCTCCAACAGCAACAACGTTCTTGAGAGCACCGCAAAGCTCGACACCAACATAATCGCGAACGACATTGACACGGAAATAAGGGGTATGGAACAACTTGAAGAAGGTTTCGCCATCCTCGACTGACCGGCAGCCAATGGTAGTTTCGCAGAACTTCTCTTGAGCGACTTCATCAGCAATGTTAGCACCAGAGAGAGCAGCACAGTTGATATCCAAGATACGGCCAATCTCCTCGGAGAACAGAGTGATACCTTCGGGCAGGATATCAAGACCCTTGATAAGTGAGATAGCTCTGGCGTCGTGAGCAACATGGCCCTTCATCTTCTCGCAGACACCACGGACGAATTGATGTGGAAGGACAAAGACAAGAACATTAGCTCCCTTGCTGGCCTCAACGACATCGGGCACAGCAACAATGTTGTGAGGGAGCTTAATACCCTTGAGATACTTGACATTCTCATGTTCACGGTTGATGACTTCAGTGAGCTTTTCACCATTGTAATCTTCCTCGAAGACCCATTGGCGAACCTCTTGTTCAAAGAGGTCAGGGAAGTTCTGAACGTTTTGTGCGACAATTTTACCAACGGCGGAACCCCTAGAGATTTCAATAACGTGTAAGTCAATGCGACTTTCAAAAAATGGTTATCAGTACCCAGTGTACATACCAGTTTCCGGAGCCGATAACGCAAACTCTTTGTTTAGTTGAAGACATGTTTAAGTAGTGTGATTTGGAGAATATATAAAGATTGATGAAGATGTGGAAGAGACAGAAGCAAGCGCCGTATTTATAGGCATCCAAACGCTGATGGTCCCTGGCACCAATCAAACAATTGGAGCGACATCAATTCACCGCCCCGCCCGATGACAGTCACGATTGACATTTTTTTTTTTTTT